>NC_143253.1:28939166-29297500 GCF_984573655.1 Nuphar pumila
GTACTGGTCATAGATAGTTGAATTGTTACTTGTTATGATCAATCTTCTGAGAATATGAAGGGTTTTGATGGTCCCACTCCTAACGATGACAGTGAGGAGATTGACATCGATCAACCCCTCTTTAGTAGCAATGTGAGTCCCGATCATGGAACCGCCATCCCTACTATTGATGAACTATCAATACCAATTGAAATGGATCAGTCAATCTATACTAATGAGGAGGATCCAGCCGATCATATGACTCTTACATTGCCTACTTCGGAACAACCTTGGACCCCACATCATATGGTAATCATAAGTATGACAGGTATCATCAAACCAAAACCCAAATATCTTAATCTTCACGTTTTGTATGATTCTATTCCACGTGAGCCAAAGTCCATCAAAGAAACTTTGGCTCATCCAGGATGAAAACTAGCCATGGATGAAGAAAACACAGCTTTGACTGCTAATCACACTTGAGATTTGGTCCAATGGAAACCGTCCATGAACATAGTGGGTTAAAAATGGGTTTTTAAAACCAAACTGAAAGTTAATAGAAGTTTGGATAGACTTAAAGCACGTTTAGTTGCCCGCGGTTTTAATCAAATCAAAAGAATTAATTTTCAAGAGAATTTTTTTCCTGTCATTCGCCCTGCCAATATTAGAGTTGTCCTCACGGTAGCCATTGTCAAGCACTGGATTATCAAATAGTTAGACATCAAGAACACTTTCCTTCATGGTATCCTGAATAAAGTTGTTTACATGAAACAACCCCTCAGTTTTGAAGATGACAAATATCCTAAGCATGTTTGTGAACTTAAGAAGGTTTTATATGGGTTGCGCCAAAGCTTCTCATGCATGGTTTTAAAGATAGAGAAATTTTGTGTTCTCCTATGGTTTTTCAAGCTACGTGTCAGACCCTTCCTTGTTCACTTTTTATTTCAAGTAGGATATCATGATTTTGCTAGTTTATGTCAATGACATGGTTTTGACGAGTAACAACAATACTTTTATTAACAATTTTTTTGGTGAATTACAAAAGAAATTTCCTATCAAAGACCTTGGCAAACTTCATTACTTTCTTGGCATCGAAGTTGTCTATACTAAAGATGGTATGTTTCTTTGTCAAACCAAATATGCTAAAGAAATTCTGGAATGGACAAAAATGCTTGACTGCAAGCCGATGAACATACCCATGATTTTCAAGGGACAGGTGAATAGAGAAAGTGATCAAGATTTTGAAGATCCTATGTTATACATAAGCATTGTCGGTTCTCTGCGATACCTCACCATCATAAGACTAGAACTCTCTTTTGGAGTTAATTATGTCAGTCAGTTTATGCATGCACCAAAAAATTGGACTCTTTCAAGAAGTCAAGCGAATCTTCCAGTATGTTAAAGGAACCATCGATTTCAAGATGAAAATTTTGTCTTACAACACTCTGGAGTTATATGCTTTTTATGACACTAATTGAGTTGGTTGCCCTATCACAAGGCGATCTATTACCAAATTTTGTACATTTCTCAAAAGTAATTGCATATCATGGAGTGCAAAGAAACAAAATACTATCATAAGTTCAAGTTCTAAGGCAGAATATCATTCTATGGCGTCTACTACTGCTGAACTCACTTGGTTGTTCTTGTTATTGCACGATATTGGCATTTTTATTATAAAGCTACCTATTCTTTATTGTGACAACATCAACGCTTTTCACATGTCTATTAATCATGTCTTTCATAACAGATCTAAGCACATTCAAATAGACTTTCACTATGTAAGGAAGATAGTTGTCTATGTAAATCTCATTATAAAGTTTGTAAAATCAGATAGACAGATTGAAGACATTTTCATCAAGGCATTGGAGAAATCTCCATTTGGAGTTTTGAGGGGCAAACTTGGCATATGTAATTGGCTTAGTTTGGGAGAAACTAAAAGAGTTTTCGATAATACTAAATCCAACAAATCATTGGATAGAAGAGATGATGCTACATTTGTGGCTACTTTAGTGGATAAAAAACGAGAATGGACCAAAGAGTCGGTTATCATCAAACCTCAAGTGATTATCGATAAGAGAAAAGAACCAGCTATTGATATTGATAAACCTCAAATGAAGGAGTCGGTTCCACAGATGAAGGGGTCGGTTATTATCAAGAGCCTTCAAATGTTTAGAGAATCAGCTATTGATATTGATAAACCTCAAATGAAGGAGTTGGTCCCACAAATGAAGGGGTCGGTTATTATCAAGAGCCCTCAAATGTTTAGAGAATCGGTTATCGATATCAATATGCCTCAATTGAAGGAATCAATGACTAAAATGAAGGGGTCGGTTACTAGTTACAAAAATCGGATAAAGCCCTCACTTTTAGCTTTGACATCTTTCTATCTTCTTGTATTTAAGTATATGTTTGCCCCTCTATCAAAATAAGAAATAAAACTCTCTTGCCGTGGATGTAGGATTCTCGTATATTTTGTGTTCTTTTACGTTTCTCTCCTTTCTCTTTTCTTTTTAGTGTCTAGTGAAGATCGACATTCCAATCACCAAGATCCAACATCTATGCAGGATTTTGCAGCAATTTAAAACTCAACCGTAAAAAAACACTACTTTTCATCGTTAGAGAAAAACATGTTTTTCATCGAAAAACATGTTTTTCATCGAAAAACTATAACTCAAGAGTCGTCAACTATGTTGAATCCATCTATGGGTCAGATTTGATCAAAACAACTTGCAACAATAAGATTCTAGGAGTGGTGTAGTGATAGAATATGAGTTCGATGAGTGGGCCCCAATCGGTGTTGGACTGCTTATATTCCAAATGGACCACTCTGATTTTTTTTCACAGCCATCGATGCTCCAGGTGAATGGCTTGTAGAGCATTCATCGCTTGGATCAACGGCATCAGAGTAATGCATGGTTACCCCTCATCAGATCTAATTGAGTTGCATATATCGCACTGCAGTTGACTGAGGGGTTAATGGTTGGAACCAAACTTAGTGCTGTTCTCAAGTGGAGTATGAGAGATAAAAGATAAAACTTGTCACTGTGTTATTGAGCCCGCACATGTTAAGTCCCACCCCTCTAGGGAGGATCATGTGAAAGTAGAAATTGAGCAAGTAAATCAAAGTAATAGATCCTGCACCAAATATCTCTATTTCTTCTGCCACATTAAGCTTAAGAGATTTGGTAGGGAAGTTCTTAACCCCAGCTTGCCTTTAAAAAAAAAAAAAAAGTAAATCATGGTCAACCTTATTATTTATTTTTACAAGTTTCAATGCCCAAAAACAATCTGAACTGGCAATCACAATCAGAATTACTTTTAAGTTGATTTTAAGTAAATCATGGTCAACCTTATTATTTATTTTTACAAGTTTCAATGCACAAAAACAATCTCAACTTGCAATCACAATCAGAATTACTATTCAAGTTGATTTTAAGTAAATCATGGTCAACCTTATTATTTATTTTTACAAGTTTCAATGCGCAAAAAACAATTTCAACTGACAATCACAATCAAAATTACTTTTCAAGTTGATTTACTTTGTCAAACATGTAGCACCTTATCTCTAAATGACGGGTCTCAAGTGGATCTCGCTCATATTGTTGGATTTGGTAGAAGATATCCGAGCACACAATTGGATTCATGACACGTGATTGGGTTGACTAAAATATGATATGGATCTGGGTAAAACTTTTTCTTTTTAAAGGCAAGCTGGGGTTAGGTGGACCCCTAAAAGAACAACAGCCGCCCCATGTGCCAGAGGGATTCGATTCTGGTCATTCAGCTTGACACAGGACCCCACTTACCACATGGGATACCACCTCGGTGAATCTGGGTAAACTTATACAACAGAATCTAGGTTGAAATCAGGTATTGTCCCAAATTATTTCACTTTTCTCATTAAACCCTGCAGAATTTACACATTTCCACTGAATCCAGTATCAAATAGACTCAGAACAGACACCAGTCGTATTTGGTTATGAGATCTGAGTCAGATCCAAATATAGGACCAAACCAACTTTACAAATATCAGATACAGTATCAGCTCAAGCATCAACCAACCCTTATCCAACCAGCTTCCTCCCTACAAGGCATGGACATAGTCCTAGGGATTTGTCTGATCATATCTCCTTTCACTTGGTTCTATTAAACAAAGATAATGCTAAGTATGTATTGGATCTGAATCCAATTAGTCAGATTTGGTATGCTGCTTTGTATCTGGATCTTAACCCGAGTTCTAACCAAGTCCAAGCCCCATGGATATCTAACCTGACCCAATCACATATAAACCATATGATTAGCAATTGAGATCTGAATTTGGTATTACTTTTTATTGTCTGACCTGTGCAAATCTCGATCTAATTCTGGAAGATTAGATTAGGTAAGATTCAATAATAACTAGATCCAGGTGGGGTCCGATCTGTCTTCGTCCCCACATAATATTCCTTATGCTAAGCTATCACGTAGATCTCACAATGGTATTGATGATAATGACTTTCATGATGATGAAGGGTTCAGTCATTTTCTAATGCTTAACAACTGGAACTTTGGCTTTTCAAAAAAGTAAAATATAATCAATGCATGTCGAAGTCCAAAAAATCAAACTTTGGAGTTAAAGCTAATCCATTGAACTCCTTAGCACCAAAACTTGCATTAGCTCCAAAGCAATTGAAGTTTCCAAGTTTGACCAACTTTGTATGAAGTTTGGACTCTAATTTTTTGTGCATGTTCTGGAAAGAGAAGCTAATTAAAATGGAGTGAGTATCAGCTGAGATCCTGTCAGTGCTTGCTCTGATGGGATGAACGACATCCCAAATACTATGGATGGATTCTATGCCTCCTAGATGGGTCTCACATTTTGTTCAGAACCGCCTGATACACACTCATTAGAATGGTTCAAGCTGAGGTTAGATTTTCAAAATTGTTCTATTTTTTAGGATTTTTTTTTTCAAAAATCTATTTTACAGAATTCAGATTTTGAAGGCTTACCTGGGGCCGTGGGATGGTGACATATGTGAGATATCATTTTTTCTCCATACCATTGTGACTCTGCCTTGACCTGCAATTGCCCTTTTCTGAGCATGCTGATCTCTTTCAGAAGGACAGGTTGAAGGGCTTGAATTATTGTTGGACCTTTATAAGTTCAAGTTGAGTAGATGCCAAGGAAGTGTCAATCATATGTTCTTAGATACAACCAGACTCTCTACTAAGCTAATCATGGTAGACCCCCTTTATGAAGTGATCTTTTAGGACCCATGTGAGATTTTCCCTTTTGCCCCTTTATGTTCAAGTCCTTCATAACCTAGACCTTGGGTTCCCATTTTGGGTGCGGTTGAGAGTGGCTCTGTGATGCCTTGCTGGTTTCTGCCAAATCATTTAAAATGTTGGTAACCCATATACAAGGAGATTCTTCATTCATTAAGGCATTTAGAGACTTGTTTATACTGAGGATGGCCTATAAACTAAGAATCGTTTATCCTATTTTTATGCTTGAGGATTTTGGGTCAAGAGATGATTTGATGAGAAAATGAGGGTGTGCCCTTTTTTACATGGTTTGCTCCACATTCTGGATCTTTATTCTTGAGTGAGAGTACAGGGAGACTGCCCTTTTATAAGATGTGATCTTTCTTATAGGACACAAGAGGGGAGACCCTTGTGTGATCATTTGGTGGGTCTAGGTGAATCATAATTATATGAGGGGATGTCTCTAAAATTTTTCTCTTTATCCTATGGGGCGTATCTTCTTTGTACTTTCATGCCCCCTTGGTAGCACAATTGGGGAACCACTAATGGCAATAGGGAATGTCATTACATGAGATGACTCAAGGAATGCAGATCATTGTGCTAGTTGATGCTTTGTGCTCGTTAACCCATTTCGAGAAGCATTCTTCTCTAAGCTCACAAGCTTGGACAACTTTCTTTTTATTGTGGTTTATGTTCTCATTTTCTAGGGATTGTTCTTGCTCTTGATTTGTGAGGATGTCACCACTTTCGATATTGTCTTGGATAATGTGTCGGAAGATAAAACATTCCTCGATGTCATGCCCTACACCTCTGTGGTACCGACAATACTTAGCTGGGTCATTTTCTTTCATTTCTAGTGGGTCAGACACCTCTAGCAACTTCACCAACTCATCCTTCAACAACTGATCCAAGACATCTGATCAGGCTTGTTGAAACTTAGAGAACACTTTGTCCTTAGTCCATTTTGGGTTCCCTCAATATTCATTTGTTTCTAACCTTTTGGGTGTGGCTTTTTGGCCACCTTCTCTTCGGGGTTGATCGCCCTACTTGTAGCCTTTTTGAGAGGTCGGCATAGGTTTCGACTTGATCCATACCGATGAGGCTTCATAGAGGATAGGAGAAGTTGTTGATTTGGATGACCAGTGCATGAGAGTCTAAGATCGGCTCCTTCATCCTACTTGCTATGGACCGCCACCAATTTATAAATTCGCGGGCACTTTCATCCTTCTTTTACTTAAGGTTGTATAACTGACTTATAGACGTGGAGAGGGGCCTCTATATTAAATCTAAACCTCTATATGAACATATTAATTATGATCTACTTGAATTATCTTATGTTATGGTGGTTCTGCATGGTGAACCATTCTAGGGCCTCTTCCTTTAAACTTTTAGAAAACCAGTTAATTAGACACTTGCCATTTTTTCTATACTTTGTCTTGTTTTCCATAAACAGAGCCAGGTGGGTTTTTAGGTCTCCTTTCCCATTAAACTTTAGGAATATTGGAGGGGTCTCATCAACTTCATCATCGTATCCCTCTGGCAGAAAGTTATCCATGGATTATTCTCTCTGATCTATGTCCACATATTTCATTTTGGAGCTTAGGTCGTAGACCATGTCTTTTAGTGTTTTGATCTTTTGTCTGGTTCTGAGGATGTAGTTTAGATCGGGCGAGCCAACCGAGGTCTATAAAATTTTCTCTTCCAGTCAAACACTTGAGACTTGTTGTATTGGTTGTATCCCTTCTCAAAACCTGACTCTTGGGTTCTCTTATCCTTTCTATAGGCATGTGCTTCTTCATGTTCTGGCTCTCAAGCTCTTCTAACCCTTTTATTGGCTCGTGTTTGCTTGTGTTCTAGTTGCTTTTGAATCTTTCTCATTTTCCCTCCATACTCTTTATGTTTTGTCTGGCTTGCACTAGCATATCCCTTTCTCATGACCGAAATTTAAAATGCAAGGTTCTGGGGGTTCGTCTCCTCGTGGACTCACTTATACTAGAGTTGTCCATCTCATAACCCACATGAAGACTTTTATGAGACTGGTAAGAGTGTCTTTCTTTGGACCAAGTTTTAAAATGTGAGGTCCCTGAGATTCATCTTTTGGTAGACTCATCCATGCTAGAATTACCCATCTCATAACCCGCATAGGGGATTTTACGAGATCGATGAGGGTACTGACATGAGTTAGACTCAATGAACATTGAGGTCTTTCACCTTTTTCGATCATCCATAGACTTATCAAGGATGTTAGTGTGGGTATTTTCTTTAGGATCCTCATCGATTATGATGTTTGGCATCATATGAGGTGGCATATCGTACCTGGAATTCTCCAGAGGTGGTTCCTCTGGGATGGATTGGATTTAGAGTTTTCAAGTTTTGGATAAGGTACTTATTATACCCTAAACATTGGTTCACAAAGACCCAAACAAATAATGAGAGATTTTAAAAAATAATGGGTACACTAGTTCTCATCGAAAGATGTATTCACGAATTTGTGAGGTATCTTCGAGTTATAGGGTCCAGGGTTTCCTCTTGGGTCCACACCAATATACCCAAGCTAACAACTTAAGGGTACTGATGTAGATTATCCAGCTTCAATGGTACCACCATGTAAATACCCAAGCTAACAATTTAAGAGTACTAGTGGGAGGATCATAAGATCCAAATGATAGAACAAGAGTTCTTTAAATTTGTTTTTAATAAAAGGGGTTTTTTTCTAAGAGAGATAAAAATCAAGAGTACACAAAAGAGATTCAGATAAGGTCCCAAACAAATCCTGACTTGCTCGAGGTTGTATGTTTTTATTTTTATATGTGGCATAAAAATCTCCAACAAGGATTTCTAAGATGTGATAAGACTTGAGCCTAATATTTATGCATGTATCTAATGCAGGACAACCTATATGCAGGACAAACAACTAAAAAAAAAAAAAAACTAAGTAGAAGATCTATGAATGAGAAGCAAATGAAAGCAACAGTGAGTTCTACACAACACTGTACAAATGACATAGTTATCCATATGGGGAAAGCTACCAGACAACCAGTCTACAGAAGCCACCAGACGACTGGTCTGTCAGACAACCAAAGCTAGCAGACGACAGATATATCAAACGACAGAAGCTAGTAGACGACGGATCTGCCAAATGGCAAAATTTTGCCAATGTTGCAGACAAAGTAGATGACACTATCTGCCTGACAGTGGTCTACTAGCTTGTCGGGATTGTAGACAAAGCAAACAATGTTGTCTATCAGATGATGGCTACACCAATGACACAAGTGGCCAGACAACAAATCTTGTTGTTGTTGTAGCCAGCGGACAACACTCTCTACTAGATGGCTTGTCTACCTGACGACACTGTCTGCTAGATGATGGATATGCAAACACATGGGTTTGTGGATGCTGAAACTAGAAAAAAAATTACAGACTTTCGGTCTACGAACCACAAAACCTTGTCGTATGGCACACCGTCGAATGGCAAAAGGTAAGTGGATGGTGGAAGTTGAACGACAAAAGGTCAGTGGACGACGAAACAGGGTTTGCCAACCAAAACCCAAAAATGGAGATTTTGGGCTCGTTAGGGTTTTGCAATGCAATTCTATGTACCAAAATCGAAAAAAAGTATGGTGTCACATCGTGATCGCCAAAAGCTGTTGATAAAAATTTGGAAAATAGAAAGATTGATTTACTTAAATTCATAAAATCATTTAAAAAGATGTGGGGACACCATTTGCAAGTCTTGACCGTCCTTTGCCCAAGGGAAAGGTAAAGTCAAAACAAGTTTTTCGATCTTTGTAGCTCGAATCACACCACCGCGGATTCAGGTATGCAAACAAATATAAAAAAAGTGTATAAGTATCAATTAGAAGTAAATAAACCAATAATCTAAAAAATACTTTTTCAAACTTAGGGGTCTATTTAGCTTTTAGGCTCCTTTTGGTTCGTCAACACCTCCACTAGCTACGATGGTTCTTCAATGGTTTCAGGACAGAGTGCAGGTATGGCTTGAGTAGGTTTGTTTTGCAGGGCCAACACTTCAGTATCTAATTTTCAAATAACTGGGTCCTACTTGCTAGCCCCTATTTATAGGTCTCAGAACGGGATACAGGTCACATGATTTCTTTGTATTTGAATTCAATCCCAGTGAATCCGAGCTTATTCTCAAATATGATTAAGATTTATCTAAGAGTCTTCTCGGATAAAGGTTCAACCAAGAGGAGGCCTCACACCCTAAAAAATGTGCAGGGCAGTTGTAAGCCATTTGGCTTATCCATATATTTGGTGCAATGGATGGTGAAGCAGTTCTGCTTTCCCATAGTGGACAACACTCTTGTTTTGTCATCTCCAATATCGTAAAACGGTCTATTCGACTGTCCTATAACGGATGACAGTACAGTGAGTGTAACGCACCAAAATTTTAACCCAAATTTAAGAGGATTTTTTTTTTATTAACAGCGAAAACAATTAATATTATAGGGTTAAGTATTTTGAGACATTACGGTGAAGAGAAACCCAATACATTTATTTCATTTCAATATTAATGAAAATCATCAGAGTTTTAAATGATATGAATAATTAAAAATTACATTAAACCCAAGCGATTCCTAAAACAATAAATCCAAAAACCTCGATCCGATGCCTCATCCCGCAGCCGCTCATAAACCATATTTTATTTACCTGAAAAATAGTAAATTGATTGGAATTAGACTACCACGTCTAAGTAGAAAAACTGTAACTCTTAATGCAGGTACATCATGAGTCTAGTATGTGATGTGGGTGTCAAGTGTAAATCTTTAGTATATACAATAACACGTAAAACAACAACAGTAATCAACAGTCATTCACATGGGCAGGTAGAACATGGTACGCAACATTAACAAGCAAGTGAGGTAAGTTATGCAACAACAATAACATACATAACTTTCATGTAATAGTTCAATCATCTCATATATATCCATTTCAGGATTTCAGTTCATTTTAATTTCAAAATATAGAGCATGCTGAAAGAATATGCAAATGTCCCTTTAATAACTCCACTCACTGTAATACCTAACTGTTCTAAAGAGTGTTTATATTATCTTATCCCGCGGGTACACACGGGCCAAGGCAACCATCACAGAAGAGAACGTTCGGGGATATATTATTCAAGGGTATTTTATTAACCCGAACATTCTAACTCAGACTGAAAATCCTAAGGGAGCGGTCAATGACCGAGAGAACCTCCCAAAGGCCAAAACCAAAAACAGGATACATCCCTAACTTCTGCAGAAGAACATGGAGCTACCACCTAGGACACATTTGGTAGTCCGGGTCCCCCAACTCTGAGGACTGGGACCAACGAGTCGCTTTACGCTCGAAAACAAACACATGTCCCCAAAATTTTGTACCACCTACCTTCTCCAAGGTAAGCCCGAATCTGAGTGGGTTAATCTTTTCATTTAATTATATTCCCGAAGTATAGGGCATTTCCCTGACTTCCTTCTACTATCATAGCAGTAGAATCCCTAACCTTAGTCATTTTACCAAGGTGTACAAAACAGTCCCAACCCTTTGTCACATTGATTGCATAAACCCACTCAAAGTGCTCCGGTGCCTTTAAACCAGTCAAGCACACAAGTCCCCGTACCTTTAAACCAGTCAGGCCACGGAATTTAAATTTAAGTCTTTCATCAGTCTTATGGTTATTACCCAGAGTGCTTCGGTACCTTTAAACCGGTAAGCACCGATGCCCCGGTACCTTTAAATCAGTCGGGCACACAACACTTAAGATTAAGTTTTTCATTGATTGCATTGCCATAGCACACAAGCTAACAATCCAAATGCCTGTATCGGGTATTCAACCCATATTGCCCATTAGGCAGGAGTTCCCAAACACCCTCTCATAGTGCTCTGGTGTCTTTATTATCATTTGATAATTTAAGAAAGTATGTAGTGTGCTAGGACAGTGGTCGTTAGAAAGTTTATACACCTTAACATAAAGTTAAACCTTAGAGGATAAGCAACTCCATAGACATTTTAACGTTATCAAGGGTGCAGCTTAATCAGAACTTTCAAAAAGTAGGCACTTCGAATATCATAATTTATGCAGTTTAATATGCACTTGGACCCAAGTAACTATGCAGCTCAATATGCATTTATCGTCAAGCAATATGCAGTTTAAGAAATTATGAGGAAGAAGCTTATTAGACTGCAACATATTCAATTTCCCACAATATCATGCATACTACTTGTATAAGATTATACATAATCACATGTACTCAGATCTGATCACTGTCAACATAACTACTTGAAGACAATACTGATAATGGGAAATAAAATAACTTGGAACTCAAGTCTGATAATAGGTAATAAAGGAATTCGAAATTAAGCATGATAATGGGTAACGAAAACATATGTATTCAGATTTGATATCAGTTATTAAACCAACATTGAAACAGATTTGATATAGTCAGTAAAATGACATATAGTTATCTTGGATATCAATCAATATAATAATATATAAAAAAATCAGATTTGGTGATGGAACACAACAAGATATCATATAATCAACTCTAATCACCGTCAACAAACTAATAGGAAATCAGATGTGATACAATCCACCAAATAACATATTACTCAAGTATTTAAACTGTCAACAAAACATCATATAACCCATTTGTTTACATTGTTTTTATGTTCGTGGCATTTGCCATATCTGAATCTCCAAGTCAGATATGTATCCTCCTTCAGGATTTTTCTATTATTAACTATTTAGTGTGGTGTATAAATTTCACTGTCATAAAGAGAGCTTAACTGTGAAACTGGGGCATTGATAAAGTAGAGATTCAATGTAAAAGCAACATCAGAACCTAAATTAGCAAATATTAGTAATTGGAACAGATAACATGCTCTATTGTAAAGAAAATTAACATGAGGAATGGGTTCATGCACAGGTAAAACAAACAAAGTCCATTCATATTGTCATGGGTTTTGATGTTAATCATGTATAACTACAACCTAAAAAGAAATTGTTCTGGTAGGAGGGTCAAAGATAAGTCATCAGATCAACCCCTTATCACACCGGATATTTAAACCATAAATTGCAGCATGCCACCTATAGATACGGTTGTATGCATACAGCCAAAGAGTTGAATGAAAAATATAATGGCTGATGCGGATATGGACTGGGGAGTGGCAAGGTTGACGAGGGTCTCCACGAACAAGCATCATTTGTAGGAAATTATGCATATGTTTTCCTAAAGCAGACAAGATCCAAACGGATTGTGTAATGTGACCATGATTCTACCTTTTTCAATTAGCCACTTATGGTATATTTGAAACATCCCTTTCAGGTAGCGTAACAGACATAAAATTGCACAGCCTCAATCAAAAGGTTGTACACTTATTGCAGCAAGGCTCCCGAGAATCTTTTTGTTCCAAGATCACTAAACCCCACATCCAGACTATCCAACAAAATTAACGCAAAATACAATACACTCAAATGGAGAGAAAAACTCCAAGAGTGTTGAAATGAAGAAAATCAAGAATGCCAACCAACTCGTTTCATAAATACCTTAACTATAACAAACGAAAGAAATCAAAAACACCAAGAGACCCCTTTTTCCTTACCCCCATTCTGCGTTCAAGAAACAATCCTATGAATCTAAAACAAGAAACCCCCAAATCCAAGAAATTGGGTTCTCGGTTTAGGTTAGCAGTAGCCTTCAGCATTCAAGTATTTTTTTTTCCTTGACCAACACAAGCACACCCAGACCCACTCAATAACCCACAAGAAAAGTTATTGATCCTACCTGTTCCAGCGTTTCTCCTCGAAGATGCCATGGATGGAGGTGTTGCCGACCATCCCTACATGACCGAACACAGTCAATACCCAAAAGAAATTTTCAGAAATCCTACAGCAGGAATAGAAAACCCCCTTTTTTTTTCTTCTTTGACAGACTTACAAAACCTCCAAATCAACGATTTGGGGTTTCGGTTTGGGGTTCACCGTGAAATCCCGAATAGCAACTCGATTTCCCTAGATTTAAATCCATGCCAGACACTCTATCTCTTTACTATTGAAACTCCAAAATCCCCAAATCGGAGATTCTGGAATTTCAGTAGCTTAAACCCTAAATCCCCAAAATTTCTTGCCGGATTTGGGATTCACTGCACTCGTAAATCCCTATTCACTGCCCCCGCACCCCATACTTGACCCATATAATACCCAAAAGAAGAAGAAAACAGGAAAACCTACCTGTTTCGACGACGAGGAGGTGGCTGTCGCAATCAGGGAGATCGTCGGCATCGGTTGCTCCTGCTGGCAAGCTCGGATCGAGAGGGACAGTGAGACAGTGAGTGCGGGAGGAGAAAGAAGAGGCGAGTGGGAGGAAGTGAGGTGTGGGAGGGGAGTAATTAAGGAGGATGGCCCCGAAACGAAAGGAAGCAGTTACCTTCCTCCCTTCGCTCGGCGGCTGCGCACCCAGAATCCTTCACTTAACATGTTAGGGTTCAAAATGAACCCTAACACGATTTATCGTTTTTGTTTTTGTTTTTCACTTACCTATTTACACAGGCATGGCCCCGGGTCCGAGTCCGCGACCCTGGATCCAGACGCAGTATGGATCCACGACAGCTCTGCGGAGTGGATCCGAAGATCGGACCCAAATAGATCCAATTACAGATCCACATGATATGTTTATTTTATTATATATACATATATATTTGTACAGTTATATATATATATATGGTTCCTTTATGGATCCTTTTAATAAATCTGGATCCAATAATCTGAAGTTTTAATTATATGATTTGGAACTATGGATCCAAATGAATTCTTATGGATCCAACTAAATATACATTGATCCTTACGGTTTCCATACAAGGATCCAGATTAATATTGAAGTTCCGAAGAAGATCCAAATGAAATGTTATGGATCCGAACATCGCCTAGGCTATACTAATCCCACTAAAGTGTTGTAGACCCAATATAGAAATTTTATCAATAAAAATTTGATTTAAACTTCGAGGATCCAATCCATTTGACCAAAATCTATCATTAAATATTCAATTTAAGGTTCGTGGTCCGATATCTAAGATCCGAATGGAATATCGGAGTTCTAATCAAGATATTAGGGATCCAACATTGAAGATCCAAATAGAGTATCCGATATCCGAATACAAATAACACATACAATAATAAAAATATCTGATATTCAGTTCAAGAACATAAATTTCAAGTTTATTTATCGGATAAAATTCACGGGTATTACATCCTTTCCCCCTAAAAAGAATTTCGTCCTCGAAATTTCATTGTAGTATTCTCGTAGAGGTCGTAGTATGAGAGGATTGGTATCGTCAAGGACGTACTTATGTGTGCGAGCTCCCTACATATAACCCACATATAAGTATCAGGACAACACACGATGAGTTTCTAAGAGAAGTTTGGAGCTAAAATTTGGTCTTGACAAAAATTCATATATGATTCCTTTGATGGCAAAAATGTAATGAATCACGAGAAGGTCTTAACCTAAGACAAATAGAGTGTATTTTCACTGATTCCCAGTGAGGATAGACACGACCTGATATTCTTTTAGCTTGTTCTTGATTATTGGGTGAAGTTTTCTTTATTTTATCCTTATCATGATGTTGTTTGTTGTCCTCACTATTTCTAACAGACTTTTTGTCCTGAATATCCTCCACTTATTCCTAATTCTTAAAGTTTTGCGTCGCTAGTTGTCACATGTCGTAACTTCACTCGAGATGTTATTCTCAAAATGGTACCATCTTTTCACAGAACACCCAAAACATATCCTTAAATCAAGGTCTAGAATCTCTCAAAGAGTGGCCTTTCTATTCACAAAAGACGCAAACATGTTATTATATCAAGATTAAAAATCAATATTGATCCAGTTCTGTTATAACTAAAGCCAAATCTTTTGATCTCTAATAGGCTATATCAATTAATCTCAGCAAGTTCTCCTAATTTTACCAAAACTCTTTATTAATTAAAGATTGGCAAGATCCACGTCGGATCACTTGGTCTAGGAAATACACAACTTCACACAGAATTACCGCCCTAGATGGTATACCCGGTCTTGGACAAGACACTTCCTCACAAGAATTTACCATCTTTGCGGCTACCCGTTCTTGGACAATGTATTACCTCACGGAGATCTACCGCTCTAGCCGGATTACCTGATCTTGGTCATACACACCCTCATAGATAATCCTTAATGGAAAAGGTCCTCAATAGGTGCCAAAATAGTGATACTACAAATTACTGCTCTCAAGGTCGATAGCCACCAATATTGGCTCAAGCATATATATCATCAATATGCATCATTACTTCAGTTGGCACATAAATCATAAAATTACACCTTTCACCAATAAGGTTCCATGAATCATAGTTCACTATTGAACTTAAGCATATATCGCATGCTCTCAAAATTTCAGATCACGTGGCATTTCGATCATATCATAATAAAACATATTATCCTATGCATCATATCACTGCCACCAGGAACATGGCATTTTTCAAATCTAACCTCGAAGCATGAGTTTCATACAATGTGATCATCTATATATCAAGAACCAACTAAACTTCAAGATACGTAACTTCTACGTAGTTCGAGTTATGCAGATAGGATTCCAATCATATATGTATCTGAGACATTCAGATCATTTCATCATATCATGCGAATTGATAATTATTATATCATATTATATTCTATTATTTCGACGTGAAACACACACACATGTCTACTAAGAAATTTAATCAGATATCCATGACACAGACATCAATCATGTATGATAAATCCATTCAGACAATCATAATACAATCATCTACCGAGAAACTATGTAGGCGTGATAAGTAAACAACGTACAAGCTAATCATTTGTAAGCGTGAAGTATCATTCGTTAATAAGTCAAAATCAATCAATTATAGGTATGAATTTACCTATATGGTAATATGAGAATCACCATAAAAGAACAAGTAATATAACCAATAACAAAATAAAATAAATTATACTCACAGAGCGCTTGCAGGGTGTGGCACGACCGTGATCTTTGATTTATTGTTCCCAAGCTCTGATACCAATTGTAACGCCCCAAAATTTTAACCCAAATTTAAGAGGAATTTTTTTTTTATTAACAGCGAAAACAATTAATATTATAGGGTTAAGTATTTTGAGACATTACGGTGGAGAGAAACCCAAGACATTTATTTCATTTCAATATTAATGAAAATCATCAGAGTTTTAAATGATATGAATAATTAAAAATTACATTAAACCCAAGCGATTCCTGGAACAATAAATCAAAAAACCTCGATCTGATGCCTCATCCCGCAGCCGCTCATAAACCATTTTTTTACCTGAAAAATAGTAAATTGATTGGAATTAGACTACCACGTCTAAGTAGGAAAACTGTAACTCTTAATGCAGGTACATCATGAGTCTAGTATGTGATGTGGGTGTCAAGTGTAAATCTTTAGTATATACAATAACACGTAAAACAACAACAGTAATCAACAGTCATTCACATGGGCAGGTAGAACATGGTACGCAACATTAACAAGCAAGTGAGGTAAGTTATGCAACAACAATAACATACATAACTTTCATGTAATAGTTCAATCATCTCATATTTATCCATTTCAGGATTTCAGTTCATTTTAATTTCAAAATATAGAGCATGCTGAAAGAATATGCAAATATCCCTTTAATAACTCCACTCACTGTGATACCTAACTGTTCTAAAGAGTGTTTATATTATCTTATCCCGTAGGTACACACGGGCCAAGGCAACCATCACAGAAGAGAACGTTCGGGGATATATTATTCAAGGGTATTTTATTAACCCGAACATTCTAACTCAGACTGAAAATCCTAAGGGAGCGGTCAATGACCGAGAGAACCTCCCAAAGGCCAAAACCAAAAACAGGATACATCCCTAACTTCTGCAGAAGAACATGGAGCTACCACCTAGGACACATTTGGTAGTCCGGGTCCCCCAACTCTGAGGACTGGGACCAACGAGTCGCTTTACGCTCGAAAACAAACACATGTCCCCAAAATTTTGTACCACCTACCTTCTCCAAGGTAAGCCCGAATCTGAGTGGGTTAATCTTTTCATTTAATTATATTCCCGAAGTATAGGGCATTTCCCTGACTTCCTTCTACTATCATAGCAGTAGAATCCCTAACCTTAGTCATTTTACCAAGGTGTACAAAACAGTCCCAACCCTTTGTCACATTGATTGCATAAACCCACTCAAAGTGCTCCGGTGCCTTTAAACCAGTCAAGCACACAAGTCCCCGTACCTTTAAACCAGTCAGGCCACGGAATTTAAATTTAAGTCTTTCATCAGTCTTATGGTTATTACCCAGAGTGCTTCGGTACCTTTAAACCGGTAAGCACCGATGCCCCGGTACCTTTAAATCAGTCGGGCACACAACACTTAAGATTAAGTTTTTCATTGATTGCATTGCCATAGCACACAAGCTAACAATCCAAATGCCTGTATCGGGTATTCAACCCATATTGCCCATTAGGCAGGAGTTCCCAAACACCCTCTCATAGTGCTCTGGTGTCTTTATTATCATTTGATAATTTAAGAAAGTATGTAGTGTGCTAGGACAGTGGTCGTTAGAAAGTTTATACACCTTAACATAAAGTTAAACCTTAGAGGATAAGCAACTCCATAGACATTTTAACGTTATCAAGGGTGCAGCTTAATCAGAACTTTCAAAAAGTAGGCACTTCGAATATCATAATTTATGCAGTTTAATATGCACTTGGACCCAAGTAACTATGCAGCTCAATATGCATTTATCGTCAAGCAATATGCAGTTTAAGAAATTATGAGGAAGAAGCTTATTAGACTGCAACATATTCAATTTCCCACAATATCATGCATACTACTTGTATAAGATTATACATAATCACATGTACTCAGATCTGATCACTGTCAACATAACTACTTGAAGACAATACTGATAATGGGAAATAAAATAACTTGGAACTCAAGTCTGATAATAGGTAATAAAGGAATTCGAAATTAAGCATGATAATGGGTAACGAAAACATATGTATTCAGATTTGATATCAGTTATTAAACCAACATTGAAACAGATTTGATATAGTCAGTAAAATGACATATAGTTATCTTGGATATCAATCAATATAATAATATATAAAAAAATCAGATTTGGTGATGGAACACAACAAGATATCATATAATCAACTCTAATCACCGTCAACAAACTAATAGGAAATCAGATGTGATACAATCCACCAAATAACATATTACTCAAGTATTTAAACTGTCAACAAAACATCATATAACCCATTTGTTTACATTGTTTTTATGTTCGTGGCATTTGCCATATCTGAATCTCCAAGTCAGATATGTATCCTCCTTCAGGATTTTTCTATTATTAACTATTTAGTGTGGTGTATAAATTTCACTGTCATAAAGAGAGCTTAACTGTGAAACTGGGGCATTGATAAAGTAGAGATTCAATGTAAAAGCAACATCAGAACCTAAATTAGCAAATATTAGTAATTGGAACAGATAACATGCTCTATTGTAAAGAAAATTAACATGAGGAATGGGTTCATGCACAGGTAAAACAAACAAAGTCCATTCATATTGTCATGGGTTTTGATGTTAATCATGTATAACTACAACCTAAAAAGAAATTGTTCTGGTAGGAGGGTCAAAGATAAGTCATCAGATCAACCCCTTATCACACCGGATATTTAAACCATAAATTGCAGCATGCCACCTATAGATACGGTTGTATGCATACAGCCAAAGAGTTGAATGAAAAATATAATGGCTGATGCGGATATGGACTGGGGAGTGGCAAGGTTGACGAGGGTCTCCACGAACAAGCATCATTTGTAGGAAATTATGCATATGTTTTCCTAAAGCAGACAAGATCCAAACGGATTGTGTAATGTGACCATGATTCTACCTTTTTCAATTAGCCACTTATGGTATATTTGAAACATCCCTTTCAGGTAGCGTAACAGACATAAAATTGCACAGCCTCAATCAAAAGGTTGTACACTTATTGCAGCAAGGCTCCCGAGAATCTTTTTGTTCCAAGATCACTAAACCCCACATCCAGACTATCCAACAAAATTAACGCAAAATACAATACACTCAAATGGAGAGAAAAACTCCAAGAGTGTTGAAATGAAGAAAATCAAGAATGCCAACCAACTCGTTTCATAAATACCTTAACTATAACAAACGAAAGAAATCAAAAACACCAAGAGACCCCTTTTTCCTTACCCCCATTCTGCGTTCAAGAAACAATCCTATGAATCTAAAACAAGAAACCCCCAAATCCAAGAAATTGGGTTCTCGGTTTAGGTTAGCAGTAGCCTTCAGCATTCAAGTATTTTTTTTTCCTTGACCAACACAAGCACACCCAGACCCACTCAATAACCCACAAGAAAAGTTATTGATCCTACCTGTTCCAGCGTTTCTCCTCGAAGATGCCATGGATGGAGGTGTTGCCGACCATCCCTACATGACCGAACACAGTCAATACCCAAAAGAAATTTTCAGAAATCCTACAGCAGGAATAGAAAACCCCCTTTTTTTTTCTTCTTTGACAGACTTACAAAACCTCCAAATCAACGATTTGGGGTTTCGGTTTGGGGTTCACCGTGAAATCCCGAATAGCAACTCGATTTCCCTAGATTTAAATCCATGCCAGACACTCTATCTCTTTACTATTGAAACTCCAAAATCCCCAAATCGGAGATTCTGGAATTTCAGTAGCTTAAACCCTAAATCCCCAAAATTTCTTGCCGGATTTGGGATTCACTGCACTCGTAAATCCCTATTCACTGCCCCCGCACCCCATACTTGACCCATATAATACCCAAAAGAAGAAGAAAACAGGAAAACCTACCTGTTCCGACGACGAGGAGGTGGCTGTCGCAATCAGGGAGATCGTCGGCATCGGTTGCTCCTGCTGGCAAGCTCGGGTCGAGAGGGACAGTGAGACAGTGAGTGCGGGAGGAGAAAGAAGAGGCGAGTGGGAGGAAGTGAGGTGTGGGAGGGGAGTAATTAAGGAGGATGGCCCCGAAACGAAAGGAAGCAGTTACCTTCCTCCCTTCGCTCGGCGGCTGCGCACCCAGAATCCTTCACTTAACATGTTAGGGTTCAAAATGAACCCTAACACGATTTATCGTTTTTGTTTTTGTTTTTCACTTACCTATTTACACAGGCATGGCCCCGGGTCCGAGTCCGCGACCCTGGATCCAGACGCAGTATGGATCCACGACAGCTCTGCGGAGTGGATCCGAAGATCGGACCCAAATAGATCCAATTACAGATCCACATGATATGTTTATTTTATTATATATACATATATATTTGTACAGTTATATATATATATATGGTTCCTTTATGGATCCTTTTAATAAATCTGGATCCAATAATCTGAAGTTTTAATTATATGATTTGGAACTATGGATCCAAATGAATTCTTATGGATCCAACTAAATATACATTGATCCTTACGGTTTCCATACAAGGATCCAGATTAATATTGAAGTTCCGAAGAAGATCCAAATGAAATGTTATGGATCCGAACATCGCCTAGGCTATACTAATCCCACTAAAGTGTTGTAGACCCAATATAGAAATTTTATCAATAAAAATTTGATTTAAACTTCGAGGATCCAATCCATTTGACCAAAATCTATCATTAAATATTCAATTTAAGGTTCGTGGTCCGATATCTAAGATCTGAATGGAATATCAGAGTTCTAATCAGGATATTAGGGATCCAACATTGAAGATCCAAATAGAGTATCCGATATCCGAATACAAATAACACATACAATAATAAAAATATCTAATATTCAGTTCAAGAACATAAATTTCAAGTTTATTTATCGGATAAAATTCACGGGTATTACAGTGAGCCATCCTCCAAATGGACAAAAAAATCTTCCTTGTCGTCCGAGTATGAGGGGTACCTGATTCTCGCTTAACACCTGCAAACACTTGTTTAAAAAATGTTAGTAATTGAACATCATAAAATTTTGGTGTCTACACATACACACATATTACATCAACATTCGCATGAATGTCACATAGGCATATGCACCCAAACATATTAACCATTCATGCATATGCCACTCTGGCTTACACACGCATACATATCAAACATTCATACATATACTTCAATTGCATATGCACATGATGCGTATCGACAACCAGTTATATACAAACCACCATAATTCTATTTTATTGTACATATGCTGCAATTGCATACGTACACATTGCATCATGTATGTCTGTGTATGCTTTAATCGCATACGCGCATAATTATACACTTGTACGTATGTCATCCCAAGACACACACACACACACATCGAATATACACTTTTAGTATTCTTACATGCAAAACACATAATTTTATATGCCATTTTGATCATTTAATGTGTAAGATTTATCCTACAAAACACAATACTTCTAACCTGGTTATACGATTTTCGTCTTTTGTCCACCAATTTCTGAACTCTGGTTAGTTTAATAAAATAATTATATATTTTGAACCCAAAGATATGTCTTTCGGGGTTTATATAGCTCGCCAGAAGTTAGGATAGAGCTTGCCCTATTTTTTGCATAATTATCTTAAAAATGCAGTAAGGAAGCAAGGAATCATACCTCTCTAGACGTGTCCTCCATTCCGGGATTTTTGAACTACTCGAACTCAGCACACACTCCAATGTAGTATCGACTATGCATGGGGTGCATGACGATGACCACAAAGAAAATTGCAGTGTAGGTATGCGACTATACACACGTCCAACAAGGCAGCAACGCCAGTAGCACGATAGTGTGAACCATGTCTGTACGACACAGTGCGGCTTGAGCGAACTGCTCGGTGGCAGCTTAGCAACAGCAACAATGCGGCTGCCCGACGGTGCTGGCCCTCATAATCCAGTGACAGTGAGGCCCACACTGATTGACACGACTCTGATAGGGCATGGCAATGCGCAGCGGTGGCAGTGCGCAACGACGACATGCAATTGCTTCTCCTCCCTTTCCTTCTCTTCTTCTTCTTACTTTTGGTTCCTTTTCCTCTCTTCTTTCTCTATTGAATGGAAGGGAGGAAGAGAGTGACAAGAACAAAGGAGGGAGAGAGAGTGGTGGTCGATTGTGGCAATTGACCACTATAATCGATATACACCACCCTCCCGAGGAAGGTGGAGGAGGAGAGGGGACATACATGTGACAACTCAACATGAAGTGAGGTCTTCTCCACGGGGAGTTCCTCTTCTACCCCTCCCTACCCCTAGCAAAATCCCCTTTTGCCCCTGCTTTCATTTTTTTTTCATAGTTACCCATTTTGGGCTTTGGGTTATCTCTATCCAAACCAACTACGTAACTGACCCACTCGCTATTAAACGAGTTTTCTGAAGTTTTTGATGAACCAAAAACCAGTTTAGATCGATACTCTGGAGCCTGCACTGTCCCCCTCTGGGTTTAATTTGGATTTCCTGGTTCTAGATCGCTCCCATATATGAACTTACACAATCTTAAGTAATTAAACCCAATTTTTATATATTTAAAATTCTTGGTTATTACAAATCCCTCTTCTACAATGGCAACAAACATTTTTCCAAGCTAGAAGATGAAAATAATTAGAAGAATTTGGGTCATTCCACAAGAAATTACATATCAAATGTTCTAATTTGCTGATCACCTTTTTTGGAATCCTGAAACTCATCATCCAATAAATAGGAAAAGAGCATACGACCAATGTGATAAGCACTAGGCGTCGTGCCATAGATAAGAGTTTACCACTCCAAAGATGAAGGCTCTGCATCATTTTATCCATAAGTGGTTAGCACAAATTAGGAGAAAGATGACCAGTGAAGATAGGAACTCCCAAATATTTGAAAGAAATTTCATCAATTTTCCATCCAAACATACGCCTAATAAAAATAATTTTGAAATGAGATAATTTAAAAGAAATAAAGGCAGATTTCTCCTTACTAATTTGAAGCCCCAAAACAGTTTCAAAGTTGTCAAGAATGGATTTGAAATTGGTCACCGAGTTTTTCTCATCTATGATAAACAACATGGCGTCATCAACATAAAAACTATGACTCTAGTTAAACGACCTGATGGATGGATGACAGAGAAAGTTCATGTAACCGTTCAAAAACCAAAACTTTCTAGTAAGTCTTTTCATGACAACGAGGAAGAGATAAAGCGAGAGAGGGTCACCTAGGCGGATGCCTCTACTACTACAAAAAAATGTCACATGGTTCACCATTGACAAGCATAACAAAAAAAAAAGGGGGCAGATACACGTCATATAGAGAGAGCAGGGTTGCAAATGAACCTTTTTTTTACGGACCATTGATTACATAGATGGATCTTTTTAAATTTGAACTGGATTCGGATCAACATTTTTCTATGGGGTGCGCATTCACATCGGGATCACATCTGATTTGTTTGCACTTTTCACATGAACTTAATACTGCATTCAACCTACTTGTGTTGAATCCAACAACACGAAAAAATTCAGATCCAGATTAGGATTTACTCCATCATAATTAATAGACTTAAAATGGTTATTGCTAAAGCAAATCTCACAAATCTTGATCGTCTGTCATGTCGGAAATGGACAGTGAGACTACTTTGGAAACCACCTCTCTTGATCAACCATTGCCTCTTCGTAAGTCGTGGGCTGATATAGTAGAGGGTGAGAAGCAACCCGAACCTCCAATTGTCGCTCCTACTCTGATTGACAAGGAGAATAGTTATCCTCAACTTCTTATTCCTGCTTCAAGGTATGATAGAATGTATTCTCCCTATCAGTGGATGCTCCTGGCCGGGTTTACTGGAGGCTTGAATAGTAGGAGTTTGGAGCATCATTCCCAGTGCTTTTTGGCCATCAATTAAAGACCAACATATCTCTCACTTTGATAATGATCTTTTTCTTATACGGGTTTCTAAGGAAGAAGATATCAAGTTGATTATGAGGTTGGGAGCGTGGTGTGTCGATGGCAGAACTCTTGTTGCCAATTGTTGGCATCAGAGCATGGAGCTGAAGCTTGACTCTACTAATACAATTCCTCTCTGGATCAGACTGCTAGGGTTATCAGCTGAACTTTTGGAACTCAAATTTCTTCGATGGTGTGGTGTGTTATTTGGGAGGTACGTGTGATATTGACTCTCGTACTCGCTCTATGGAACACCACTTTTGCCAGGATTTGTTTAGATGTTTCTGTAAGTTTTAATCTCCTGCCCTTTATCGAAGTTGCCATCGAGTCTCGTAGCAAGTTTTCGTAGGTGGTTATTTACGAAGGCCGTATTCGATGTTGTGATATCATTGAAGTCGATTGGGAGGGCGAAGGACTTGAACGACAAGCCGCAATAGAATGAAACGTAATTTTTTGCCTAGAGGGCTTGACGAAGGCCATCCATCGTTGCTGTCTTTCTTTGCCAATCATGATGAAACGCCTCACTGAAAATCGTTTTATGGAACGTCCGTGGCTTGGGAAACTCAGTGGCCCAAAGAGATTTGCAAGATCTAATCTCGGATCAAAGGCTTCTATTATTTTTCTCATTGATTCTAAGCTGCCGTTGATAAAGTTTGAATGTCTGCAAAAGCTTTTTCTCTAATGCCTCTATGGCCCAGGGTCTCTGCCGCATTATATGCATGTGGGATCCTAAGAAGGTGCATGTGCTCTCCTTTCACTTGCTTTGGTGTTTTCACTCTCCTTAGTTCTGGTAAGCAGTTCTCAGCCCTTGGTATTTACATGCAAACACAGTTGAGGGATTATATCCTGTTGTTGTGTCACCTAGCGCAATGGGTGCGCAGTCTTGCATATCATGTTGTCCTTATGGGTGACTTTGACATAGTGCGACAACCCCTTGATAAGACAGGTGATTTTCCATCCTTAAAATCATGCAGCGAGTTTAATGAGTTTATTAATGCCTGCAACCTGATAGAGGTCTTTGATCATCATAACCATTTTACTTGGTCCAACAACCAGTCGGGAGCTGCTAAAGTTCTCTGCCATTTGGTTTGGTGCTTTATTTCATAGGATTGGCTCTCCTGTTTTGGTGCGCACAATAGGCTTCGAGTGCTCAGTTGTACAACTTCTGATCATAATCCTCCTCTTTTGGTTGAGGTCAGGTTTTTCCTCTAATACTAAGCAATTTTATTTTTTCAAGATGTGGCTGATTGATACTGAGTGTGAACAAATAGTCTAGCAGAGTTGGCAAATTCACATGTTACATAAACTTTATGAGATTCAACATATCCTTCATTGGTGGAACATAGCCCACTTTAGTAGGGTTGATCAGAAAATAGTCTCGATCAAGAAACACCTATAAGATATTCAGAACCAGGCAGATTTTGGCAATATACAGGCTGCAGTTTGTGAAGCCTCTTCGAGGGAGGATTTACATTTGGCATTGCTCCAAGAAGAGCTTTTTTGGCCTCAGAAATCTCGAGTTACTTGGCTTAGGTCAAGGGATTCTAATACTGCCTTTTTTCATACTGTAGTGCGCAATAGGAGGCAAAAGAATACTATTTACAGTGTTCTGGATCAAGGTATATTCTTGCATAATTTTGATTAGATTCAAGTTGTTTGTCTTCGTTTCTTTCACGACCTATTTACCAAACAAGGCACTTGTGGAGGCATGTTTCCTTGCTTAGCACCATGAGCTTCAAGCACACGAATTTCTTCTTACCCTTTGTTAACAAAAAATTTGCGATAAAAGAAAATGTATTCACCTTGATTTTGCCAAACTCTTTTCAAATTCATTTAAAAGATATGGGATGCCCATTTCATGCTTCGGTCATCCTTCTCTACAAAAAGGTGAAGCATAAGTAAGTTCGATATTCATAGTTTAAAGTTCACTATCGAGAAATCCAGATAAAAGATTCAAACTCCCAACAAAATGAAACATACAAATCAATTAAAAAGCGCGTATAAACACCTATACAAAAAAAGTAAAAAAATGAATATAAAATCAAAATAGATGAATAACGATAAGATGGATATGAAAAATACCCTTTTCAGACTCTGAGTCTGTCTATCTTATGAGATCTAAATGGCAGGCTTTTATCAACCAAGACCCCCTCTTAGGGCATGTACGATGATTCAAGAATGACCTCTCCTTGGTCCAACAACACCTCTGCATAGATATGGCATATTAGAGATTGAGATGAGAGAGGGGTAGAGTGAGGGCAAGGTCTGGGGTTCATTCTCACTAGGGCCAATACTCGAACATAGAATTTACAGATGCCTTAGGTTCTAAAGGCCTGAAGGAATTAAGGACGAGATTTGGGTCAAGAAATTTTTGGATTCAGATTCAACCCAAACGAATATGTGTTGAAATCATATCTCAGAATTTTCAGAAGGATTTGAATCCAATTGACATTCATTTCTGCCAAATTATAGAAACCTGTCTTGACAAGAAATTCTGAAATTGTCAATTGTAGAATTATAATTTTGTGTGCTAACCCCAATTAGTGTATATTTTGTATTTTCGTATTTTTGTTGATTGTTTTTACAAGAGAGTACCATTTGTTGATTCTATAGTACTGAATAGAAGTGAATTTGGAGTTCAAGTGAAGAGGCGAAAGGCGAAAAAACTTTATTTTTGTATTTTTTTAGCATTTTCCCTTTCTAGTTAATTAGGGCCTTTTTGGCCACATTAAGGATTTATAATTAATTTCATTTTCAGTCAGTGGGTTGTAATAATCACTTTAATATTTCATTGTTGAATATTATAATTAATTTTAATTTTCCTTTTTAAGAAAATAAATAATTCGAATTGAGTGAAATATAAAGTTTTATCAACCCATTCCTTGAGTTCAACCCCGGTTTTGACTACTTGTGAGAGTTGGATTTTTAAATTTTGGTGACCAACTTTTATAAATACTTTTTATAAAAATATATTTTTAAAAATACAATTCTAAAATATACACCACACTAAATGCTTGTGTAAATTTTATGTTGGCATGCATGCCTTTATGAATGGATGATGGACTGCTTATGCATTGTCACAAGTTAATTTTTTGTAGGGAATTTAATGCCCATTTATGGGGCATGAACTGAATCTTAAGTGAATAAATGTGCTCGCCTATGTGGCCCTTCGCTACTAAAGGACTAAGGTGTCTGTATTGCGAACTAAGGGCATATGTGAACGGATTGTTTATGCTGTATTTTTTTCTTACATGACTGCCATGATGATCATGTTAATGATGATGATGATGTAATAGAATGGATGCATATAATGCTTAAGAATTTCATTATGTTATTTATACATATGTGCATATGATTAACAAGAAAGAAGCATGACTATGAATGTGAATGTAATATTTTAAATATGCATTCATTAACCCTGCAATAGTTGAATCTTTTTTTATGGATTCATATATAGTGTTGCATATAAGACATTTAATTTAAATAAGTAAAACATGTAACATTAAAGAAAGGGCTTGCAAGGAGAGGGCAAACGGTACAAATGGCTTCATGAGAATGTCTTTGAGCATGAAAGGTTGCTCCTCTTCAACCACGAAGATAGAGAAAACCCTTTACAATAGACTGCATCATAGAAGAAATAAACTCATGAGTGAAAGTCTGATGCATCGGGATTGTGGTGTTGTGAGTTTCTCTTGCTCTTGTCGACCCTCACCCAATACTGGTGAAAGGTGTTCGGTCAGGCCAAAGCCACCTATATATGAAAACATCACATGCGCCACAACCCTGATCCAGGTATATGCCTGTGTTTGTACCTACGGAGCTAAGAAAAGAAACCTAAGTATGTGCGCATTAGAAAGGCATAACATGCATCATATAAGAAAGAAAAGATAATTAAAGATAAAAAATAGTTCATGCATATGAATGACTTGTACATTGGTAAGTACATGCATTTTTACTTGTTTAAGTTTGAATGAATGGTGGATAAATGTTAACTTTTGCAATTATATGCTTACTTGAGATATTTGCAGTATATGTTGAACTTTGTAATATTTGATTTTATTAAATGCATGAAAATCTGAAGTAATTCTTACTTACGAATTTTAGATTATATGTTCATTATAGCTCTACCCTATTAAGATAATTTTTGTATGACCCTATGAATTTTTAATGTTTTTAAGAAAGTAAGTGAGCTCACTTGCGATGGCGGGAGGTTGCGATGGGGACTGAGTTATACCTTTCCCAAACTTTTGATATTTTATATTGAGTGTATTTTAAATAACTCAAAATTTTTAATATTTGAGTTAATTTGTTAATATACATATGTATTTAATTTGCACATGTATGGGTGTTTGATTCAATTTATAAGTGTTTAGTTTTTTAATTAAATACATGTATGAATATGATTGTAAGCGAGAACAGGCCAAGTTTCCAATTAATATTTTCACTGCAATTATATAAAGCGATTTAAACGCATTTCAAAAAAAAAATTACAATTTTTAGGATTTAAAAATTAATGTGTTACACAAGCATCCTCCTCCCTACCTGCTGTGGTGTTGATGTGTGGATTGTCCAACTGCTATCTGTACGAGCCTTAAAAGATGCTAAAGTCCAGCACCTTTGACAGCTTTGGTCACCTCAACAGGACACAACGTGTCCTCTACAACTAGGCCTCGCCATGCCCCTCCTCCTCCATGTTCGTCGAGCCCTCCTCTGTCTCAGCGCTCCCTGTCGCTGGTGCTATTTGCCGGCCATCAGACTCCTCCACAGGACACTGTGACCTCTGCAACCAGGGCCTCTCCATGCCCCTCCTCCTACGTATCAACCGAGCCCTCCCCCATCGCAATGCTCCCTGCCACTGGAGCTTTTCGTCGGTCATCAGGCTTCTCAATAGGACATAGTGTGTCCATTGCAACCAGGGCCTCGCCATGCCCCTGCTCCTCCATGTCAACTTCGCCCTCCCCTATTGCAGTGCTGCCTACCACAGGTGCCTTTCGTCGGCTGTCCGACTTCTTTCCTAAACTGGTTTGCCTTGTTGCCTCTAGAGACTCCTTGCTTGACTCAGTTATAGCCCCTGGGTTCCTCGTCGACACACGTTGAGGAGGGTCTAAGATTTCTTTGCCACTCGTCAGGCCCCTGTGTCTGCTTTTCATGCCCCTTCACTTTTGAGCCTTGATCCATAGCCATGTTTTCCCTGCCTAACCAACGTTGGAGCCGTTGTGGGCGTCTCTAGTTCTCGTTGTGGGGGTTCCACCTCAAAGGGCCTTACGACTTCTGTCGATGTCATCATATTTTTCAGATCCATTAATGTCGAAAACCAGTTTGCATTCTTGGCCTCCGTACCTGCTGATGCAACCCTTGTTATTCTACAAGTGATTCACACCCGCTGTCACTCTTTATCCTTCCCCATCATCGGGTATTTATCTTGTGTGGGCCAGTTTTTGCAACGTTTTGTTCTGACCTAGGCCCCTAACATTTTAGGTCATGATCTGCATGGTGAGGCCAACCATTGGATTACCAGTGTAGGGACCTTGGTTGTTGTTTTCCCCATCACCATATGCAAGGTCCCCTCTTTCCCCCATGCCCACACAAAATACTTTGGTTATTCTAATCCCTATCTTCCTCGTGGTTCTTGTCCCTCCGCATATCCACCCTACAACGACTCCATGATTCTTCTCATATGGTTTAAACCCCTCCATTGATCCCTAGTTTTCTTTCCCAAAATATGTTTGTTTAATCTTCTGTATTCTATGTGTTGATTAGGTCTATATGGGTTGTTCCATATGCTAACTGATCATGCATTCATTTTTGCATTTTATTCATTTTATTTTATGAATGATCTATTGAAAAATCATGTAAAAACTCGGTCTTATCGGTATTTTTGAGAAACTGCATTTGAATTGAAAATAAAGGAAAAATCGTATTTTTAAATATTTCCCTATGTTTTTCAATGCTTGATTTTGTTTAGGATGTTTTAATTTGCGTAGAAGTGTTTAAATCATATTTTATTTGGTTTAGGCAAGGTACTTTTGTGAAACACAATTTTTTTTTAAGCATTGTTTTGAAATTTTTGAAAATAAATTAGAGTTTTCTGAAAAAAAATGTGTAAACCTAATTCTTTAGTATAAATAGTAATATTTTTCTCAAAGAACATATTTTTCCATTCCTGTAGCCTGCGCCCTCCCCCCCCTCTCTCAACTCTTTGCCTTCCCTTCTTCCTTTCTCCCCCTTTTTCGATTGACTAGTTGTCTACCTCTTTCTTCTTGCTTCTTATGCTTTTCAATCCTTCTTCTAAACTCCGGCGTCGTCGGTTCCTCGCATCCCCTCTATTGGAGAGAGAGCAGAGTTTGTTCGATTGCAGCGAGAAAGACCACCTTCTTCCTCTCAACCCTTCCATCGAAAGCAGATCGTACGATTTGCCTCTTCTTCCCTACCTCTCTGTAGTTTTAATTTTTGCATTTTCTAAATCATATCATTGCATATAGTTAATTTGATCAATGCATATTCATTATATATAGATTAGATTAATTTTAGTTTTATCATCTGAAAATATAAAAGAAAAAAAATAATATAAATAGAATAGTTTAATCTAGTCTTAGCCGAGTTCTTGGTTTCTATACCAAATCATTTTTTTTAATTAAGTTGGTATGTGTAGTTAGACGTTTTTTTTTTTATTAATCACGTTATTGTCAGTAGGATAATAGTTTACTTCATGCTAGTAACTCTTTATGTTTGCTATTTGTTGGAAGTATTAATTTTTTTTAGTATTAGAATAGCATAGATTAATTGGCTAGATCAATAGTCGTTGCCTGTTTTTTTATTCCTTTGTTTAGCCGAGTAGTGTAATTTTAATTTTAATTATTTATTTTTCAGCAGTTAATGTCATGATTTTTTTTGTTACAATGTTCAATAGGTAGGTAATCGGCTTCCATTAGCTAGCATTGTTTTTATTGTTTTTATTCTTTTTAATACCATCGAGTTAGAGTAGGTAGTTAATTAGCCGGTTTTTTGTGTATTAAGTAGTTAATTAGAATAGTTAGCATAGGTTAGTGTTATTATTTTTATTAGACGTGAAGTCCGTACAGTACATTACTTATTGGTCATTTGTTTAATCGTTAGTTTTAATTGATTATTGTTAGCATTGTTCTTTGTTTTGTTATTTATTGTTAGCTAGTTAACTTTATTCATTAGCTAGTTCGTGTTAATCTTTATTATTTATTCATGTTAGATTAGTGATTAGTTATTCATATTAGTTTGATTCCTTTCTTGATTTTCAGTTACTTAGTTTCTTATTCTTTTAGTTACATTGTTAGATTAGTTGTTACAAATTAGTTTAGTTCTTGTTAGTCAATCTGTTTTGTTATTTTTTCTTTTAGTGTAGTGGTTAGTTACATGTAGTTAGTTTATTTCATGAGGGTTTAATTCATGTTTTTGTGATTTTTAGTTGAAACTAACATTGAATTTCTGTGAGTTTTTGTGTTTTATTTTGTGTTTCGTCTTTTGATTCTTGCAGGGAAGTGTTTAGACGTGCGATGAGCCCTCAAAAATGCCTCCGAAGAGCCCTCTAAGGTGTCTAAAAGGTCTCCTCAAAAAACCCTTTGAGCCCCTTAGAGAGCCCTCAACTATATCAAATAGCTAAAACACCAAGGGACAAAAAACTCAAGCACTGAAGACCTTTTTTTTAGCTTAGGTTTTTATTTTATTTAATTCAATTCAATTTGGGTTCGTAATAAGGCACTTTACTTTTATTTGTTTAAAGCCCTCCACAGAGGGCATCACTCTCATTTAATTAATTAATTCTTTTATTTTTCAAGGTAATAAAGAGTAGTTTAGTTTTTCTGTGAAATACAAAGTATTTTTCTCGTTTTCTAAGTTTGACCTGAATTTCACCACTAGTGTGAAGCAATTTTTATGATTTGATGCATGGTTTGCACAAACGTTTTTACTGAAAATATATTTTTAAAATGCTTTATTGAAAAAGTTGCATCACTAACCTAGATCCAACTAATCTAGTTTGTCGATAGTAGCGAACCCAAGGGGCAAATATGGGATTTTAACATCTTTACCAAAATTAGGATCTTTAACAGAAAATGAAACTTATACAAGTGTGATCATTGCAAAAATTTTTCTCTTTTTCCTTTTTCTTTCCTTTCTCGCATCTTTTCCCTTTTTGAAGGGGATAAAAGAAAGAAAAGAAAGAAAGAAGAGAGGAACTCTTTTGCAAGGTCTCACTTGACCTTTATTTAAAAAGATTTTGAAATTACTCACCTCTGTTTTTGAAAATTTGCGAGAAAAATGGAGAGACGGGATTCGCTTGTCGGTACAAGATTCAATTGTTCCTGTCGCCTTTACCAGAGCTAATTGAACCAAGGATCAAATAAATGTTTTTTGCTTTGCCTAAATATTGTCTAAGAAATTATTCTGAAATCTAAAATGCACAAAGAATCAGGTGTGTGCTTATGAAATGCAAAGATGTATGCTTCTGAGAAGAATAATTCAGAAATTTTGGATTTTTCCAAGTGATTTTAAAATAAGTTTTAAAATTAAGTCTGAATTAGAGAAAATCGATTTTGAAACTCAAAGTCAATTTCAAAACTTGATTTTGAATTTCAAAGTGAATTGAATTTGAGAATCAAACTCAGAATTTTGATAGAACTTGGAGGTTTTGGATCTTGAAATGAAAATGGAGAATAAAACTTGAATTCAACCTTGAAATTTGAAATCAAAAGAAAATTTCAAAGTTGAATTGAACTTTGAAATTGGAATATTGAATTGATTTTGAAATTGAATTTTGAACTTGGAAATGAAGTTGGAAATTTCAAAGTTGAATTGAACTTTGAAATTGCAATATTGGATTGATTTTGAAATTGAATTTTGAACTTGGAAATGAATTTGAAAATTAAAGTTTGATTTTTGAAACAAGATAGAATTGAGAATACAAGATGAATTTGAATTTGTAAATAAGAGTTTAAATTTAATGATTTTAGAATTTAGAAAATAAAACTGAGCTTTTGAAAGTTTATTGTAAAATCACTTAGATTTTAGAAGATGATTTGAAATAATATGAAAAAGAAATGCAATTCTATCCTAAATGATGAATGCTTTGAAAGGATATGAAAATTTGATTTAAAAAGCATATTTTATTCTTGAGGAGAATTGAAATAAGATTAATATTATAATACATTCATGACTATGGTCACAGATGTATTATAATATAATCTATATTTGAATTCTGATAAAGAATAAAATAAATTTTTGGTGCCTCCATAGGATTTGAAATGAAATTAACCTTTAATATATCCTGACTATGACCATGAATATATTTTAAGTTAATTTACAAGTCAAATTCTGATAAAGGAAGAAAATTTTAGAAAAATATGATGATTTTCAAAAGAGACCTGAGTAAATGTCTAATGTTATTCCATAAAAGATAAAAATTCTAAGTATTGTTCATGTTTTGACTATGGCCATAAACGTGAATCGTCTACTTAGAATGATTTACCTCTTATTAAAAAAGGTGCACGCACCATTCGTGTTTCACCATCGTGAGTTTTTGAAATAAAAAATGAAATAAAGTGAGATGGCACAGACAATTATGAGATCTATATGCTCATACATTCTATTTTAAGCTGAAAATATAAAGATTCATTAATATTCTAACTATTACAACTTTTGAAAAATAAAATTCCTAATCTAAGAAAGAAAATAATACTTTCCACATATTTCCTGCAAAATAGGGTTAGTATAAAGCGAAATACAAAAGAAAGCACATGCAAAAAATGAAGAATGTTATATTAAAACCCAACAGGTATATAAGAAGGCATATACCAAGATGTATATGGGAAAATGTGTATGATATCCTAAGCTAATGAAGTTTAAAATGTATATATGATGCATTGAACTGGTGAGAGAATACATATTATAATGCATATATTCAAAAGTGCCTATAAACATGGAGATGCAAGGCTATCATTAGTAGAAAATGAGAATGAAAAAGCTAGTGGCATGGGATGTGAATGCCGTGGTGTATTAAAAAACATGAAAATGTTATGCTAATGAAAGGAGGCAAAGTAGGTAAAATGCCCTATAGCAGATACACTAAAAATGAAATGATGTACATGTAATGGGTAATGTAGATAAGTAGTAGATGCTCAAATGTATATGACAGTGGGTTGATGAGGCTGCTGCTTGAAGGGAAGTGAATGGTATACTGAGTGTAGTGTTAATGTATTACAAATGCAGGAAAATGTATGTAATAGGGTGCAGGGGAGGTGAGGAAGCTTGTGATACTGTATAAGGCTGTGGGATACAGTGAAGTAAATGTAGATGACAGTGGTAAGTGTGAATGTGAGTTGCAATGAAATGTTATGAAGTAGTATGATGGGGCTATACTGTGAAACAGGAAGTGGCTGGGGATTATATCTAAGCCATGATGAAGATGTGAAATGCTCAGTGACAAGGTGGAGATATGAATAGGGTTAAGATGGAAGGCAGCTGGGGGTAAATGTGTGCAAAGTGTAGCAAGTGTGTAGATGGGCTGGTATGATGGTGGAAAGGGCAAGAGGCTGCTGAAGGTAATGTTGTGTTGATACAAGAGGGAATTAATGTAGCCTAAGACTATATAACAGGGAGTTGATGCTAGTGAAGGTGGGTAACATGTTGGGGCTATTGCCATTTGAATATTCTAAATGATGCAATAATGGTGCTGGATGGTGAAGTAGGTGGGATTGATTTGCAACAAGGTGAAGAGGTAGAGCTATGAACGAGAAATGAAAATAGCAATGAAGGTTATATGGATATTGCAGGTGACACATGGGTGGAAATGGGTGTCGGCTGATACTAGACAGCAGAAGTATTGATGTAGGTGCAGGAAATGTGAATGGTGCTAGGTAATGGCTGGGGTAAGAGACTAAAATGCAGTGGAGCTGAGAAGGAGTTTTGCAATAGAGGTATAGTGAAGGTGATAAGATGTGCAAATCAGAGGGGATGAAGATGGAATGAGTGTTGTTGTAGGTGCAGGAATGTGAAGGTGTAGTGGCTGGTGTATAGTGATTAAGTGAGGGTGTGGAGAGTGCACTAGAGGGGTGTGAGGGTGGAGTAAGTAGTATATAGGTGGGTACTGTAAGTGAGTTCCAGATGGGTCATAAAACCATTTGCCATGGTACAAATCACATTCACCTGAAGTATTGGTCCTTGGAGCAATTGTAGGTAAAAGATAGACAATCTCTGATGACTTTGAATCACCTCTAGAACCGGTGCTATTATTACCGTTTCCAAATGCATAGGATTCTATGGAATCATGAGTAGAAACTTCCCTGAATGGCTTTGTATTTTTTTATTGTGCTTCTGGTCGCCATTGGAGCCAAATAGTGCACTAACAGAAGCATTGCTTGAACTAGAGGTAGCCTTTTCACCAAAAGATCTATTTGTTCCCTTCTTTATTTATCTTTTTGGCTCTTGCAGAAATTGGAGATTGTGAACACCCCAAATTTTCCAAAAAATCTAAAAAAAATCCTTTTTTTGCCCCTAGGTCCATCTTTTGAATAATCAGGTCAATTTTTGATAAAATTTCCATTCATTTCTCGAATTCGTTGGAATCCAGACTCAATTTTCATTTCTAACCCATTTTCTGAAGGATTTTTCAAAGAACAACGTTAAAACTCTCAAAAAACCCTTCTTTTGTAAATATTTTCAAATTTTACAAAATATTTCAAAAATCCTTTTGTTTTCTTGTAAGTTTCGGAGTTTTATCTTAAAAACACCAAAAATGTAGAAAATGCCAAAAGAAAACAACAAAAAAATCCAAAAAATCAGAAAATATGCAGTTTAAACTCTTTTGAAACTTGTTTTGCTAAAAACCTCGTTTAAAAACCATTTTATGAAAAACCCTTTTTGAGGGAGCCACTTTTTTTGAAAATTGGGGAAAGTTGTAACGGCCCCCTCCCACTCTCGAACTCTCTTCCTCCTCCGCTCATCTCCAACGACCCTCCCCGTTCCTGAAGCTTCTTCCCCCTCTTTAAAAGGTGCACGAAGGAGAAGGGTTCAACATCGCTTTCACCCTTCCACCATGCCTTCTCTTCTTCCTCTCCTTCTTTCTACTTCCCCTTTCATCTTCTTCTTCCCCTTCTGTCTTCTCTTATCTCGATCATCTCTTAATCAATTAAAGAGGAAGTTTGTCCTCACAATACAACGGTGCTTGGGAGTCCTTGCTCCTTATTCGGTCAAAGCCCAATAATCAGGTAAGGATCTTCTTTCCCCTTTTTCTTTCTGTTTTCCATCAACTTTTGAGATACCCGGCGTTGTTTAAACTACAATCCACTTATGTAGGGCCGATCTGCATATAGCAGTATCGGCCTATATTTGGCGAGATCAATGGAATGTATCAATTCCTACATTTTTTTTTCTTCTTTCTTTTTCTTCTCTCCTGTAATTTATTTCTGAATCTTTCTTTGATTTACGCATGTTGTGAATATCTGCTTATGTTTGATCTTCCATTGTCATCTTAAATATTTGTTACTCATAATTTCATACTTATTTTTCACTTTTTTTTATTTCCTGATCGTATTTAATTCCTTTTGTATATGGCATGATGTATAACAAACATCAGTTCTGCGTGTATATGCTTCTGTAATACCTTTGATTTCCACAACATCTCACTCCATTACCTGTTATGCACTGTTGTTTCGGTGCATTGGCATATCGCCCCCTCTTTCTCCCCCTTTACTTTCAATCATCGCATGAGCACTCTGCATAATAGATCAATAGATCCATGTCCTACGGTTGTGTGGTTCATCTGCATCCTGAATTCTTGCATGATATTCATATGCATTGTTATTCAACTAATCTCATTTGCATCAACGACATCGTGTTTTGGTTCTGCAATTTTTCTTTTTATTTGTCATCTGTCATAGCATGTAGATTTTCAATTCCCATGTGTCTCTCTTTCTTCACAATCCCATCTGCAGCACCGCACTACGTTTATCCCCATCCTAAATATTTTCCCAGATCTTTGTAACTCATCAATGTATTCATATCATCTGTTTGCATTGCGATATCACTTTTTTTCTTCTCTTTTGACCTTCATTTTATTTGTTTCTGTTTACTAAAAATCCAAAATCCTCTTTGCACCCATGTTCAACACTCCTACAGAGTAACATAGCACATTACAGTATATACTTGAAGCCCCCTGCGTGTAACGATGAGGCCATTGCTCCTCACGCTAAGGTTTGTTTGTATCGATTAAGCTAGAGCTGACACCTTCGATGAGTGATAGTTACCCAGAAAATTCAGAGGATACACCTGTAGAATTCAAGGTACAAAAGCCATTTTTTTTAGTAGTCACCTTGAAGGATTTGAAAGTATCACTCTGCTCAGTTACATGATTTCATTTGTAAGCCCATTTGTCTTCAGAATTTCTGATGCTGGGAATATCCTAAGTTCATGATTATACAACTATCATTCATCTGCAAGTGATGGACTGATGAAATCTGGTGAACAAAGGACGTTGTCTGGTTTTCCATCAATCCCTCGTGATTTAGGTGGCATTGATAACAATTGTTCGGATGATGGACACGAAAACAGTTTCAACAAACTTCAAGATGGTGTTGTATGCGTAAGTGATGACCCTGGTGTCTCAGTGGTATGGAGAATGTTCCTCATAATGATAATCAAATACAAGAGTTGTATATTTGCTGGGTGAAATAAAAAGTTATCTATTCCAGAGCTCGTCCAGGTGATGATTTCTGTCAACTGTTCAGCCATCATGGATCTGTTGTCAGGCTGTTTGCGTTCATAAATTCAGAAAGGGTGAAACAAAGGTTGGCACTCCCTCATGATATACTGCCCATATACATTGAATTATCGGATGATGCAGAAGAGATGTTTCCCAAGGCGCTCCTCTTTTCAGCGGATCATGGTTTGTTGAAAGGAGGAATGGAGGTTACCATTGTTAGCACTACAGTGACACGCCTTACACCCTTTATTGTGTCTATACCTTCACTCTTCATTTCCTTGCATTTGTAACACTGCTGTCATGGCAACATATCACCACTACCACTATACTTGCCAACACCACCCACCTTATCATACCCCCATGCATAGTATCCAAATATCACACACACTACTTCATTTCAGCATTTACTTTCACCCATTCACGGTACACGCCACCAATTATAAGTACTCTGTGTATTCATGGTACAATAGTAATTGTCTGCACTTTACCCTGCACAGATCATCACGTTATCTCCTCCTGTAACTTCATTTATATCTATGCGCAACTCACATCCAATTCCAAACACTTGCAGGACTATTTCTCTTTGTGAACATCTTTTGCAATATGAGAGTTTGAAGGCTCGATTCTTTTTCTTTCTTTCGAATAAGTGGTAACAATGGGTGGGAACTCAGGGATATACAGATAACCTTCATGAGATGTCAGTGTGAATTCAGAACAAATTGCCAGGAATTTGTAGATCCGACAATTGCAAAGTGACTATTTGTTTGTTGATAATACCTCTACAGCTACTGTAAGTAAACACCCTTCACTGTTGTATGCTTCATTACAACACATCTATGTTACATTCCGACCTCACATCCACACTTTCATTATCATCTACTGTCACCCTCTTCCAATGCACCTCCACTCAACATTTTCTTGAATCTCTTACACAGATACCCTATCTCATCTGTCATACTTACTGCTATAACAACCGCTGCAAACCATACACATGCCACTACAGTCACAACCACTTCATTCATAAAGTCATTACTTAGCCTATACCTACATATAATACCATATACGTCCTAGCCACACTTTCCTCCACTTAGTCTACCACTTCCAGTCCCCTGTTGTACCATATTCACAACCAAACTCCAACTCCAACCACCACGACAAACATACAACCTCCCTCTGCAACATACGACCCCCACCAGCAAGAACATCCTAATACCCACAGTTGTTGACATCACAGCACCCGGACCTCCTTATCATTCCTTTGTACACTCACAACACAATAGCCCCATGGGCTGCTGTGATTTTCTGCATTCACACCTATATCATCACCCTCAACACCTTATTGTCTCCACACCACTATTGGTATATATCTCTGCGGCATCACCTTTACACCTGAGGATATCACTGTATATCACCGGTTGCCTCTTTCTTCCCTACAATAGTATATCCATACAATACTTCATTTTTTTCATGCTTGCAACTCACGCATATACCTGCCACCATCTCCTGCATTGCTACCATTCATTCACACCCTGTCACAACACTCACAAAGTGTACATATAGTTTGCCCTCATTAGCATATAGGCATCTTCATAGGAACTTTAGCTTCAATATAACCTCTTAATTTCTTTTATATTTTATATTTGCTTTGTACTAACCTTGTTTTGCAGGGATGTATGAAAAATGTTGATCTTCTTTCTCATATTAGAATTTTATCATCTCAAAATCCCCTTTCAATGTTGTAATAAGCTAGATATTAATAAAAATTTTACAATCTTAGATAGAATGAATGGGCATGTAAATATCAGAAATTGTTTGTTTCATCTCATTTTTCCTCTTATTGCAAAATTCCACCATGGTGAAACACGAATGGCACGTGCACCATTCTAATAGGAGGTGATTAATTATAAGCAAATGACCCACATTGATGACCATAGTCAAAATGTGGACAATGCTTAGGATTTTCATCTTTTATGGAATAACACTGGATCCACATTGGATCTCTTTTCAGAAAATCATCATGTATTTAAATATTTTCCTCCTTTATCAGAGTTTAACTTAAAATTAACTCAAAATATATATCAATGGCCATAGTCAGGATATATTGAGAGATAATTTCATTTTAAACTCTATAAAGGCACTAAAAATATGTTTTATTCTTCACTTGAATTTAAATATGATTACTATATAATACATTCAATGACCATAGTCAGGGATGTATTATATCTTTAATCTTATTTTTTTCACTTAAAGAATGAAATATGCTTTTCAAATTCAATTTCAAAATTCTTTCATCCATTTCATCATTTAGGATAGAATTATACCATATTTTCAACATTCTTTTTTTCAAAATCCAAATGATTTTGAGATAATTCTTCAAATACCTTATTAATTTCTTAAATCAATTCTCATTTATAAGTTCAAATTCTTTTCTCAATTCTATCTCATTTTAAAAATTCAAAACTTCAAAGTCCAATTTGACTTTGAAATTTTAAAATCCAAATTCCCATTCAAGTCGAATTTCAAAGTTCAAATCAACTTTGAAATTCCAAAATTCATCTTCAGAATTCAAATTCAAAATTAATTCAACATTTCAGATCAAAATTCAAAATTTAATTTAACTTTGCAATTTTTAGATTCATCTCCTGATTTCAAAATCAAGTTTCATTCTCTATCCTTTTTCCTAAAATTTTGAAAATTGATCTAGGATTTCTCAAATCCAATTTCAAGTTCTATCTAGATTCCCAAAATCAAAATCTCATCTAGATCCATCTTCAAATTTCATTTGGATTTTCAAAATCCAGATCCATCTTCTAAATTCCATATTTTATCCCGAATACAACTTTATCTTGGATCCCAGACTTCGGATCCAATTCCCTTTAGGATTCTAGATTCCAGATTCAACTCTATCTTGGATTCCAGACTTCGGATCCAACTCCTTCTAGGACTCTAGATTGTAGATCCAATTCTACCTTTCAAATCCCATCTTGGATCCCAGATTCAATTCCATCACAGATTCCAGATTTTGGATCCAATTTCATCATGGATTTCAGATTTCACACCCAATTCTAAATTCCAAATCGCATCTAGATTTCTTTCACCTTTCATTCTGATTTCAAAAATCTAGAGTTCCACTCTATCCTTAAATTCCATCTTAACTCTCAATTCTAGATCCATTTTGAAATCCATATTCAACTTTCAATCCTTATTTCCTAAACTCCCTTCTTCAAATTCAGATTCATCTTTCCAAATTCTGATTATTTCAAAGACTTAGAGCTTCAAACATCTTTTTTTCAAATCTATCTCAAGTTCTAAGTTAAATTCAATTATTCAAAAATAATTTCTTCATTCCCTTATCACATTTACTTCAGAATCACTTAGAAAATCTCAGCTTCCCAAAAGTGTTTTCTCAAAAGCATATATTTTTGCATTTACATTTACACAAGCATGATTCTTTGTGCATCCTTAGACCTAGAATAAACTTTTAGATAATATTAAGGCAAAGCAAAAAGGCATAAATTTGATCCTTGGTTCGATTACCCTTGGTAAAGGTGCCAGAAACGGTCGAACCTCGTACCGACGAGCGAGCCCTGTCTCTCAATTTTCCCGCAAATATTTCAAAAAATGGAGGCGAGTAATCTTTTTAAATCTTTTCAAAATTAAGGTCAAGTGAGACCTTCGCAAAAGAGTTCCTCTCTCTTCTTTTATTTTCTTTTCTTTTCTCTTCTCTCTTCTTTTCTGTCTTTTATTTTCTCCCTTCAAAAAGGAGGAAATAGAGGCTGGAAAGGAAAAGAGAAGGAAGAGAGAGAAAACACAAAAGAAAAAAAAATTGCGAGATCTATGTTTATATGATAGATTGATAGTCTGGTTTCCAAGATATGTAAATTGCACTTTTCTCTCATTATATATACCAAGAAAATAGCCTTGAAATGTTGAACTAACAGGCAAAATAGTCAAAAGGGTCGAAGCAAGAACCAATATTACTGCTAAGCCAGCCAATGAAATAATAAGGGTTAAAATTGATTTTGGAAAAGGATTTATTCATAGAAGTCCTTTAGGAGAAGCCAAGGTCATGGCTCTCTTTACCTCTTTGCAAGATGTATAGTCCAACAAAAATATGCATAGCCAACTTTTTGTCATTCAAGCAGTGAATACAGACTATCTGAAAATGACCTCTAGCTTCGCCTCACGACCTAACTCAAATTGTAGAATAAAACAGTCAACTCTTCCATAAGTGCTTCCACATTGCAGAAATCAACATGATATAACCTCCATGACGTGGCAGAGCCTGATGCCTCCATGACCCATTAGCATATTTGAGCACAAAGAGAACTACCTTTACCTCCTTTTACAATGAAATAACAAAACTAGATTTCTTCAAAAATCCTTACAGAGAGAACAGTTGGGTGCCATGTTGATGCAATACATCAACAAATGCATATATGATAAAATGGGGATTGTTGTACTGAGCTTCATTTTTATTTGAAAATGCGCGTGCACATATCATCAAATTATGATGCAAATGATATCAAATATCATCGATACTTAGCATATGCTTTCGTGATCATCATTCCAGATTGCAGAAGACAGATCATGAGAGACTGGATGAAAATACAAGCAACATGCTGGATCGGCATATACAGATGAGTCTGCAAATGAGTGTTCATGACTTGACAAATATAGGATGCGTTAAATTGAAAAGGCCCCAAAGAAATACAAAACAACAAATAAAGTGAATCTAACAACACCATATGTAAACTATGAGATCAATGAGAAGCCACGGGAGGGGGATATATGAATTGTGAAGATGAAGAGATATATGCCATGAACCTAGCTATGGGAATGTGCATAACCATGAACCAGGGCAGGTAAACCAATGAAACAACAGAAATCCAGATAAAATGAAAACAGTAAGCCACGAAATGCAATTAGAAGGACAAGGAAAGGCAAACCAGAACAGGAATTCAAATACAAATAAAAAAAAATGCAGAGCAAAAGTCAACAAAAACAGGAGATTGAAATGATTCACGATATATGAGATGATGTTAATGATGAAAACGAAACTCAAAAAAAAAAATCTAAAGATATCAACAGAGTGCAAAAATTGAAATAGAGATGATGTTTTGAACAAGAATGCAACAAAAGCGAAAAAAATGAATTCGACACTATCAAAGTAAGAAATCAAATGTATGCAGATAATCATGACTAACAGAAAAACAAATCAAAGAAACGAAAATCAACATGCAGGCCGATTTATCATAAGGGAACCATAATTCCTATGTAAATAGGGAATTGAGATAACAGAATGAAATCAGGAATACAATCAACTATGGATTAGAAGGCAATGTAAACAGCAAAATAAATGAAAATAGAGAAAATAAAACAAAACAAAAATGTGTTGGAATGAGACCATTCCATTGATATTGCATAGCGTACGTAGATCGATATTTGTTATATGCAAAATTGATGCTACATGGGTGCTCTAATGGAAGCGATTAAAAATTAAAAAAAAAAAAGAAAACAAGCAAATCGGAAATAACAGAGAGAAAAGGAGAGAGGCTCTTATCGGATTGCTAGAGCTTTGGGATCGACCTTCTTCAGTTGATTGGGAAGAAAACAAAAAAAAAAGAGAAAAAAAAAGGAGAAATAAAAAGAAGAATCAAGAATATGCCAATGAAGGGGTGAAGAAGCGATGGGGAAGAGTCGACCCTGCGTCTCTCTTTTATAACGGAAAGTCGTTAGGATTATTTCAAAAATGGTCCTTTTAGGTTTTAAAAATTCAAAACAAAAGGATTATTTCAACTATATATAGTTTCACATAAGTAAGCGTGCAAATGGGGATTTGCTCTCTTTCACCAAAGTGATTTCAAATACCCATCCTCGTTCAAGATGTTGTTTGGCGAAGAAACTCCGATTGAAAAGGTTTTGTAATTTGCACAAAACCGCTTTTATGTAAACATCTAAGTCACTTGTGTATAGCCTAACTAAGGCCTAGGTTTCTAATAAACCATGGTAAATGCAAAGTATGCACAACGATACGCATTTATCCCCGAATAAGCATAGTGTTTTCTCAATCAATAAGAGGATGTGTTGCCAAATTTTTTGAAAAGATTCTCATCGAGCTTAAAAGAGTGTAGGTCTTTCTCCGTCAAAGAGAGGAGGTGCTGCCAAATTTTCTGAAAAGATGCTCACCAAGCTTAAAAGAGTGTAGCATTTTATCTGTCGAACAGAGGAGGTGTTGTCAAAACTTCTGATAAGTTACCTCCCATAGTAAAAAAAGACATTATGCTTTCTCTATCAAATAGAGGAACTGCTATCGAAAGTTCTGGCAAAATACTTTCCTAAGCCAGTATCAATGGAACAATGATGCCCTCATTGTCAGAACCTTGCCTGGATGGCTCATTCCACTTCCGCCTGCAAGGGCACCATACTCGTAAGGGTCGATGCACCAGAGTAGTTGTTGTGCCTTGATTAGGCCAGTGGTCGTTGTTGCAACGTACACCAAGTAGTCGATCCAAAGCAGTCATTGTCTATGCATGCCCATATGAAACATTATACTACAATAAGACTCATAAGGGTCATTGTTCTGGAGTCGGTTGTCCACCCGAAAGGGATAAAGTACTCATAAAATCAGTAGATACCAAGAGCGAGGTCCTACATACATATAAACAAAACATAACGGTAGTTTTTGGAGCACACAGGCGGCCCATGCTTTGAAAAATGGAGTGGGGTTTGGGGTACATGTTCCCCTGGTGCAAAATGCACTGGATTGTCTGTGTGGCACTCAACGTCCTAATAAGAAAGATTATGTCGTTGAACCTCTTCAGGACTTGTGCTCACCATCGCATGACGATGATTGTACCACCTCGAGTGACCTATATGATGTTATTAACCAAAGAGTTTAAGGGATAAACCTTCCGTCACTTAGAGGTTTGGAGGTCGGGTTATCCTTAAGATCTAGGGATTGAACCCCGCTACTACAGTAGAAGGATGCATCCGAACCGGCCTCATGGGGGTCACCCGACATAAGCTTTGACTGTTGCTCTGCTATGGACAGGGTCACTCAGGCCTCTGGGGTATACCAAATACATAGCATATTAAACCCCCAGATGGTTTCATTTGACACCAAAGCTAAGTTTTCTCGCGTACCAGGGGGTGAATGAGTAAATATCAAAATAATACATTAGTTATAGGTTCAACGATGAATGAATGAATGTGTGCTATTATTACTCATGCATAACCTTGTGAAAGCTATTGATATTAGTATATTGTTGGACTGATCGAGCAAAGGATCCATGTTGTATTTGTGCGGCTAAGCTAAGCTTTAGGAGTTCTTGCCTGGATTCATAGGATACCGATATGTTAAGTCGCAGAGACTTGAGCTACGTTGTTTCCAACTACAGCCTAAAGAGACTCCTTATATTTTTCAAGTTTTATACTTGTTTGAATTAGAATGCTTTTCTACTATACCAACAATGATTCTGACCCCATTTTATCCAGGATATAGGTACTTAACTTGCAATGTGATATGCAGAACAAGGCGGCATCAAGTTTCAAGGTTTCTCCAGTCTATGTTGAACATTTATAAAACCAGTTTTATAGGATACTGTTTTTTCAAGCAATGATGTTTATAATAAATAACTCATTTTGATAAATAGAATATTTTGGTGGTCAATGAGTGCTTGGCCACATACCTATGACTTGCCCGACATCTTCTAAAATCGATGATTCATTATCATTTATTTTCGTTGCTAAAGATCTTTTCTAAATTCTGCTGCAAAGAAAAAAAATCATGAATTTTTGACCAAGTTTTGTTTTGAAAATCTGGGGCATTACACTTTTTGACCATTGAGACTCACGAATGATGTGATTTACTTTAACAGTTAAGCATTATTGATATACCAAGAATTGGTTAGGGTGATGATGCCTGATGATGCCAAGTAGTGGCTGCCTAGGGTGATGATGCCCTTGGCCAATTAGGGTGATGTCGCCATGAAGAACATGTGCACACCAGGTTAATAAATACAATTGCGTGTAAGAATAAAATATATCATAGGTTTGCTTTGAACTTCAATTTTTGCCTATGATAGTACCCGCAGAGATGTTAGGAGAAAACTTAAATTAATTGCAATTAACATGTTTATGCATTCAAAAGTGAGTGTTAGAAAGAAAACTAAAAGTTATCTCATGCATTATGCATTGGTTTATGTATCTTGTATGATTGCAGACATATCTGAATTGGTTTACATATCTTAACATTCTCTAAGGATTATGTTTGTTTGATCACTACAACAAAGCAGTAGATTAGCGACGACCACATTCCGTCGCTAATCCGTCGCTAACATGGTTAGCGACGGATTAGCGACAACGAGGCGACAGTATGCTTACGTCGCGAATATTTCGACGCTAACTGGCGACAGAATTATTCCGTCGCCAGGTCCGTCGCTAATTGCGACGGAATAACGAGCGCTATATTCCGTCGCCAATCCGCCGGTACTAAACGGCGACTACGACTTGGCGACGGATTTTCTTCCATCGCTATGCCGTCGCTAGATTAATATGAATAGTGACGGATGGTTCCGTCGCTAATCCGTCGCAAACACGAAAAAAAATTAAAAAAAAAATATTTGAAAATTAAATACCGAGCAATTTCTATTTCCTGTATAATTTATATTTCCTGTAAATAAAAAACAAACCACACAAAAAAATTCATATAACAAGAATCTACAACAATTAATCGTTCCACCTTAAAATTAAGAAGTTTAATTATTTAAAATTCAACAATTACAATTAGAAAACATAAAAAAAATAGAACTTCTTCAACACAGTCCTCTAATCATCGCCAAGATTTTGTGCGTCTTCTTGTTCATTGTCTGTATCTGTCCCATCAGCTCCACTACGCTGATTATCGCTAGCAGCCTACACAAGAAAAGAACAGTCAGTATTGATAAACAAAATATAATGAAATAAATTACACACTATATGTGATTCTATCATGTGCTCATGTGTGATCTAAGGAAATAAAAAAACTCTATATGTGATTCTATCATGCTCATATGTGCTTTAAGGCAAATAAAAAGTTATATATATATATGTGTGTGTGTGTGTGTGTGTGTGATTCTATCATTCTCATATGTGTGCTAAGGCAGTCAAAAAATTGAATATATGATTATAGCATGTTCATATGTGTTCTAAGGCATCTAGAAAAACTCTATATGTGATTCTACCATGCTCAGATGTGCTTTAAGGCAGGCAAAAAACTATATATGTGATTCGATCATGCTCGTATGTGTGCTAAGGCAATCAAAAAATTGAATATGTGAATATAGCATGCTCATATGTGCTCTAAGGCAGGCAAAGCAAAAAAAATTATATGTGATTCTATCATAAATGATATATAGCATGTTCATATGTGTTCTAAGGCAGTAAAAAAACTCTATATGTTATTATAGCATGCTCATATGTTTGCTAAGGCAGTCAAAAAACTGAATATGTGATTATAATATGCTCATATGTGTTCTTAGACAGTCAAAAAACTGAATATGTGATTATAGCATGCTCATATGTGTTCTAATGTAGTAAAAAAACTTTATATGTGATTCTATCATGCTCATATGTGTTCTTAGGCAGGCAAAAAAACTTTATATGTGAATATAGCATGCTCATATGTGCTCTAATGCAATAAAAAAACTCTATATGTTATTATAGCATGCTCATATGTGCTCTAAGGTAGTCAAAAAACTGAATATGTGATTATAATATGCTCATATGTGTTCTTAGGCAGTCAAAAAACTGAATATGTGATTATAGCATGCTCATATGTGTTCTAATGCAGTCAAAAAAACTTTATATGTGATTCTATCATGCTCATATGTGCTCTAAGGTAGACAAAAAGTTATATATATATATATATATTTATATATATATATATATATATATATATATATGATTCTATCATGCTCATATGTGTGTAAGGCAGTCAAAAAATTGAATATGTGATTATAACATGTTCGTATGTGTTCTAAGGCATCTAGAAAAACTCTATATGTGATTCTACCATGCTCAGATGTGCTTTAAGGCAGACAAAAAACTATATATGTGATTCGATCATGCTCGTATGTGTGCTAAGGCAGTCAAAAAATTGAATATGTGAATATAGCATGCTCATATGTGCTCTAAGGCAGGCAAAGCAAAAAAAATTATATGTGATTCTATCATAAATGATATATAGCATGTTCATATATGTTCTAAGGCAGTAAAAAAACTCTATATGTTATTATAGCATGCTCATATGTGTGCTAAGGCAGTCAAAAAACTGAATATGTGATTATAATATGCTCATATGTGTTCTTAGGCAGTCAAAAAACTGAATATGTGATTATAGCATGCTCATATGTGTTCTAATGCAGTCAAAAAAACTTTATATGTGATTCTATCATGCTCATATGTGTTCTTAGGCAGGCAAAAAAACTTTATATGTGAATATAGCATGCTCATATGTGCTCTAATGCAATAAAAAAACTCTATATGTTATTATAGCATGCTCATATGTTCTCTAAGGCAGTCAAAAAACTGAATATGTGATTATAACATGCTCATATGTGTTCTTAGGCAGTCAAAAAACTGAATATATGATTATAGCATGCTCATATGTGTTCTAATGCAGTCAAAAAAACTTTATATGTGATTCTATCATGCTCATATGTGCTCTAAGGCAGTCAAAAAAACTTTATATGTGATTATAGCATGCTCATATGTGCTCTAATGCAATAAAAAAACTCTATATGTTATTATAGCATGCTCATATGTGCTCTAAGGCAGTCAAAAAACTGAATATGTGATTATAACATGCTCATATGTGTTCTTAGGCAGGCAAAAAGTTATATATGTGATTCGATTATGCTCATATGTGTTCTAAGGCAGACAAAAAACTGAATATGTGATTATACCTGAGAGGGACCTGGAATCGAAGATCCCCTATCCTGAACAACGGCCTTGATCTCATTTCGGAGAAAGGGGGCGACGGTGTATTGGAAGTAGTTATTCAGTGATTCATTAATGATCTGGCGTACATCATCACCGGAAAGAATAGTCGGCTGCTTGGAGCTTATGTCGGCGCAAGAAGTCGGTGAGCCGTAACTGGAAGAACCAATAACTGGTGAAGTGTTCATATTACTCCCAAACCCGAACACGCGACCTTTTTTGGGTTCACCTGCTGCAGTCACCCATGCTGTAGGATCAAATGATGGATGTTGAGTAGCGTCATCGCCATATCGCTCTACCATTTGTTGCTCATATGCCTCCTACAAAATAATGTTTAAAGTATTCATTAATAATTAATGATAACATTATGATAACTTGCATATATATTGCAATGATTATTAATAGAATTAATAGATATCGTTGTCGTTCTCGCCTTCTCTGATACGAAGACTCCCGTGGTCTTCCGTTTATGTGTTTCTACAAACACATCCTTATATGGTACACTGCCTCCTTTTTCTGCTTCCTGCGAAGTTAAATGATAAAAGATTTAGTACACAAGTTTGCAACAATACTTATAAAATTAATATTATATATTGATGAGTTATCATTTTCTTTAGGTGGCTCCCAAATGTCTTAGATCCACCTCTGTGTAGATGGGCTTCGGGCATCTTCGATCGATTTTGTGCAGCCTTCGCAGAGCGATTTCTAAATGCATCTCTCGTCCACTTATCGCACATTTCATCCCAGTAATCTCTCCTGATAGTAATAGGACCATGGCTCTTCCATAGTAATGGATCATCTACTACGCCAGATGTTTTTTTTGCTGCAGTCGTCATAGTGTGTAGCATGTCTGCAAATCGATTGGCAGCCACCTTCTGCCACACCTTCCTTGCATCATTTTCTTCCACCGTAGTTGCGAAGCGATTCGAAGCCTACAAATATTTTCAGAAAGTTAGTAGACATTGCTTAAATAAATTAAATATGAAACACATTAACTATGAGGAACAACTGTATACCATGAATGAGGACCACAATCTGTCTAACACCTCCTTTGGGTATTCTTTCCATTGAGCAACTGGTCCTGGTAGATGTTGAAGAAGTGAATTCCTAATCTCCTGTACTACTTCTTGTGGCTCAAACCTCGTGCTGCACATAAATTGTTACACAGTAAATATCAATATAAAATATTTAAAAGATATGCAATAATTGAAAACAAAATACTTACGATCGATTATCGATATACACTATTCGAATGAGTCTTCTTGTGCCAGCCTGAGAAGACCCTGTTTCCTGTGTTGGCTGTTGACTTGTGTGATCAACTGGTGTAGGTGGATCGTGTACAGGCGCAACATCATCTGTAAAAAAATACATTAGAAATTCTCAGAATGCGCATTTGAACTAATCAAGCATCCAATTAGTTATATGATATACCTATCACAGGAGCCCGTGAAGATGAAGGTTGAGCCTGGCTACTACTGGATGAGCGACCACTATAACCTCCACGAACCATATTCTAACAAATAATATATGTCATACAATACATTCAAATAATTCACATCAAGTATTACAATGCATTCAAGTCATTCACATCAAACATTGCAATGCATTCAAATAATTCAAATCATTCACATCAAGTATTGCACTAATTCAAATCATTCGTTGCATAAATTATAATACATTCAGATAATTGAAATCATTCACATCAAGTATTACAATGCATTCGAATCATTCGTATCAAGTATTACAATACATTCAAATAAAATTTTTAATCATTCACACCAAGTATTGCAATACAACTCACATCAAGTATTACAATGCATTTAAATAGAGGTTTGTAGTATAAGATTTTGCTCACTAGCTTGAGAATTCTTCCTCGTCACTAGTTTGACTTTCTTCTTCTTCTTCTTCTTCTTCTTCTTCTTCTTCTTCTTCTTCTTCTTCTTCATTGTTTGCCCATTCACTTGGTACATCATTTGGATCACATTCCTCTATGAATGTCTCATCGGCCAATGGAGATATGACATGCATATCATGCGCAACATCGTGACCATAAGCAAAGTCATAGACATCATCTGATTGATAGTAATCACTGTCTTCAGCTAACTCAAATTTTAAATATCTGTCATTAAAGAGACAAATATAAAAAAAACATATACCTTTCAAATGGGTACATCCATCGATATTGCACAGGGTCACCAACCCTTAGTTCATATGGCAGATGTATGATCAAATGTTCCATAAATATCTTTTCTAACAGACAAACAGTGGTGATGACAGAGTCCTCGAGATTCTTTACATCTGATACAACGACCTCCGATGCGCACAATGTTCTGAAAAATCCGCTCAACTCAGACAATACCCCCCATATAGGTTTGTCTAACATATCATGGAATGCTAGGGGTATCAATCGTTGCATAAAGATATGACAATCATGGCTCTTCAACCCATATAACTGTCCATCGTCAATCTTCACAGCCCGAGCAATGTTAGAGACATATCCATCTGGAAATCTCAGTTGTCTCAACCATTGACATGCATGTTTTATTTGATCAGGTCCGAGCACGTACTTCGCCTTTGGTTTCAGTACTTTGCCATTATACTCTTTGAATTCCAATTCTGGTCTTTTACATATTAATTTTAAATCCATACGGGCCTTCGGATTATCCTTCGTTTTTCCTTTAATATTCATTACTGTATTGAACACATTATCAAACACATTTTTCTCTACATGCATCACATCCAAATTATATCGTATCAATAGGGTCGGCCAATACGGTAGTTCCCAAAAAATAGATTTTTTCGTCCAATTGTGATCCTTCCCAAATCCACGGAAGGGTGTAGGACTGCGGGCATCTGTTAATACATCTGAAAAGTATCGCAATCTTCTTAGAATCTCTATGCTGGACAATCTTGAGGATGGACCTTCTGTTTCAGTTGTGCCTGCTTTAAATGCATTCTTTTGACGTCGGAACGGATGATCGTTGGGTAGAAATCGACGATGGCACTCAAACCAGCAAGGCTTCCTTCCATGCCTCAATCTAAAAGCTTTGGAATCCTCCATGCAGTACGGACAAGCCAACCTCCCATGTGTGCTCCAACCAGATAACATACCATATGCAGGGAAGTCACTGATTGTCCATAAAACAACGGCCTTCATGTTGAAATTTTGTTTTTTGTGGGCATCATACGTGGTAACACCGTCATCCCACAGTACTTTTAATTCATCAATCAATGGCCTTAGATATACATCAAGATTTTAACCAGGTGAGGTCGGACCAGGGATCAACAGAGACAAGAAAAGATTTAGACGTTTCATACACAAGCTTGGTGGAAGGTTGTATGGAGTTACAAATACTGGCCAGCATGAGTATGGAGTTGATCTACCCCCAAATGGATTAAATCCATCTGTACATAGACCGAGTCTAACATTCCGCACTTCCATTGCGAAGTTCTGATGAGTACGATCAAAGTGCTTTCAAGCTTCAGCGTCAACAGGATGCGTGATCTTGTTTTCATCGTGTCGAACTTTATTTGCATGCCATCTCATGTGTTTAGCTGTCCTTGAAGACATATACAATCGCTGCAATCTAGGAGTGATAGAAAAGTAGCGGAGCGACTTGTATGAAACTTTCTTTGATCTCGTGCTACCATTGCTTCTTGTCTTTGGCTTGAACCGAGGATGCCCACATGACGGGCATGATATGTCGTTTTCTTGCTCCTTGAAATACAACATGCAGTGATTTGGACAAACATCAATCTTTTTGTAACCCATACCTAGAGCGTTGACCATAACTTTCGCACAATAGAAATTTTGTGGCAATTTCTCATCTTTAGGCAACATACTCTTCACAATCATGCACAAACGGTCAAAACATGATTGACTCAAATTATACTCGGACTTCAAATTCATTAGTTGAAGAACTGCAGACAAGATAGTGTGACTCTCACAACCGTTCCAAAGTGGCTCATCAGCATCTCTAAGTAAATCATAAAATCTACTAGCTGCATCGTTTGGTGATTCTTCATCTATGGCAGTTCTTACATCACTACAACTCATAGCAGAACTCAGTTCTGTTCTTGCGGCATCAAATATCAAATTCGTATATGGATTATCGTGCACCACATTCACCCGTGCATCAAAATCGTTTCTAAATTCTTCTCCATGAAACGTCCAGTTCTGATAATCACTCACAAAACCCTTCCTGTATAGGTGATGTCTAACGCCATGAGGTTCTACAAATCGATTATTCTTACAAATCTTGCAGGAACACCTAATCCGACCTGTGGGATCTACTGTACTGACACTTGCCGTTGCAAATTCAATAAAACTGTCAACATCATCCATATATTCATGTGATAACTCATTGTCCACTATCCTACGGTACATCCATTCACGGTTTGCAGTCATTTTGTCGTATGATGTTGCGAATAGTATCCTAACCAGTTAAAAGAGAACCATCAGAATGCTATGATGAAGAAAATATCAAATTTATCATGCAATATATGATGTCATACAATCACAAGAATTATGATGCATGCATTGATAACTTAATATTTTCATGTGCAAACTATTCATGACACGATACATTCATTTGAAGCATGCTTTCAGTATACAATTTCACATGATAGACATAATCAAATTGAAAGTAACTACATGTAAGCATGGATACAATCACATCAAACATTGCAATACATCAAAATAATTCATATCAAACAAATCTCAAACATATACCTGCAGCAAACACACTTCAATATCCCACTAACTACTACCATGCCTAGCATGGACTCCGTACTCCAAAAATAAGAACACTTCCATATTCATACATTAAAATCATGCTCAGCATGATCTCCGAACTCCAACAAAGCAGTCCTAGATATTAACAACTAAGTGAGTGTGTGAACAATAAAGTGTTACATTCAATAAATTAAATAACATGTGATGCACTTGTATCACTTACTCACCACGGGTATTTACCCGATTTGCATTGTTTTTGTCACTTACTTACCACGGGTGGCGAGGCACAAGCGAGTTCCGTTGAGAAATCTGCACAAAAAAATGATGTTTTAAAATGAAGTCACCATGAAAAAAAACCCTTTCAAACTTAGGACAATAGGATCCTGCCAACTCATCCTTGGGCGGATATGGATCCACGAATATCATATTTGTAGGAATTGTGACTAAATTTGCTAATGGGCAGCGCCGTTTGAAAAATGAGGTGTGGAGGGGCCCCGCTGAGCATTCAACGAGGCTCAGCTCTTGTGGAAGATTAGTTGAGGTGGCTCTGGCGATTGGAGGCACATGTAGGTGACTCCGATGAGGCTCCGACGGACATGGGAGAGGCTCAGGAGGCTGTGGATGGAGATGTGTGAGAGTTGAACTCGAGCGCAACGAAGGAGAGGGTGCAATGGGAAAGGGCTTTTCCTTACCGGGGTCGACCGTCTACCGGGGGTCGACCCCCTGCCGGACATGACAAGGGGTTGACCCCCTGCCGGACAAGGCAGGGGGTTGACCCCCGGCCGGACACGGCAGGTGGTCGACCCCCTACCGGGGTCGACCCCCTGCCGGACATCAAAAGGGGTTGACCCCCTGCCGGGGTTGACTCCCGGCCGAACACGACAGGGGGTCGACCCCCTGCCGGACACGGCGGGGGGTCGACCCCCCCCGGCCGGACACGACAGGGGGTCGACCCCCTACCAGGGTTGACCCCCGGCCGGACACGGCAGGGGGTCGACCCCCTATTGGGGTCGACCGCCTGGTGGAGTCGACCCCCTGTCGGAAAACGCAGGGGGTCGACCCCCAATCCATTTAACGGTGAAATACCTGCGGTTGCTCCGGGCGGCGGCGACGGCAGCGGAAGGTTGACGGAGATCGACTTCCAGCGAACGGTGGGGGCCGGCAGAGAGGTCGACAGGATGGATAGGGCGGCCGAAGGAAGAGGGCGGCAGGAGGGAGAGGGCGGCGGGCGGGAGCACCGAAAGGAGAAAGGAAAAAGAGGGCTGGGATTAGGGGTAATGCGACATTTAGCGACGGCTTAGCGACGGATTAATTCCGTCGCTAAGCCATCGTAATTCAAAAAACGAAAAAGGCGACAGAAAATATTTTGTCACCTAGGCCGTCGCTATTTTGCGACGGAATTTTAGCCGTCGCAATTCCGTCGCTAACTGCCGTATTTATTGCGACAAAATATTCTCTCGCACAATCTGTCGCTACGTAGCGACGGATTTTGCGAGGGAATATAATATGTCGCTAGTTTCGTAAAATTCTCCAAATATAGCGACGAATTCATTTCTCTTGTTAATCCGTCGCTAAGTAGCGACGATATAACTCCGTCGCTAAATTTCGTCGCTAATCAACTATTTTTTTGTAGTGCGATTTATGTCCTTCATAATTCAAATGTTTAATCATGGATATATGTTTGTTATATAGAATGTTGCATTAATTTAATTGTTATAGTTGTCCCTCTGATTACATAGTGATTGTAATTTGCGTTGTATATTTTCTGAAAGGATTTATGATTATGTGTATACTTGATTCTATATATGCATGTATTGTTATTGTGAATCTATTGAGACTTGACAAGTCTGACCCCTATATTATAAAGATTAAGGTAATGAATGAATGAGCTAGAGCGATGACGGGATGCTAGAGGAGGTGCCAAAAACCAATTATTTTAGATTTCTGAATTTATTTTTAATATAAAGATTTGTTAATTTGTTTTGGCAAATGTTTATAAAAAATTCATTTGATTGATGAATGGTTTAATTTTTTTTATGTATTTTATTATCTCTTTTATATCTTAGATTCAAATTCTTGAGTTGAAATCGATTCACGATTTAAACCTGGACCCAAGTCCAATACGAGAATTAGATTCAGTCCCAAGTTGAGTTGAAATACCTGTAACCCACTAAAATTCTAACCAAAACCAAAATTAATGTTTTAACTGTATTTTTTTTAAAGAGTTATTGTCATTGGTTGTCTCATTCGTGAACTTAGTTCTAGTGGACTAATATGAGCTCGCACTTATGCTCAGGCTAACCTCCTAGTGCTTAGTTTAGTTACAGCATTGCCATAGATAAGGACTTGCATCAGTATTAAAAAAAAAAGTTGATCAGATTTTTTAGGTTAAAATTTTTGGAGCGTTACATTATGAAGTCTCGTAATGGTTATAATTATGTCACTAAGTAAGTTTTAATGTAGTTTTAAGATAAATTTGGATTAATATTGTTCTTTCTATATAACATATCCTCAACCTGCTAAACGCAAGGGAAGAGTTCCAGCCCATTGTATGGAAGTTTCAAAGTTGTGTAATGGTGAAAGGCTCAAAATAGAATGCAATGAATTTGGACAAGCAATTGACAATGAAGCAACAAATTTAGTAAACTACATGAGTACTTTGGCACACAATGGTAAAAAAGTACTTCTTAACTATCCTGATTGAAAGAGTATACTAAAAACAAATAAAGACTCATTAAGGTATAAACTTTAATTTTATTCACTATAAAAAACTGAATATTGGCATATTATAATGTTTGCTCGTGTAGGCAAAATTTGATCTTCATAAATGGATGAAGTCTTGGGCTATGTCAAAATTGAATATTATGTAAAAACATTAAAAATACACTCTCAAAAAGAAACACTTCAAGCCTAATGTTGGTGATGATGATGATAATGAAAATGAAGAAATTGATTATCCCATTTTTTTCCTCCTAGAGCTGTACCTAAACAATGAGAAGCTCTCGTACAATGGTAGAATTCTCCTGAAGGCCAAGTATTGTCAATTGTTTACTCATCCTAACTTATTATATGTATTTTTAAATGTTACTACATGTACTGCATGTGTTTGTTAACCAATCTAGGTTCCATGCAATAGAAACAAAGCTGATTGGAAAAAAACCAATCTAGGTTACATGCAATAGAAACAAAGCTAATTGTAAAAAATCAAATGTTCCTCGTGCTTGTGAAACAAAAAGTCATGATCGTAGGTGCCATGAAATTGTAAGAGTGAGATTGGTATGAATAATTGTTTTGACAAGTATTATAATTTTTTTAGAACAAATATTTTAGAAAAAACAAAACGGGGGCAAGGAGCCTAGTCAAGCAGATATTTATATTGTTTCACTTATGAGAAAAGATGGATTACCTATAAAATGCAAAGGTAGGAGAATTTATTGTATGTATGATGTTAAGTGTAGTTGTTTTTAATACTCATATTTGCATTCATATTTACATGTAAAATGACAGAAAAATTACATGGAGACTAAAATTAAGGAATTGACATCTCACTTGCCTGAAGGTGCAGAAGGTAAGCTATAGTTATGTGACCAGATCCTCGTGAGCTATATGCACATATGGAGTAGGTCCCATTTCTAAAGTTGTTTTTGGCGGAGCACCAAAACTCTATTCAAGCAACACAAGCAGTAGATGAGGCATTAAGAAAAGCTATAATAGCTTAAGAAAGATGCATGCAGATGAAGAACTTTCCAACTAAAACATAAATACTTAGGTGCATTGCATGCTATATTAATAATTTCTAATAATAAGACATTGATTTGATAACAAGTGAACCTATTCAACCAATAAGATCATAGTATGGGCTGCCTGTGCTACTTGAAACTTACTGACAAGAGCTTGGCATGGGCCAAACAATGAACCAAGTTGGACTTGGGTTATCGATGAAATAAGTTTTTAATGTGGTCATACTCAGGCCTGGTGAAGTTGTGCACACACACACATACATACATATATATATAGAGAGAGAGAGATAGAGAGAGAGAGAGAGTACCCCCACATACTAGAAATCATAGTTGTAAGTTGTATCTTCTGAATCACACCTTATGGATGTACTCAACATAGTTTATTTGATACGAATCATGCTTTGGATCAAGTTTTTTAGACATAAAAATAAGATTTTTTAAGTCATAAAATTGTGATACCGTGAGCCATTGATTTATAAAGGTCTTAAAAAACCTATATGTATGCTATAATCAAATGATCCAAAATTTATTTTCTGCTAAATAATGCTTATGGATCATATAGATATAGATAGGGTGTCAACAAAAAAGTTCATGAAATTTGAAAATCTGAAGCTTCTATTAGGTGGGAGTAAGTTCTCCATGAGCATCCTTTCAGGTTGGAGTTAGTTCTCCGAGATCACCCTTTCATTACTAATATATATATATATATATATATATATATATATATATATATATATATATATATATATAAACTTACAAAATGGGCACTATGCTAAATGAAATATGCTTTTGGATTTTGGGTATTTTTTAAAAATTTTGACCATACAGATGTGGTTTATATGCTTGTTTTTATCAAAATCATTTCTTGTATTATTTGATTTCATTGCACGGATGGGTTTTTATAAGGTTTCACAAATCAATGGCCTACAATTTTCATAAATTTTCAAGGCTCCAAATACCATTTTTTTCATCCAAATTGCATGATCTATGTATCGATTTCTAGTAAATCAATCATGCTGAACATATTTATGGGGTCAAAATTTCAAAAAAAGTACTGAAAACCCATTTGCAGTCCTGAACGTCGCTAAATCTATGGACAAAAAATGACATTTAGTGACGATTCAAAACTGTCACTATATATATATATATATATATATATATATATATATATATATATATAACGATCCAAATGCAAGCTGGACATATCTTGGATCTATTTAGGCCGAGCCTGAGCTAGCTTTTAGAGCTTTAATTAGCCAGTCTTGACCTCTTCTTGGTCCAGTATAACCAAACGTTGGACTGTTGAAAGATTAGTTGATCTGTCCAAAAGTATGAGTCAATTTAGGCCATATATATTGGCTCTAGGGCTATAAACGGGTCAAACTTGGGTAGGATCTAGGCATTATTGAATCCAACCTAATCATGTCTAGCTTAAACTGATTGGGATATAGAGTATAAAACGAAGCACTATAGGGGTGTCAATGAATAGGATTTTATCTGATATCCAACTGAATTCATTTCTGTTTAGTTGTATTTGGTAAGGTAACTGATTATAATCAGATACCTACCAAATCCAACAAATATCCTAGTTTGACAGATACCAAAATTGGTTGACATGTAAAAAAAAGAGGTCTGGTATGGAATTTTTAACATCCTACTCCAAACCTAAATTTGAATCCGTAATCGAATATGGTATTTAGTTACATCCAGTCTGAATCGAACCGTTTACATCACTAAAGCAATTGTCCAGATCCGACTAACTAATAAGTTACATTTTTAAGCATGACAGCGCCATTGCCCAAAAAACAACCCTAACAAGGTCTTCACCCTCGCCTGTATCAAATTTTTGCCCTCCATCCTTGCATGACTTTTGGTTTTAACCTCCATTCTACGTTTCATGTCCTCCATCCATAGTCTAAATGGGGTGGGGCGGGGCAGGACCCTGTTTTCTCAATCTTTCTGTTCTTGTCGCCTTCCACTGTTAGAAGAAGAAGATGAGAGAAATGGAAACTGGAACGGCTCGATAGAAAGAAAGAGGAGAGATTCGAGAAAGGGTTTTATATTAGGGTTAGTAATATATATATATATATGATCCCAATTGTTTTGGGATGAAGGCGTAGTAGTTGTTGTTGTTTAGTAATATATATATATATATATATATATATATAATTTACTGAAAAAAGATCAGGAGCGGAGCCGGTCAATGCAGAAGCAAGAGTAAGTCCATCCCTGCACGAGTCTTAGTTTTAACCTCCATCCTCGATCCAAACAGGGCAGGGGCGGAGCACCGTTTCCTGGTCCTCTATCATCCGTATTTCCATGTTTATATGCTCTGAGTAAGTCTATTGGATTCGTATATAAAACAAAATCACTCGAAAAAGCTTTCTCAAATCCCATGAAATGGATTCGAGGTGAGTCACGGATTCCATCTTATCTGCACAGCTGACCTGGTAGATCCGATCCGGAAACCCATCTATGTTTTACTCTTAATTGGCTTAGCTTAGCTGGACACAGGGACTTTTTGTTTCCTGGATCCATAACCAAATTCAACCATTCTTCTAACCAAATCCGGTGGGTCCCCCCCAAAAATCCAATCACACAGATTAGTGTTTGTCCACCTCTACCCAAACCCGTACTCATTGATATATATATATATATAGACAGAGACCAGAACCTACCACGAGCTTCTGACAAAAAGCAATCACTGGGGCCCACTGTGTTGACATTTCCAGCCCGAAAACTTTGACTCTCAGTGGGTATTATCGTGCCAATGGCGGGTCCCACCACGTGACAACTCTGTACACCCCCATCTTCTCCATAGTTCTCACTATAACTGCAGTCAAAGATGCCCGCTTGAAGCTCACAAATGACAAATGTATCCTTGTTGTCGAATCCGTCGTTATTTATTTACTTTTTATTTATTTATTTTAGTTTTTCTTTCGTTTTATTTTTTATATTTTTTTATATAACTGAAAGAAACGGCACCCTTGCTAGGGTTACCGTCTTGGTGGGATGAAACTCTGAGGCCAGGACCCATGTTATTGGGCCAAATAAACCCCGTTACTCACTTGCCAATTCAGCGTATTTTTAAAAATAAATTAAAAAATTGTAATATTATTTTAATATTTTTTCCAATACGTATCATCTGCTGGTTAAAAATTGATCGTTGCACTTTACACTTGAATTTTGGCTGATTTCTTAAATCGATTCAGGCCGATACCGATTCAGACAACATTGGTGAAGACCTCCGGTGCGGCGTAGTGAACTTCCACTTGATACAAGTCGTAGCTAAACCAAACACTAGGTAGAACGGTAGAAACAACGGAATCAACTTGGGCATTATTGGTAATTTCTGTTTTTTTTTTTTTTAATGAAAGCAATGAGTCAATGAGTCTGTTCAAACCGTGTTTGTATACTTTGTACATTTGGCCAACTGCTACATCGTTCATTTAAAAAATACTCCAAAAGAAAGTAAAATTGACCAAGTGTTCCCCGGCTAGCTAGAAAGCAAAGCAGGTTATATGTTCCCCCCGATGATTCACTGAATCCCACGTCTATGTTCGGAGCTTTGAATGAGCACCACGTATACAAGCACATGGGGCTCGTATTCCCGTGTATGTTGACATAACTTTGCATCGGACTCTGGTGTTGTTGCAAAGACTTAAGTACCCTTTATTGCTATTCTTCTCATAAAGTGATGGTTTGAGAAAATGACAAAAATGCCTTTCATTCAAAAAAGAAAAAACAAATAGTTCAAAAAAAGGACAAACATGTCCTCCATCCAGAAAGTCGAGAATGATGTTGACTCTTCAAAGTCTTCTTCTTTTTCTGTTCAAAAAAAGGATAAACATGTTTTCTTCTTCTTTCTCCGTAAAACACTGTAAAACCCTTTCTCTCTCTAGAGAAGAAATCAAGGGAAACAAAGAGTTCTTTTTGAAGAAGGCCATGAACATCAACCCTCTCACTCTCTCTCCCTTCTCTCTCTACTTCTATGCACATCCAACAGACGATCCTACATTGCTGCATCGTCATCTTCTTCTTCTTCCTTCTTCGTAAAACACTGTAAAACCCTCTCTCTCTGTAGAGAAGAAATCAAGAGAGGTAAAGGGTTCCTCCTGGAGAAGGCCATGAACACCAACCCTCTCACTCTCTCTCCCTTCTCTCTCTACTTGTGTGCCTGATTTAGAGTTTTTGCCCTTACAGGAGGGGGGTCCGGGGGCTCCCCCCCGGCGCGGATCCCGCAATGATTTGTAGTATTATCGGGCTTTCCTACAGCAATTTGTAGCATTTGTAGTGTCTTTCGTAAATCGTGAAACGCTATAGCGATTTGTAGTGTCTTTCGCAAATCGCTATAGCGATTCACAAATCGCTATAGCGATTTGTAGTGTCTTCCGCAAATCGCTATAGCGATTTGTAGTGTCTTCCGCAAATTAGGACCAACTTGTCAGAGTCATATCTCCCTAACCGGAGGTCATATTCCAAATCCGTAAAAAGTGGTGTCTTTGTTATTGAGTCTAGTTTATTTCTGTAAATTTTCAGCAATTTCTATTGTCATTTCATTCCCCATTTTAACTTCAACGATACATTACAACCACAATCATCAAAAGAAAGATTGCTTAAGCTAAGAGTCACCGTTCTCGCCCTCCTCCTCGACAGCAACCCAGTCGGTGCAGTCGCGCTGAGGATGGCCAGCAGAAGCTCCACCACGTCGTCTTCTTCTCCCTAGCGAGGAGGTCTCAGCGGAGCCGTCGTTTCGGTGACGGGTGTTCATCTCGTTCCCTGGAGTTAAAGAGTTGTGGAGTCTGATTTAGAGTTTTTACCCTTACAGAAAGGGGGGTCTGAGAGCTCCTCCCAGTGTGGGTAGCATCATTCAACTTGAAGAGTTATGGAGTCTGATTCAGAGCTTTTACCCTTACAGAAGGGGGGTCTGAGGGCTCCTCCCAACGTGTTCATGGCCTTTTGCTCTTACAGAAGGGGGGATTTACATTTCGTAGAACACCCGTCACCGGAACGAGATGAACATGTTTCTTCTCTAGAGAGAGAAAGGGTTTTACAGTGTTTTACGGAGAAAGAAGAAGAAAACATGTTTGTCCTTTTTTTGAACAGAAAAAGAAGAAGACTTTAAAGAGTCAACATCATCCTCGACTTTCTGGATGGAGGACATGTTTGTCCTTTTTTTGAACTATTTGTTTTTTCTTTTTTGAATGAAAGGCATTTTTGTCATTTTCTTAAACCATCACTTTATGAGAAGAATAACAATAAAGGGTACTTAAGTCTTTGCAACAACACCAGAGTCCGATGCAAAGTTATGTCAACATACACGGGAATACGAGCCCCATGTGCTTGTATACGTGGTGCTCATTCAAAGCTCCGAACACAGACGTGGGATTCAGTGAATCATCGGGGGCGAACATACACAACCCTCTCGCTAGAAAGAGACACTTGAACACCTTGATATGCACCATCCTAATAAATAAGTATTAGGTGTCTTGTGAAGAAGTGGCCTTTGGGGATGGTAGTTGACCGGAGGAAAGATGAACCCTCACCCTGCCTCACCTTGTTTGATTCGGAGATAGACGACATGAAACGGAAAACGGATAGAGGTTAAAATCAAAACCCATGTGTGGATGGAGGCTAGCATTGAATTACTCTTACCCTCACTCCGTTTGGACCGGAGATGAAGAACATAAAACGGGGAATGGATCAGAAATGAAGGTTAAAATCAAAACCGGTATATGGATGAAGGCGAGGATGGACTTACTCTTACCCTCACCCCACCTCACCCCTGATCTCAATTAAAAAAATTATTATTATACCCTTATACATATTATAAAATTCTCTCTCTCTCTCTCTCTATATATATATATATATATATATATATATATATATATAAACCCAAACATAAAACCCTTTTTTCGAAGCTCTCCTACTGCTTCCTCTAACAAGCCGCTCGGGCTCTCATTTCTTTCCTCTCGACAGAGAAACCAGATAATCAAGACTCCACTCTGCCTCACCCCGTTTGAACCGGGGATGAACTACATGAAATAGAAAATGAACCAAGGATGGAGGTTAAAATCAAAACCCATGCAGGAATGAAGAGCAAAATTTTGAGACGGGGCAAGGGTGGAGACCTTGTCCCCTGCCCTGGCCCACTGCCATCTCTACTCACCTTAAGAGAAATTGACTAGGAGATCCCTGGAGTTGGGTAAAAGCATTTTGCAACTTCTCCCGTGTTGACAAGTATCGCGAAATTTATGAAAATCTCACAATAATATCCTGAGAAATTTCCTGAGTGTTAAAAACGGTAATTTCTTAAGATATTTTTCAAAATATCATGATTTTTTTGTCAAAAAAATAAATATCATGATTTAAATGAGCTATCTATCATGAAAAACCAGTGTGGTTTTTATTTTTAAATATTATTTATTTACATTTTCTTATAAAAAATATTTTTTATATATATTTAATTTATTTTTAGTGCTGAGATTTTTCCAAAAAAACTTGATATTTAAAAAACAATTCAAATTCTCTCAAGTTTTTGCTGTCAATATTTTTCCAGTTTTTTAACATGGAAGTATTTTTTTAATGACGAGGAACCCTCGCAGAATTGAGGAAAACTTAGGGTGGGGCCCCACGAACACCTTGCCTTACGTGGCCAACTTCTACTGATGGAAGTTAATAGTAAACTCATTGGCTTAAATGTTAGTGAACTAACGATCAAAATAACTAATAATATAACCATTGTGAAAAACCCTTATCACTTTTCATAGAGATCGAACGATTTAGCTATAATTTATTATATCTACATTCTAGTTGGAATCTCAATGGTAGATTTGGTGAGAATAGGTTCTTAACTGTTACTGAACCAACATCAGCGCCAGAGAAACTAGTTTTTCTTGCGCAGGTAGAAGCGGCGCCAAAGAAAGAATTTTTAGCGTTTTTTGCGCCAATAAAAGGGACTTTTCACTGACGCTACCGCCATGGGGTGCCAGTAAAGGCCAGATTTCTGGTAGTGTGAGTCAAATACTAACATTAAAAGGTTTACAGCTGCCAATTTTTGCATCATTGTTATACAAATGTGGAATTTCGGTGATCCATATTCCAAATCCTACCAAACGGAGCATGTAGATTTACAACTATGTTAAGTTTATCAAAAAAACAAAAAGCTTAAAAAAGCTTTTGCTAACCAACGTGGTAGAAACTGTCAGTGCACGTCCCCTTGTGGTGGGACGTTGTAGGTTCAAACCCCAATGGCACGTTGAATAACTGGTGGGGGTCTGCCCAACCCCAACTTGCCTTTAAAAAAAAAAGAAGAAGAAGCTTTTACTAATCGATTTTAAGTACAATCATAGAATGGATTATTGAAGATTCTTCCATAAGCTAGACATTTTCATAATCTTCGATAAAAGACAAGAATCAAGAAGATATATTTGTCTTTTATCTTGGGAGTAAAATCTTACATTTACCCTTGCTAGAAGAAGCCTAGAAGCAGTGGGGGAGCCAGAAGTTTTTCGTTGGGTGGGCAGACTTCGGGTCTCTGAGACAATGCTATGGTCTTGAAGAACGATCCATTTATTCAGACCAGTGGCGGAGCCAGAAATTTTTTGCTGGAGGCACAGTCTTTGATGCAGTGATAAAACTTAAATAAGCATTTTGATGTTGTTGGTTGTCGTTTGACAGTGTTTTGTTTGTTGATTTCACTAATCTCAGACTGGGCCTGGATCGAAATTTGCAGTGTTTTTTGTGGATTTAATTAGGCTCTATTTGAGAGCCTTGCACTGAGATTGAAACACCATGTCCATGTGCTGCCAAAATGTGGCGTCTGAGGATGGAGTTGCCAAAAGCATCCTTTGATGAATGTCTGCAGCTCCCAAACAGCAGAGAGCATGAGAACACGGGGAAGCCACAATATAGCCCCTATTGACTGTCACACGACTGTTGTTGTTTCTTTAACACAGCTGGGGCACATAAGGCTCTCAATCTGGAGTTTTACATCGTAGGGAGGTGGCCTCATTAAGTGACCTGGTTCTTGGTGAGGGTTTCTTTGTCATAAAAAAAAATGCTCTTAAACAGAGCCTTAATGTGTGAAATGGCCGAGTCTAGTTGCCATGATGTCCAGACAAGAGAGTTGATATTCACGTTAATAGAAAGTTCAGAGACAAACCACAAGTAGAGCTTGGCTTGTTTTATAGACAAATACAGTTTGGATTGGGCATGGTTTCTATCGTATTTGGGAGGTAGGCGTCAGAGGCAGTTGAAGAATTGTAAAAGTGAAAGGTCTTCCCCTATTTTCATGTTTTATTTTCCTTTTTTCAGGATTTCTGGATGAAGCAAATCTTTAATTTATTTCAAGATGTTCCCTTGCCGAGAAAATCCTGATACTGAGATTTGTGATATTGGTTGTGCTTCACATTTTAGGTCTTGGTGCACGTCTTTTTCGAAGTTGCACGAATCTCCTGCATTGGACTGCTTGACAAACCCAGACAACATCAAGTTGGGATGGAGAGATCCATTTTTTTTTTTTGGTTTCTAATTCTGGGGTGGGCGACCGCCCACCCATGCCCACCCCTGGCTGCCTAGAAGATACTTCTGTCAAAAAAAAATTGTAGGAGGAGGTAGGGGGTAAATTTTGATGGTAAAAAATGGCCAATTCAAGTTCACGATTTCAACATCAAGGTGGGTTATGATACTAAATTCAACCACTTGCAAGGGAGGCGTGTATTAGTATTAAAAAAAAAGGTCAGAATAAAGTCCCCCACAAACACCAAAACAAAATTGAAAAAGTATTATTTTATGAAATGCAAGTCAATAAAGATGTTCAACCAAGGAACGCTTTCTTATTTTTAATAGCAAAAATTATGCATCTCAATCTGCACTGCACCACGGTCTAAGTCGGTTCACACGTCACAATGTATATATATATATATATATATATATATATATATATATATATATATATATAGAGAGAGAGAGAGAGAGAGAGAGAGAGAGTAAAGAACTCTTTGATATTAATTTACAGAATTGCTTTTTCCATTATACGTGGTTTTATAGCCTCTTTTTTCTTCATTTGCATCGTCTCATGATGAGAGAAAACAAAAGGATCTAAGTTGAAAAAGAAGGAAAAAAACCAAAAAAAGAAGGGAAGCAACTAGAGAGAGGATGGGTGACAAGCATCAGTATTCTCTCCCGCATCAAGTCGCTCAAGAGGATTCGAACACGAGACCTGCGCCGTTGTTGTTGTTGTTGGTTTGAGAATGGCGATGCTCGCCCTCGTACGTGACGATGAGCATAGAGGGGTCGTCGGGCGCTCTCTCGACGTGCTTCCTTGCAGGGCACCCTCTTAGGCTACTGCATTTGTAGTATCCTCTGCACAACAAGATTGAGAAAAAATTGAGACCATCATCTCTCTCTCTCTCTCTCTCTCTCCGACCTTTTGGATCGCAATTATCAAAAGCAAAGCGCATCAAATACCTTGGATAAGGAGAACCCTTTATTGGTTTTTGCCCATATTTTCTCCAGGAATACTCGTCCGCAGGGATATCTGCAATCTTTGAACTAATGGCAGGGACTCTGATCACTTTCTTTACCTTCGTTTTCCTACAAACACAAACCAGAAAGAATTAGGAGAATGATTGACAACATAATATAAAACACGTGCGTCCATCTAAATCCAAGGGCCCACTGTTTGAAAAGGAGAAAAACCCAAGCATCCTGAAAAGAAAAAAAATGGGTATTTATTGGATCTTGATTTTATTTTTTGTCTTAAAGAGTTTATAAGCAACAGATGTAAGAAAAGAATAATTCACAAACAAAGAAGCAATATTTCCAGGAAAACCACAATATTTGTGGTTTTCCGCGTCCTTCATTAGCCCTAATCTACTCTGCCTGATCATTGCAGTAAAGAAAAGTGAAGATCCAAAAAACTGAGAAGGCAACTCTGTTATCCTGATTTTCACGAGAAAGAGAGAGAGAGAGAGGTTCTTCAAGTGCTCACCTCTTCTTAGAACAATGGCACCTCCCATGAGCACCACATTTGCCACCGGGAATCCCATGCTCATGCCCCCCCTGGCACTTCTTCTTCAACAGAGACGCTGCTGCGGACGATAGCGGCGGCCGGCCGCCGCCGGACGATGGGACGACCAAATTAGGAACGGGAGCGGAGAATGCCTGGCCTCCGGTGACGCTCCCGTCTCCGGTGACCGACGAGACGAAGGAGCTTGCCGACGACATCGGCGGCGAGATGCTGGAGCCGGCCGTGCTCTCCTTCTGAGGTCCGTTGAAGACCATCGAATTGAAACTAAGAGGAGCAGTAATATGATGAGAAACAGAATGGGGAGGAGGAGGAGGAAGACATGGGGCGGACTGCGCCGGGCGCGGCGGCGGGTTCGAGCCCGGCTGCTTCTCGGGCTCGTCGCGATCGTCGGCGAAGGGCGTGGCCGGGCCGCGGCGGAAACGAGCGTGGCCAGTCCGGTTGAGGAGGGAGATCATCTTCTTGAACTTGGTGACGGTGAGATCGGCGATCTGGGAGCAGTTGAGGTCGAAATCGGGGGAGCGGTAGGTGGAGGGACGTTGCTGGGAAAGGAGGAAGACGAGGTGCTCCATGCTCTTGAGACCCGCCGAGGCCACCTCCTGGATCGCCGATTCCTCGCCGAGCTTCTTGAACCCCATCGTTTCCACGGCCATCGCCTTTCTATTCGAAATCCACTCTGTTGGGCCTACACTCCCATGAAAGAAAAGACCCGAACCACTTCTCTCCGTCTTTCTGTGAGTTGGTTTTGAGAGGGAGGGTGGAGGAGGAAGGTGGTATTTATACAGCCGTGATAACCGGGAAAGCCGGTGATCTCGGGGTTGACTAAGGGGAGTCAATGGGCACCAAGCATCACCTATTCTCAACCAAGGTTTTTTTCGGCAAAATCTCGTTGTCAAAAACTCGCGAGAAATTGAAATTTTTTCATAAATCTCGCATTTTTCTCGGCAAAATCTCAGCAATAAAAAAATAAAATTTATTTTTTTATAAGAAAATATTAATAAAAAATATTTAAAAATAAAAATACATGAATATTTTATGACAAATAGCTGTTTAAAACGTAAATATCGTGTTTAAATCGTGATATTTATGTTTTTTCCTAAATCTCATGAATTTTTGAAAATCTTGCTAGAAATTGCCATTTTAAACTTTCAGGCAATTTCTTGCGAATTTTCATAAATCTCACGATAGTTGTTACAGAGTTCTCAACCATTTGCATAAACGTATAGTTTTTTTTCGATATTGCTTTCCGCTATTTTGTTTGACCGCTGATCAAACCGCACACAAGATATGTAATCTACGATCACAAATATCTTCAACATTTTGAGGTATATATATATAGTGGTAGCTGTGCAACTGTGGCTAATGGCCAGCGACACAAAAAAAATGCAAAAATAAGACATAAATATGCTATTTAAGTGTTTTGCCCCCTTTAGTGTTGGTTTTTTATGGCTGCTAAAGGTTCTAATAGAAATTGAGACCTTTAGCGGCACTAAAAAACCACTCTAACGCGTTTTAACATTTTTTGTGTGGTCCATCCATCAAGCCCTGCGAAGGATGATCAACGTAACTGCGAAGGTAGTTAAGCACCTAAGGGTTTAGCTACCACTTTATATATATATATATATATATATATATATATATATATATACTGATCACAAAGATTCAAAATTTCAAAATTTGAGAGGTATTTTATAGAAACTAAGTTTTGAATAATGGGATTATGACATACATGTAGGTATTTTAAGATCTTCATAAAATCAATAGCTCGGAATGCCTATTTTGATGTTAAAAAAACATGATCGGTATCAAATAAATTGTGTTAAGTACATCTATAAGGTTTGATTAAGATGATGCAACCTACAACTATGTTTTCTAGTACGTTGGAGTAAGTGCTCTTGACTCAACGTAGCATTACTCTACAACCAAAGGAAGATCCAAAATTTACAATTGATGATAATTGATGTTTTTTTTCTAACTATCAAGTTTTTCGTCAATAAGACTTTACATATTGGATTTGTATCATTCATTTAGTAAGTGTCGTGTTTTAGATTATGAGTTTTCAATGATTAGATGAGATTTTTAAAGTGCTAAAAATCAACGACTCATAATACTTTGTATTATAAAGTTTTAAATGCATTGTAAGTTGTCGATTTTTATGTTTTAAAAAATATGTTTATGTCATAAAGTCTGAATGTAAAACATATTTTTTACTAAATAAATTATAAATAACAAACATATGAAAATTATAAGGGGGACCATTCAACCAAAAGAAGGTCCAAAATCTACAACTAACGTTGATCGGGCGGCTTCCTTTCTCCAATGCTTGAGCATCTCAGCGATCGAACGTCATATCAAGCAATGAAATATTTTTAAAATACATAAATATAATGATTTTATTTTTTTGACAAAAAGTTGGGGTTAGGCAGACCCCTAGTAGTTATACAACCATACCATGGTGTTCGAACTTGCAACGTCCCAACACAAGGTGACAAACACTAACTGCTCTTGCTAGACAAGCAGAATCCCGTTTATAATGCCCAAATTTTTGAAACCAAAATTTTAAAAAATATATTTTTTAAAATCTTTTTATACGATTTTAAGAAAACAACAGAAACTCTTTTTAAATACGGTTTAAGCTTTGAGTGTGTTACAATTTATAACGCATACGTTTAAGACTAGAAATAACTGAATCAAATTATCATTTGCATTGAAATAAATTAAATAATAGTCTCATAATAATCATGTTTTATCAAACTTAATGAAATAATTAAATCAAAAAAATATATCAAGTCCTCTCAACAACCTAAATAAAGTGTGACTCTCTTGATGCCACCCCGAGCCTCCCATCATTACCTTCCACCTACAAGATCTACCGCTCATAATAAACCTAACTGGATTCCTAGTTCAATTAAAACTCTCAAATTTTGCCTTATTTTTATCTTGAATTTTACTATAATTTAAAAGTTAAAATAAATTAAATTTTCTGGTGTTAAACCTTTGGTATAAATATACTAATCTTATTGTCATATTAAAATGATACTAAGACTTTAAATTTTAACATCGTCGTATGCTTTCCTTTTTTGCATGTTTTTAATATTTTAAATTTTATACAATTTTTTTTGAAAAAAATAGTTTATCAAACTGTTTTTTCCTTTTTGAGAAATTCTTGATACCAAGTCTTTAAGTAAAAAAGAAAGTGAGATAATTTCTCTCGTTTTATTTGACAAAAGGCCCCTTTGAAGCCAAAAAATGAACAGAACTGCAGTTGAAAGTAAAAGCATAAAAGTTCAACCTCTTCCTTGGATATTTTATAAGATCGGAGGCTTTTTATAAGTTTTTGGCTAGATGAGTCAAAGTGCACTTTCCTTGTCTCCCCATGAAGCATCGTGTTGAACGGTAGGCAAAATGACGAAGCTTCTCATTGACTGCAATACCCTTGTTGATGAATTTTAATTGACTAATAACCTTCTTAACAATTTACTTCATTATCTCACACTTCCTCTCAAATGCCAAAGACCTCCCTCTCCTCCCCCCTTTTCACCCAAGCCGGTAGCGTCAGACCTGCTAATTACTCGAACCAAAGAATCGAGCCTAAATTAACCAATCGCATTTGACATGGCTAAGTCGAATGTCTATGAGATAACCGGATGACAACCCTATTAAACAATTTTACCCGAGCCGGTAGCGTCAGACCTGCTATACTCGAACCAAAGAATCGAGCCTAAATTAACCAGTCCCATTTGACATGGCTAAGTCGAATGTCTATGAGATAACCGGATGACAACCCTATTAAACAATTTTACCAGCTACACTGCATGGACCACTTAGTGTTAATTAGAGTGCAGTGATCTCCACGTCAAAAGCTACATGCATGCAAACACGGTATAGGACCCCGTGATTAAGCTTTCGGGTCCTTCACTATTTCATAGTTTGGGGAAGCCTACATCGCTTTCTATTCGTGCTAACTAAGTCACCATATATGCTGCTGTTTTTGATGTTTCACCGCTATGTGTGAGGCTTTTTTGGTAATTTCATGCGGTTTAAGATGTTCAACAAATCTCGTGGTGGATATCGACGTAAAATGTATTTACGCTGTGACCGGGGAAATAAATTCCGTTTGATTCAGTACGCAGTTGGTCGGACGGTAGGAACTTGAATATTCAAAGTCAAACACGCACTACGTAGTTCGTACGCACGGTATCCGCGTAGTGAGTTAGGTGAAGGGGATGCTCAACACGTGTCTCGAGGTGCTTTAATTTAACGGTACAATTTCGTGGCGTTACGCTCAAGGCGGTGGTTTTGAATGGTGGAGGACTATGACTTTTGTAAAAAAAGTCAACGGACGGATGAAGGCCTTGTTGACCTATGACTTTTCTGATCTTTAGTGTTGGGTGACTTGGGTCCGTATGGCTGTGACCCGATTTTGAACGGGTCGGATGTGATAGGATTCGGTTCGGGCTTGGTGATATAGGATCCATTGTCCAATCGGGTCAAATCCTCAGGATACACGTACTATATGGGTCATTGTTTGGTCTAGAAAAATTTGGATTGGACCTTGGGTCGACCATGTCCATTTTATATCTATTGTTTTTTCAATGCAATGAATAAAAGAACGAGATTTGACTGGGTCTGGATTCTGCTATCTGTAATCTTAGACGGGTCTGTTTGTGCCCAGGCCAGGTCAGATTGGATCCAGATTTGGAATATTGGCACCTTAAAGTCAGAGTGGGGTGTGAACCTACTCGGGTCCAGTGCAGGACCGAACCGTTGCCAACCCTAATTGCAAGTAAGAGTTAGCTGACTATGAAAAAAAAGAGAAAAAGCAAACCCTGCTTTTGCTTTAATCATGGCTTTGTTTATTTAATCACAGATAGCAAAGTGGATGATTTTAGAATGGCCAAAGTTACACAGTAGGAAAGAAAACGGGTTTGGATATGGGTTGATTCTTGTTGACCCAACAATGGATCCTCCGAATCTAAAAGAGATCCTGACTTGTATATTGATCATCCAAAAACAAACGGACTTGAGAGATCTGAGTCGGACATAAATTCACATTCGGATCTTATTTCAAATATCCAAATCCAAAAGTAAGCTGATTGGGACCTGGAGCAGAAGTCGGACTTGGGTTTGGCCTTTTTTAGGAACCTACTTACTTGAGAGATCTGAGTCGGACATAAATTCACATTCGGATCTTATTTCAAATATCCAAATCCAAAAGTAAGCTGATTGGGACCTGGAGCAGAAGTCAGACTTGGGTTTGGCCTTTTTTAGGAACCTACTTACAGGGCATAATGCCGATTGATTTTGTTTCCCGCCACTTGATAGGTAAGCTGGGGTAACCTCTTGTGGGATTCGAACTTGAGATCCCCTGGTTAAGATAGGATGATCTAACCACCCACCTATGTTCGATTGAGCAAAAAGATGGTTGGTAGTTTAACATGTAAAAATTTCAAATGGATTTGATCAAGTCCAGTCCGTTATTAAGATCCATACAACTAAACTGAGAACTTGGAACAAATAGACAAGCGATGAAATCTGATAGAAAACATCTAAGCGAATGTGAATCCATATCTGGGAGAACTTTGATCTTATAAGTCTGAATCCCATCTGAAACACATCTGGGTCATATTTTATGATCCATATTAGAGAAAAGTGTATTGGATTTAGAACAAAGGTCCGATAGAATCCAATCCTTTTGCACCTCCTGGACCTCACTTTCCATAAGGCAGCACCAAGTCTCCTTTGTCTTCTCTTGGATGATGAAGGTAATTCAGGTCTTTCTAGGGTAGAAGGGGGTAGACAAGATCTTAATAGCTAGGTTTGATGTCTGAACAGATGACCAAGATGACATATCTAATATTTAAATATCCCATCAAAGATTCATCACTTATAATGGGAAACCCACTTTTAAGTTCTATGAAAGTCTAACGAGGGAATAAAAAATATAAGTCTTTGCATCCATCTATTTTTTTATTTAAATATAAAAAATGAGACAGAAATGATGCGTCTAAAAAAAATCTCTAGCAAAGTACCAAATTCGTCGAATGGACAAAATGATAGGTTCTCAATTTTTTTTTTCTTTTACCCTTCGCAGGTACAAATTTTTTATTTTTTCCCATCATGACACTAAATTAATACACCTACAAAACTCATCAACAAAATGTGAATCACATCTGACGTTGCAATTTTCCAAAAAAGATTGCAAAATTTTAAACAATTTGCAAAACTCATGACGTGTTTCTCGCAATCATCTCCAAAAATCATAAAATTTGCGAAAGTATGATAATTGCAAAATTTCAGACAAGTATCACATGAAGTATTGCGAAATTCTTTTTTTTTTGTGAAAGTCCAATATTGCAAAATTTTTTATTTTCAATACACATGTATTGCGAAATTCTATTTTCTTGCAAAATTTCATCTCATATAAATGTGCGTTTAGGTTTTTTTAGCTTTTTCTCAATTGTATCTGGAAAGAGTAGTAACCTCAATGCTCTTTCCTCTAGCACCCAACCCTTCCAGCGATTCTCATGAAAGTTGTTCGTTGTACCTCATGCAAGGTTATGGTATCCTTCTCCTCTACTTTCTCAGTTAGCTATTAAGGTTGTGTTATCTTTTTTTTTTTTCTCGTTTACCATTTAAGGTTTACGATCTTTAAGGATTTTCATATATAATTACTTATTTTTGTCTGTTGCTTGTCATTATTCAGTGGTTTTGTCAATATTTATCTTTGTTTGATTGGTTACGATAGACTGCACAAGCATTGAATATAGTTTGGTTATGGGGGTATTATGGTTTATTTTGGGTTATTAGTTTTCAAAGTTGTTAACTGAGTGATACGTGTGTGGTTGGTGTAAGCAGTTATGATGGTTGAACCCTTTTGAAGATCTATAATGGTTTCTAAAACCAGAAGTTATAAGAAATTTATAGTATTAATGTCTCGTAAAATTGAATATATGGAAGAGTTAATGGTCTTCCAATATAAGTGCACTCCAAAATTAGATGGTGAAAATATATGGATACATCTCTTAGACGAATTGATAACGTTTATTATATAGGAGCAACATTTACTTAATTGCTAGTAAACTACATGAATTGATAACGTTTATAAAGTTAAATAAGAAGTTAGAGGATGTATAGTTAAACATCAAGTGGCAATTTGAAGTAATGTACAAGATGTAGTCATAAGTGATGTATAATGGAATGATGAAAATCTTATAGATAATGTGCAACTATCTTAACCACCAGCTATTGAGCTCACTCATCTGATAAACATCCCATCATTCTCAATAGTTATTGATGAGATGATCACTGCAACGATGAGAAACCATTTGGATAAACCAGTGCAGGTAATCTTTATCACAGGATGTTGTATGACACCCAACCTTCCAATATACATAACAAATTTAGGTAAAGGATGACAAACTTTATAATTTTATGCTTGAACTAGAGGTGTTGTTTTTTTGTTAATCTTGAAAGTTGAGAATGTAAGAACATTGCACTTTTGGAAACAAAAAGAGCCATATATATGATGATTTTTTATTACTTGTACAACCAATCAATCATTTTGTACTAGCATTAATGATGGACACAATACAAAATCAGATGATAGTGATGATTTCGAGTATACCATGTCGGTTGGGTCGGGCTCAGAAACGATAATGGAGGACCAAATTAGTGATGATTTGAAACTGGTGGGTGAGAATGATGTGCTGATAATATTTGAAAAGTCAAACCCTTAATTCTCAATGAACAAATTCTTATTCAATGAAGAGCAATTGAAAATAATTGATGCACAAGCTTCTCAGTTATACGATGAGCTGCGTAACGAAAAACTTAACGAATGCAAACAGTTCTAGCATCTATCAACATAGTCAAACGAATGTAAAATTGCTTTCAACAAATGGTTTACAACATAGTCAGTTTGGTCCTTCCATGCATCCACCGACGAATACAAAGCCCTAGGCGCCTGATTGCCACGATATATTGAGGGGAAGGGCCTCCATGCGACCAATGAAGTCTACAATTGATCGCTCTATTCGTTCCAAGCAGTTACCATGCTCCAAACTTGCTTGCCATTATCGAAAAAGTTTGGCTTGCGTTTGTTCGTCAATCGCCCCCGCTTGTTTTGCATGCTTACAAATTTCTTCTGTCTTATCAATGTTGGATGGTGGAGGATTCATTTGGATGTGCACTCTAATACCACTATGCTAGAACCCCTAAGATATCTGAAGTTGATGGTTTGGAATATGGGTCATACGGTAGGTCCGAATGCATAATGCAATTTAAGCTCAACGAATTCAAGAAGATCAAACCTGAGATTCTTAGATCGTGGGGCTTTTGGTACACGTGTCAGAAGTAAGACACCTGCTCGACATGATGAAAAAGAAGTTTGAGGGTTCTCATGGTTATGAATTGGGGAAAACACTAAAAACAAGGTTAAACGACTAAATTTGTTAAGAGTAGTTTGAATCCAGTAAGCATTTTTGGTGTAGTTTCAGTCCAAAACTAAAAGGATCTAGTTTAGAAGTTCTACAACACTTAGAGACGTGTATAAGAGTTTAGCATATGATCTAAATATGGAGGGAGGTTGTTGATGGTTAGGGTCTAATGATTTAGGGAATTCAAGTATTTTGAGCATTCGCTAGGATGCAGTTTTGGGTTTTATGACCTACGAATTCAACAAATGCTAATCTAAGGCCATGAAAGAGTTGTAGAGGTATCTGAGCGATTTGTAGCAAGCTAGGATAATGTTATCTACGTTTTGAAACTTGAACACATAATCTATAATGCGAAGAGGCTACTTAGCTCATCGAGAAAGTAAAACGCATGGTCCGGGCATTGAGGAAGCTCGGGTTCTAATGAAGGGGCTGAATGTCCAACACTTATGTGATTGAGATAATGCAGGGTTGGAGGATCAGAGGTCATGAGAGAGGAGAGAGACAAATGAGAAAGAGAGAAGAGAGAGAAAGAGATGTTAGAGAGAGGGATAGAAAGAGAGAGAAGGGGGACGACTAGAGAGAGAAGTAAGAAAACTTCAATGTATTCTTCAATAATAAAATAGGCTCCTCCCAACTTCTCATTTTCTTGATTGAGATGCTGAACAATTAGCCTTTCTTTAATTAGAGAAGCCACCTCAACTTCCATGTCATCTCCTTGAACCCACACACTCTGATAGACCCTCATGGAGCTCTGGAGGTGGTGTCTAGGTCCTGGGCACGGGATCTGAATCATGTTATGAATTTCGGGCCATAACAGTTCTATTCAAAAGTGCAACCACTCACAAGAAGCTGCTCCAACTACACATTAGCAACAAGTGCAGAGAGCGGAAGAGCATGCTGCCAGAGGCCATGCAGCTTTTGTGGGAACAGCAGGCTGCCCTCATGGGCCATGGGTGATATCTCATTATCTAGTGTTGGTGCGGGGTTTCTTAACCTGTATTAACCAGTCCTGAACTTTGTAAGATTGATATAATTGTGAATATATAAAATTGAATTGCCTTTCGTAGAAAAAGAAAGTTCATGCAGTCAACGAATAAACCCGACCAGCTTTAAGCCCATAAGCCCAACAGGCGAGCTGTACGGGCTAAGAATCAGACCCGGGTCTCAACCCGGTCCGGTTGGTCAACAGGTCGGGCTAGCACGGCGGCCTGTTGTCCAGCTCTAGTGACGCAAAACACGCTCCTCTCACTCTCTAGACTAAAGCTGATGGTTGACCTATTTAATGTATTTCACTTTTCTGATACGAAACGTTAATCTTCAAGAAAACGCTTTCTGAGATTCACAGGAATTAGGGTAGGAGCGTTTTTTCTCTCACAGGGACACGGACACGGACACTGACAAGTATAGGGACTTGATATACGAGTTCCAGACAAGAATGCATTTTTTTTATCTAGGACATGAGGACATATATATATATATATATTAATTGACAAAATAACACAAATTTTTGATATTTTAATATGTAAAAGTCTACGTGTCCAGGTGGTGTCATATTTTTTAGACAAGACATCCTAAATGGTGTCCTTATGACGTATGTTTTTCCAGGAACTAGCTCAAACCAAACGTTATTTGTGATTGTAAATAACGTGTCATGCAGCGTGTCCACGTGTCTCTCAATTTGTGGGTTCTGACCTGAACTCGAGAGTGGATCTAGTAGGCCCTAAGAAAGTTGAGCCCCGGTTCAACCTTCGAGAGTGGAGTGCGTAAAAGTTGAATCAGGGGTTCGACATTCTCTTCAATGTACTTTGAGACTATCTAGTCATGGAAAACAGAAATCATGTTTGAAAACCAAAGAAAGTTGATGCTGGTGACAACTTTCTGAGAAGATGCAGTGATTTCCCTCTGTTGCAAACATGACATTGGATCACTGTAGCTGGGTTTCCCCTGTTTAAGCATGAACCAGTGATGCCAGAAGCTTAGAACTCGAGATTTGGCACAAGGCGTGTAAGGTGCGGTCAAGCTTGACCGGCACTATATTTGAATATGGGATGGTGGACTCATTTTAGATCCAGATCCGACTCGTTTCTTGGAATATTCCTGATAATTAAGATTATGATTTGAGGGCAGATCAGGTGCAATGTGAATGCACACTAAAACTGCTGCACCTGTTCTACCATATTTGAGTTACGACGAAGGATCAAGTGCAGTCACATTACACACTTTAGTGTGCTGCTGTCAGTGATCCAACCTCGGTCTTCTGTTAGGCCCCACAGCTGACAAGCTGTATCCCAGCGATGGAGGGTGGTCAGGTGCAGCGGTAGACTCAAAGTGTGAAATGTGATTACACCTGATTTGCGCTCTGTAAGCTGTGGGTCTCAACAGCATATGGTAGGCGACCAGGTGCAGCAGTGTGCAGGGCGGGCTGGCCTCTTTCATATGTGAGGCCACCGCCCAGGGCCTCAAATAAAAAAAAAATATAACGCTTATATTTCACATGCTAAGGGCCTCCAATGAAAAAAAAAATGGAAACATATGGGCCCCGATACAATATGCCTAGGCCCTCAAGCCGCCCCTAAAAGTGTGCAATCACATTTGGGTGAACAGTGGCAGCAGCATACTAAAAGTGTTCATTCATATTGCACCTGATGCTCTTGATGATTTGCAACCCTGCAACATTTTGATCTCTCTCTCTCTCTCTCTCTCTCTCTCTCTTGTTTAAAATGTATAAATACAACTAAGGCCCTGTTTAGGAGCTGGATTTGAAATGGAGAATGGAAGGGAGATGAGATTCACTGAATCCCTTATCTCTGCTGATGTTTGGGAGCTCAGATTTGGAAAATGAGAGTGAAGATGACCTCCCATCTCATTTCAATTACAGTGAATCCGATCCAAAACACCTTTTTTAAGTGGATTTTTGGTCGGATTCGGTTATTTAATTATAGTGGGATTCAGATTCAGTTCGAATAATCTCTTATCTGATTCTGAATTCGAATCCGAGTCCGATTAAAGCATATCCGATTTGTCGTATTTGGTAATGCCTGCAACCAACCCGTTGACATCCCTTCTCACGAGCATATAATTGACAACTCCATTCTCATCACTCATTATTTTCGCCTCAACTCCGATCACCCCTCTTGTCTCTGCTCTAACGCCGGCTTCTAACCGGAGCCCAAAATGAGATGACAGGAACAAAACCAAGTTCTTGAATTCCAACTAGGACTTTTGGAATTCATGCACGGTTAATTCTCGTGAAAAACGCTTGTCCCTCAACCTACCCAATGAGAAATACCATCAATTTTATTTGAAAACAATAAGTCAAGGTACCTAAACCACTTGACTCACTAGTACCCACAACACGATTCCATGGCCCAGAATGGTCTCAGTATCTTGGGACCATAATAACTCACTGGTCCCTACTTGGCACCAACTTGACATAAACTCGCGTAAGACACAAAGTTTGACAAGTCTGAGCTGAAGTGTCCATGACTATAACATGGTTCATGTTTAAGTGGGATGTCTTAATTAGGCCTCTTTGGATTGATGGTGGGGACCCACTCAAAGAAAACTAGGGCCAAGGAAAAACAAAATGCAAGTTGAAAAAGAGGGGGAGATGGGCAAGTTGACTCCGGTATTTGGTTTCAAAAGTACAAACTTTGTATGACTGGAGAAGGGAAAAAGTGCAACTGAGAGAGAGAGAGAACTTTGGGAAAGTCTATATGAATTAAGAAAGGAACACAACAAACACTAATTTTCTAGTAACAAAATTCACCCCTCATCTAAGATTAATTAATTACAATGATCAAGCATAATATCATAATGTTGTTGACATAGTCGACGCGTCACGAATAAGATGAGCAGTAGGTAGGGCTTGGAAATGGGTCAAGCCTTGTGGCTCTGCTTGCACTGGGCTTGGAAATGGGTCAAGCCTTGTGGCTCTGCTTGCATATTGTTAATACAAATTTGGGAGATAGAAAGATTGACTTATCTAGATTCGCGAAATCCTTTTGGAAGATGTGAGGATGCCATTTGCAAATCTTGACCGTCCTTTGCCAGATAGAAAGGTAAAGTCAAAACAAATTTTTCTATCTCTGTAGCTAGAATCACACCATTGTGGATTCATGTATGCTAACAAATATAAAAAGGTGTATAAGTACCAATTAGAAGATTAAATAAAATAGAAGTAAATAAATTAATAATCTATAAAATACCTTTTTTGGACTCAGGGATCCATTTAGCTTTTAAGCTCCTTTTGGTCTATCAGCACCTCCCTGTACGTACGATGATTTTTCAATGACTTTGCGATAGAGTGTAGGCACAACTTGAGTAGGCTTGTTCTGCAGGGCCAACACTTTGGTATCTAATTTCCAGATAACTTGTTCTTTGGGGTCATCCACTATTTATTGGACTCATAACGAGGTACAAGTCGCAAGATTTCTTTGGATCTGGATCCAATCTCAATGGATTTGAGCTTATCCTCAGATGAGGATAACATTTATCCAAGAGAGTCTTATCAGATGAAGGTTCATCCAAGAAGAGGCCTTCTGCCTTGAAAAATATGTACAGCAATTGGGAGGCGATAGGGATAAACCGTTTGGCTTATCCACACATTTGCTACAGTGGATGGCGAAGCAGTTGTGTTGTCCCATACCAAACTTCACCCATGTTTTATTGTCTTCAATACCGGACGATGGTCCATTCTGTCATCCCATAATGGACGGCAGTACAGTGAGCCATCCTCTAGATGAACAACAAAATCTCTCTTGTTGTATGAGTGTGAGGGATACCTGATTCTTGCTTAACACCCGTAAACACTTGTCTCAAAAGATGTTAGTAATTGAGAATAATAAAATTTTGGTGTCTACAGATGGCCATCTTTGTCATTAATTGAATTTGATTCAATTTATGACAAAGAAATAGACACCTCAAGACTTGGAATAATAGGTTGTCAATACTAAGCTCAATCCTACCAAATGAGGTGGAGCTAGTGTTTGAAGAAAAACTGGATTGCTAAAACCGTGATTGGTCTCACCAAATAAGGCCAGTGCCAACATTCATAGGGAAGAGTTGGACTATTGAGACCATTATGGTCTCACTGAGCATGGTTCGATCAGTTCGAGGATAACTGCATTACCAAGACCATTTGGTGGTCTTGTCGAGCAAGGTTAGTGCCAGTGATGGGACAACTGGATTGCCAAGAACATTTGGCGGTCCTACCGAACGATGTTGGTGCTAGTGCAAGGACAACTGGATTGTCGAGACTAATTAGTGGTCCCACCGAATGAGGTCAGTGTCACTGTAGGGACAATTGGATTGCTGAGACCATTTGGTGGTCCCATCGAACGAGGTCAGTGACAGTGTCAAAAAGAGAAAGAACTGGGATATGGAGACCATTATGGTCCCATTAAATGAGGTCGCCGAAGGAGATTGGGTCAGTTTAGGAACCATTTTATTTATTGTAGAGAGAGAAAATGTTGGGCTTGAGGCAGGGGTAGCACAAGAGGAATGTAGCTCCCTTTCATGTCTTTTAAACCCATTTTGATTTTTGATGCCTTTTGATGATTTTCTTTTTGATAATTTAAGGGCAAACATCAGGAGTTCTACACCTCTTGTAGGATCAAGTGACAGGAGTCAGACATACTTCGGTTAGGTGGGACTACGAAAAGGGCAGATCTTTCTGTGTACTTCTCAAACCCAGGATATATATAGCTAGACTCTTTGATGCATGCAATGAGCTTTTATTATATGCAATAGGACTTTTGCATTTGTAATAGAGTGGGTAGTTTATGATAATTGTGAATGATTGATCATTTAGGGTTAAAGATTTTTGCTATTTTCTCTAAAAGTTAGAACCTTCCTAAGTTGATTTATGCACTTGAGATTCTTATACTTTAAACGTTTTTCCTCTCAGGTTGGTCTAAGATAGTGACACTTGACTTTATTGATATTTTTCTTCTCTAATTATGCCTTTGTTTTTAAGTGGCTAGTTATAAGGACATAAGATTAAGTCTCACGACATTCCTGTTTGGTCTAATGGTCCTCACTAAGGCTTGAACTCTAAAGGACTAGGGCTTGATGATAATGCATTTAAGTACACTTATTGCTCCTAGGTAAGTTCTCTAGAGTCTTTATTTTTAACTCAGAAATGTCTTATTCCTCACTTTTGTCATCACTTGACCTGAAGCATGGAAAACCATGGGTCTTATGGCTTTCTGGTCTAGGAGGGATATCCCTAGCTATCCAACCTTTGCCTCTGTAGGCCATATGATCCGAGCCTACCATCTGTCATAAGTTTAAAGGTAAATATTGGCTTTCTTCTAGCACACACTTTTCTATTCTAACATCTATCCATAAATCAGTCTCATGACCAAAGCCTACTGCCTCTCCATGGACTCAAGGTAGGTGTTATCTTAAATGCACTATGCTTTTTTTTTCAATTTTTTATACTTTTTCAATATTTTTTTTATCGAGATAAAATAAAAAGACTCTTTAGGGGGCCAACCTATGAAGTAGATTAACATTGAAGGTATTCCCTTTTCCTTTAGAGTCAGTTGCCTAGGTGGGTTCTACAGGCTCTAGACTTATGCATTGGTAATGATCTCATGCCCTTATAATTCATCCTTATATGCTCACAGACTGAAATTATTGGGTTAAAATACATTAGCCTCATTGTGTCACTTCTTTATCTTTCTCTATGACTTGTATATTTTATTTGGAAGATTCTCGGGTGCAGAAATACACTTGCAAGAAATAACCATTTTGATGAGAGTTGGATCTGTTTTGGGAAAAGATCCTTGACCTTTAATGATCTTTCAATGATATATCTAAAGCTATATCATCTCCCTATGACTGTTGGAGTCAAGATGAACTAGATTGTCAAGTTCATTCTGGGTCTTGTCAAACTAGTTCAAGGACAACTGAGATGTAAAGATTGTTTTGTGGTCTCACCAAATGAGGTCAAACCAGTGTCTAGAATAATTAAAAAGTGGAGGTCATTGTAGGTCCCATCAAACAAAGTCGAACCAGTGTTCAGAGGTAAACTGGGCTTTCAAGACCATTTGGGTCTCATCGAATGAGGTCAAGTCAATTTATGATTTGTATGCTTGGCTGCTAAATATTCCTTCTTGCCTAAGAGATTTGGACTTTGGATAGCTTTATGATGCCCTACCTCAGGGTTTTTCATAGGTTCAAACTCCTTTGACATGCCCCCACATGATTTTGACAAAAAAAGACATCATTGGAAATGACCAAAGAAAATAAAGAAAAGGTTTGACCAAACCTTAGTTTTGTCAACAGGAATAACATGCTCCTACAATAAAGAGGATAGCTTGGACCCTAGAAAAAAAATCTTTTTGAATTTTCTTTGCTTTTCTTATGTTTTTTTATTTTTAAAATATTTTAATTTTTTTAGATTTTCAAAATTGTTCTATTTTTTAGGATTTTTTTTTTCAAAAATCTATTTTACAGAATTCAGATTTTGAAGGCTTACATGGGGCCGTGGGATGGTGACATATGTGAGATATCATTTTTTCTCCATACTATTGTGACTCTGCCTTGACCTGCAATTGCCCTTTTCTGAGCATGCTGATCTCTTTCAGAAGGACAGGTTGAAGGGCTTGAATTATTGTTGGACCTTTATAAGTTCAAGTTGAGTAGATGCCAAGGAAGTGTCAATCATATGTTCTTAGATACAACCAGACTCTCTACTAAGCTAATCATGGTAGACCCCTTTATGAAGTGATCTTTTAGGACCCATGTGAGATTTTCCTTTTTGCCCCTTTATGTTCAAGTCCTTCATAACCTAGACCTTGGGTTCCCATTTTGGGTGCGGTTGAGAGTGGCTCTATGATGCCTTGCTGGTTTCTGCCAAATCATTTAAAATGTTGGTACCCCATATACAAGGAGATTCTTCATTCATTAAGGCATTTAGAGACTTGTTTATACTGAGGATGGCCTATAAACTAAGAATCGTTTATCCTATTTTTATGCTTGAGGATTTTGGGTCAAGAGATGATTTGATGAGAAAATGAGGGTGTGCCCTTTTTTACATGGTTTGCCCCACATTCTGGATGTTTATTCTTGAGTGAGAGTATAGGGAGACTACCCTTTTATAAGATGTGGTCTTTGTTATAGGACACAAGAGGGGAGACCCTTGTGTGATCATTTGGTGGGTCTAGGTGAATCATAATTATATGAGGGGATGTCTCTAAAATTTTTCTCTTTATCCTATAGGGCGTATCTTCTTTGTACTTTCATGCCCCCTTGGTAGCACAATTGGGGAACCACTAATGGCAATAGGGACTGTCATTACATGAGATGACTCAAGGAATGCAGATCATTGTGCTAGTTGATGTTTTGTGCTCGTTAACCCATTTTGAGAAGCATTCTTCTCTAAGCTCACAAGCTTGGACAACTTTCTTTTTATTGTGGTTTATGTCCTCATTTTCTAGGGATTGTTCTTGCTCTTGATTTGTGAGGATGTCACCACTTTCGATATTGTCTTGGATAATGTGTTGGAAGATAAAACATTCCTCGATGTCATGCCCTACACCTCTGTGGTACCGACAATACTTAGTTGGGTCATTTTCTTTCATTTCTAGTGGGTCAGACACCTCTAGCAACTTCACCAACTCATCCTTCAACAACAGATCCAAGACATCTGATCAGGCTTGTTGAAACTTAGAGAACACTTTGTCCTTAGTCCATTTTTGGTTCCCTCAATATTCATTTGTTTCTAACCTTTTGGGTGTGGCTTTTTGGCCACCTTCTCTTCGGGGTTGATCGCCCTACTTGTAGCCTTTTTGAGAGGTCGGCATAGGTTTCGACTTGATCCATACCGATGAGGCTTCATAGAGGATAGGAGAAGTTGTTGATTTGGATGACCAGTGCATGAGAGTCTGAGATCGGCTCCTTCATCCTACTTGCTATGGACCGCCACCAATTTATAAATTCGCGAGCACTTTCATCCTTCTTTTACTTAAGGTCGTATAACTGACTTATAGACGTGGAGAGGGGCCTCTATATTAAATCTAAACCTCTATATGAACATATTAATTATGATCTACTTGAATTATCTTATGTTATGGTGGTTCTGCATGGTGAACCATTCTAGGGCCTCTCCCTTTAAACTTTTAGAAAACCAGTTAATTAGACACTTGCCATTTTTTCTATACTTTGTCTTGTTTTCCATAAACAGAGCCAGGTGGGTTTTTGGGTCTCCTTTCCCATTAAACTTTAGGAATATTGGAGGGGTCTCATCAACTTCATCATCGTATCCCTCTGGCAGGAAGTTATCCATGAATTATTTTCTTTGATCTATGTCCATATATTTCATTTTGGAGCTTAGGTTGTAGACCATGTCTTTTAGCGTTTTGATCTTTTGTCTGGTTCTGAGGATGTAGTTTAGACCGGGCGAGCCAACCGAGGTCTATAAAATTTTCTCTTCCAGTCAAACACCTGAGACTTGTTGTATTGGTTGTATCCCTTCTCAAAACCTGACTCTTGGGTTCTCTTATCCATTCTATAGTCATGTGCTTCTTCATGTTCTGGCTCTCAGGCTCTTCTAACCCTTTTGTTGGCTCGTGTTTGCTTGTGTTCTAGTTGCTTTTGAATCTCTCTCATTTTTCCTCCATACTCTTTATGTTTTGTCTGGCTTGCACTAGCATATCCTTTTCTCAAAACTGAAATTTAAAATGCAAGGTTCTGGGGGTTCGTCTCCTCGTGGACTCACTTATACTAGAGTTGTCCATCTCATAACCCACATGAAGACTTTTATGAGACTGGTAAGAGTGTCTTTCTTTGGACCAAGTTTTAAAATGTGAGGTCCCTGGGATTCATCTTTTGGTAGACTCATCCATGCTAGAATTACCCATCTCATAACCCGCATAGGGGATTTTACGAGATCAATGAGGGTACTGACATGAGTTAGACTCAAGGAACATTGAGGTCTTTTCCCTTTTTTGATCATCCATAGACTTATCAAGGATGTTAGTGTGGGTATTTTCTTTAGGATCCTCATCGATTATGATGTTTGGCATCATATGAGGTGGCGTATCGTACGTGGAATTCTCCAGAGGTGGTTCCTCTAGGATGGATTGGATTCAGAGTTTTCAAGTTTTGGATAAGGTACTTATTATACCCTAAACATTGGTTCACAAAGGCCCAAACAAATAATGAGAGATTTTAAAAAATAATGGGTACACTAGTTCTCATCGAAAGATGTATTCACGGATCTGTGAGGTATCTTCGAGTTATAGGGTCCAGAGTTTCCTCTTGGGTCCACATCGATATACCCAAGCTAACAACTTAAGGGTACTGATGTAGATTATCCAGCTTCAATGGTACCACCACGTAAATACCCAAGCTAACAATTTAAGAGTACTAGTGGGAGGATCATAAGATCCAAATGATAGGACAAGAGTTACTTAATTTTTTTTTTAATAAAAAGGGGTTTTTTTCTAAGAGAGATAAAAATCAAGAGTACACAAAAGAGATCCAGATAAGGTCCCAAACAAATCCTAACTTGCTGAAGGTTGTATGTTTTTATTTTTATATGTGGCATAAAAATCTCCAACAAGGATTTCTAAGATGTGATAAGACTTGAGCCTAATATTTATGCATGTATCTAATGCAGGACAACCTATATGCAGGACAAACAACTAAAAAAAACAAAAAAAACTAAGTAGAAGTTCTATGAATGAGAAGCAAATGAAAGCAACAATGAGTTCTACACAACACTGTACAAATGACCTAGTTATCCATATGGGGAAAGCTACCGGACAACCAGTCTATCAGACAACAGAAGCCACCAAACGACTGGTCTGTCAGACAACCAAAGCTAGCAGACGGCGGATATATCAAACGACAGAAGCTAGTAGACGACGGATCTGCCAAATGGCAAAATTTTGCCAATGTTGCAGACAGAGCAGATGACACTATCTGCCTGACAGCGGTCTACTAGCTTGTCGGGATTGTAGACAAAGCAAACAACGTTGTCTATCAGATGATGGGTCCACCAATGACACAAGTGGCCAGACAACAAATCTTGTTGTTGTTGTAGTCAGCGGACAACACTCTCTACTAGATGGCTTGTCTACCTGACGACACTGTCTGCTAGATGATGGATATGCAAACACATGGGTTTGCGGATGCTGAAACTAGAAAAAAATTACAGATTTTCGGTCTACGAACCACAAAACCTTGCCGTATGGCACACCGTCGAATGGCAAAAGGTAAGTAGATGGTGGAAGCCGAACGACAAAAGGTCAGTGGACGGCGAAACAGGGTTTGCCAACCAAAACCCCAAAATGGAGATTTTGGGCTCGTTAGGGCTTTGCAATGCAATTCTATGTACCAAAATCGAAAAAAAGTATGGTGTCACATCGTGATTGCCAAAAGCTGTTGATAAAAATTTGGAAAATAGAAAGATTGATTTACTTAAATTCATAAAATCATTTAAAAAGATGTGGGGACACCATTTGCAAGTCTTGACCGTCCTTTGCCCAAGGGAAAGGTAAAGTCAAAACAAGTTTTTCAATCTTTGTAGCTCAAATCACACCACCGCGGATTCAGGTATGAAAACAAATATAAAAAAAGTGTATAAGTATCAATTAGAAGTAAATAAACCAATGATCTAAAAAATACTTTTTCAAACTTAGGGGTCTATTTAGCTTTTAGGCTCCTTTTGGTCCGTCAACACCTCCACTAGCTATGATGGTTCTTCAATGGTTTCAGGACAGAGTGCATGTATGGCTTGAGTAGGTTTGTTTTGTAGGGCCAACACTTCGGTATCTAATTTTCAAATAACTGGGTCCTACTTGCTAGCCCCTATTTATAGGTCTCAGAACGGGATACAAGTCACATGATTTCTTTGTATTTGGATTCAATCCCAGTGAATCCGAGCTTATTCTCGAATATGATTAAGATTTATCTAAGAGTCTTCTCGGATGAAGGTTCAACCAAGAGGAGGCCTCACACCCTAAAAAATGTGCAGGGCAGTTGTAAGCCATTTGGCTTATCCATATATTTGGTGCAATGGATGGTGAAGCAGTTCTGCTTTCCCATAGTGGACAACACTCTTGTTTTGTCATCTCCAATATCGTACAACGGTTTGTTCTGCTGTCCTATAACGGATGATAGTACAGTGAGCCATCCTCCAGATGGACAAAAAAATCTTCCTTGTCGTCCGAGTATGAGGGGTACCTGATTCCCGCTTAACATGGTTCATGTTTAAGTGGGATGTCTTAATTATGCCTCTTTGGATTAATGGTGGGGACCCACTCAAAGAAAACTAGGGCCAAGAAAAAACAAAATGCAAGTTGAAAAAGAGGGGGAGATGGGCAAGTTGACTCCGGTATTTGGTTTCAAAAGTACAGACTTTGTATGACTGGAGAAGGGAAAAAGTGCAACTGAGAGAGAGAGAACTTTGGGAAAGTCTATATGAATTAAGAAAGGAACACAACAAACACTAATTTTCTAGTAACAAAATCCATCCCTCATCTTAGATTAATTAATTACAATGATCAAGCATAATATCATAATGTTGTTGACATAGTCGACGCGTCACGAATTAGATGAGCAGTAGGTAGGGCTTGGAAATGGGTCAAGCCTTGTGGCTCTGCTTGCACTGGGCTTGTAAAGTCCTAAGCTTAAGGTCCATCTTTCAAGCCAAGGGAAGCACCTAAATATGCTCCCATTTTAAAGCAAGTTATTGAATGTTGAAATGCTTGCTAAACAAGAGAGATCAATTTGTAAAGACATAAAACGTGTGAAGGGTTATATTATAATAATATTTGCTTTCTAAAAGAGATAAAGATCTAGAGGATGAAAAATCCGAAGGACCCCGTTCAAGCCCAACATGTTTTCCAATGAAACCAACATTTGAGGCATTCACAAGTACAATCCTATGGATTGACATGTTACCTGGATACAACTACTAAAATCCAAATGAAACATGAACAATGGGCCAAGGAACAAAATGAACAATTCACCACAAAAACTGAAGATCAAGAACACATTAAAAAAGAACTAAATTAGATAAATGACGAAAACAAGGAAATCCCTCTCCCTCCTTCAAATTCTGAAAATTCATGGATCGAAGAGCAACTTCTCAAACATAGAAATCATTAAGTTACCTACTGAGAAACTCTGGAATGGTGTTGGGAGTACATAATTAGAACGGGGCTCGATCTAAAACAAGAATTGAAAAGATGAGTGAAAATCATCTTTTGTCCAGAAAGATAGTGTCTTGAATTTTAAAGGAGACAGACCTACCAGTATAAACCTTTTAAAGTGCTATTATTTGGATGTTTCATACATCAAGTCTCCCATAAGAGATGTTGGAGAGAGTAACCAAATCCTTTTGACTCATAGTGGATTGATTTTGGACTACGAAACCTCTTCCAAGTGGGTAGAGATTTGATTCATGTTCTACCCAAAAGGTTTCAAAAGATTCTCTAAAAGACATGACCTGCTTCCATTCCTCCAAAACTATCTGATAGTACAGATCTCAACTCTTCAATACATCCCCTAAAAATTCTAGAAAACTTAGATGAGAATATGGCTATAGATTTTGGTCTCGAAGCCTTAGAATGGGATTCTTTGTTCTTTGGAATGTTTTTTTTATGTAGGTTCTTCTTTTGTAGCTAAAGATCCTACTAAGAAATTCAATCATGAGCCAAATTAAGAACTAGGTAGTGATGGGCAACCCACAAGCATGTGATTTTGATCCCGACTTTGTACCTTTTCATCAAAAACCCAAAAAAAATGAAAATTTAAAAAACCCAAAAATATGTCTTTATTGGGAGATGACACTACTCCCACCTTGTTCTAGAACTCTTTTGTGTTTGCAGATTAGACCCAGAAAGTCTTTGTCAATCCTCCTATTTTTGTCAATATTTTTGTTCCTTATTCAAAATTCCAAAAAAATCCAGATATTTCAAAAATCCCCAAAAAATAAAAAATTTGAAAAATCCGACACTGAGATTCCTTAGGAGCATGAGCATAAGCATAAGCATGAGGATACTTTAGACCAGGAGCACTGCAGGAAAGAGAAAGAGTCTATCGAAGACATCAGTAATATTTTTGAGTTTAAAATAATTTTTTAAATATGGAAAAACTCTTCTCCAATGGTTAGGAAAGAAAACCTAAAATTCAACCTAGGCACCTTAGAAAACCCTCAAGTCGTTAGGGTAGGAACCTCACTAAGCCCAGAAGAGAGTCCAATGTTAGTCGAACTGCTAACCCAATACAAGGATGTGTTTACATGGTCATACCAAGACATATTCGGATGGTCATACCAGGACATGTCATGTCTTGATCCAAAATTTTGTCAAATACTGCCTTATCCTATATTCAAATTTCAAGTCAGTTAAGTAAAAACTTAGGAAAATTGACCAAAGTGTAGAACTCCAAGTCAAAGCTAACCTACAAGACATGCTCAAAGTAGGATTCATTTGAGCCATAGATTACCCTGAATTGTAAGTCATCATTTTTATTGTCCTGAAACCCAATGGCAAGGTTAGAGTTTGCATTGACTTTAGAAACTTCAACAAGGCTACACTCATAGATGACTTTCCCCTATCCAATATTGACCTCATCGTGGATAGCACCATCAGACATGGGATGTTCTCATTAATGGACGGGTATAATCATATGTAGTTAGTAGTAGGTGACCAACCAAAAAACTCATTTATAATACCTTAAGACATATTTTGCTATATTGTCATGCCTTTCGATCTCAAGAAAATAGGTGCAAGCTATCAAAGATCCATCATTGTTATCTATCATGACCAAATCCATGATTCCATAGAAGTCTATGTAGATGATATGCTAATCAAATATAGGACTAGAGCAGACCACCTTGATTCATTGAGAAAAGTCTTCCATCACATAAGTATAAACTCAAGATGAACCCGCAAAAATGTGTCTTTAGTGTTGAGTCAGGAAAACTCCTTGGTTTTATTCTGAGCAAACATGGATATACCTCCACCCACCAACCTCAAGCAATTGAGGGGCCTCTAAAAAAAAATCTAGGCTATTAAAAGATTCATATCCAACCTAGCCACTCGGTGCAAACCTTGCAATAGGAGCGTGAGAAAATGTGTTCAATTTGTTTGGAATGAAGAATGCCAAAAATCCTTTGATAAACTCAAGCAGTATCTATTCTAAAACCTCCTATCATAGAAAAACCTTTACTCCTGTACTTGTTAGTGTAGCACTAGGATGCTTACTTGCCAATATAAAGATGATAAAAAAATAGAATATGTCATCTATTATATTAGCAAGACCTTTATAAAATATAAAAAGAAATATAAGTTGGAGAAAACATGTCTAGCTCTTATTTGGGCAACTCAAAAGTTGAGGTATTATATGCTAGCATATAAAGTTAGAATCTTGTCTAGGCTTGATCTTATTGAATGTCTTCGAGAAACCAGCCTTGACCAAAAGAATTGCAAGACAAAAAGTTTTGTTGATGAAATTTGACTTGAAATATGTTTCCCAAAAATCGATCAAAGGGCAAGTCATAGTTGATCACCTAACGGACTTACCCATAGATGAGAAAACTGAAGTGAATGGTGATTTTTCTAATAAAAATATTTCGAACATTGAAGAAAATATCAAATTTGGCAATTATACTTTAATGGATCTCAGAATATTAAGGGATCAAGAATTGAATTTGTAATTATCACTCCTTATGATAAGAAGATTCTCCTTTAAATTGGATTTCATATGTACCAACAACATAGCAACATATGAGGCATTGATCTAAGGATAGAAATTTCTAATTGAATCAGGAGCAAATAAGATCTATGTCAGAGAAGACTCAAGTATACTAAAAAGATTAGCATGATTTTATTTATTTTTGTCATGGAAAAATTTGTGTTTTTACATGCTTTATTTCAAAATTTACCGAAACTATTTCTCAGGAAATAGGCATCAGAGAGATGGGTTTGTTTTTTGGCCTAACTGCAAAAATGAGATTTGTCCATGGTATCTTAGTAAAAAGTAGTGTAGTTATGTTTTTGTAATTTTTCTTAATGTATTCATGTAAAAAAAAATCAGAAATATGAATTTGGATGGCTTGTTTTGGGCCCACTTGAATGCATATACCCGTTAGTACGTATTTTTGGTCTGACACCCGACCAATAAATCGCTCATATCTCCATCGTCTGGAGGAGTTTTAACGAGTGATTTGTTGAGTTAGAAATAACAAAATTTCATAGCTTCTATGAAATTTTAAGCTCTATTCATGGATTGAGAACTGTTCTATGACAATCGGAATAAAAAAGTACATGTCAACACTAAATCATTCATAACTCTCTCATCCTGATAAATTTTTATGAACAATTTATGGCATCAAAAAGCTAACAAAATTCTTTACAAAATGTGAAGCACTTCTTGTTTCATGCACACACAAACATTTTTTTGAATTTTAACTCCGTCCGACAACTGTAGCATTTTCTTTAACTTTTGTAACATTTGGATAGAGTTAGCTTTTCGCAAGTTTAGAACGAGTTTAGGACTCGTCTATCGAATACTTGAGAATTTTATGCATTTGTATGTGTGCCTATGTGAATGAATATTAGACTGCGTATGTACTGTAAAAAGTAAACTTTTTGCAAAAAAATATGTGTCCATCCATAAAGCATGAATTGAATGATAAGCTAATGCACAAGCATGCCTTTACAACTTCTGACTAATTAAGGGACCAAAGTGTTTGCCTTGTGAATTAAATGTGAATGTTTAATGATTCCAACATGATGTTTTTATATGTGACTGCCATGTACATGATAATGATGATGTGAATGATTAGATGCATTTAGTATAAAAGGAAGTTCATTGCTTCAATTGTGTAAAATGTGCTTAAAACTAAAATGAAAGAAGCATGAGCAATAATACTAAAAATGTATGTTTCAAAATGTGCATCTATAGGCCCTGAAGAGGTCAAATCTTTTAAGTGGATTCTTATATGAGTGTTGTATGTAAGGTAATTAACTTGAAAGTTTAAACATGTAACACTAAAAGATCGATACTTACTAAGAGAAGGTAAGTGTACTAGTGTGGCTTCGTGGGCATTGAAATTAAGCATGAAAGGTTGCTCCTCATCAGCCACAAAGATAGGAGAATCCTCCACATTAGACTACAACGTGGAGGATACGAAATCTTATGAGTAAAGTCTAATACATCGGGATGGTAGTATGAGAACTTCTCTCGCTCTTGGCATCCCTCACCTGACACTGTCGAATGGTGCCCAGCCAGACCAAAGCTACCCTTTGTTTGAAAATATTGTCTGCGCCATGGACATGACCCAAAACTTCTACCAGTGTTTGTACTCATAGGGAAAAGAAATTATAATTTAAATAATTATGCATTAGATAGACATAGCATGCATCATATAAAAAAAATAATTAAAGATAAGAAATGACTCATGCATAAAATCAACTTCTGCAATGGTGAGTTCATGCATTTGTAATTGTTTATGGAAATTTTAGTGAATGATTGAGTGAAAAATATTTTTATGAATGTATGCTTAAATGATATATTAGAAATTCTTGTTTATATCTGTGTTGTATTTAATCTTGTTGATGTATGAAAGATCAAAATTATTCCTCCTTATATGATCTAATTTATGTGTTCTGAATAGCTCTACTTTATTGAGACATGTTTTTCTAACCCTAATGATTTTAATTATTTTCAGGTAGCAAGTAAACTCATACATGATGGCAGGAGGTTGCGACGGGGACTGAGCCAAGCCTTTTCCATCGTTCGAGTGTTTTTAGACTGAGAGCAATTTTAAAAGCACAAGACTCTGATATTTGATCCAGTTTTTAAATGGACTATCATTATTTTAATTACGGGATGTAACAAATATCTATTTGAAATTTAAATGTTTAAATTTTAAAATTTATAGCATGTATGGAAATGAATATGATCGAGAAGCAACACTCCAAGTTAAAATTTTCATGATTTTCAGGATATAAAATTTGGGGTGTTATAATAATTAAGCTAAGTCCAGTCATTTAAGCTAGTGTTTGAGCTTCGATTGTAGTTCATCTCAGTATTACTAACCTTTATTCCAACTCAAACCCAGTTCTGGCCTGTAACTCACTTCACTCTAGTGACCATTTCTCAAAAAATGGCAGTATTTCTTGACAATTTAGTCCAGGAGTTCAGTTGAGTCAGTGTCTTGTCAGTCTAGTTGAGTTCTGAAACCCTAGAACCCAGCTCATTCTAGTTTATTTCAGTTCAAACCTCAATTTTCAGTTTCACTTTGACCCAGTAGAGCCTAAAAACCATTTCTTGAACCATTTTGCCCATTTTTGTCAAAATTATCACTTTTAGAACTCGTACAAGTGTCAATCATAGTCTAATATCCAAAATTCTTCATCCATGGTTTGCATTTTGCATGGCATTTCATATCATTTTTCATCATTTAATCACATTTTATTTCATTTTCGAGATCTAGCATTCCAGTTTTGAAAATTTCAATCCAGATTTGAGTTTTAAAGTTTTCGAAAATTAATTTCAAACCTAGGGTTTCTAAAATTAACATTTTTACCCCCAGAATTCTAAAATTGGAAATATTTTTCTGAGAAAACAATCTGGATTCATATCCAAACTTGATTTTCAAATTCTAAACTGGATTTGCTCTACAACGAGGTACAGAACTTCAAATTCTGAGCTTATTTCAAAAACTGTCAAAAAATAGCGTGTTTCATCCAAAAAAAAATTGAAAGACCATTTTCCCCTTTTGGCTTTTGAAATGAATTTTAAAATTGGATGTGGACCCACTTCCAAGGTGGCGCCACACCTTGAGTTTTCAAAAGAAAAAAAATCTTTTCTCCTTTTCTTATTTATTTGTTTTTCTTTTGGTTTTATTTTTTTATTATTATTTTCACCTAGGAGAGGTGGGACCCACAAGGGGGTTGACCCCTTGTCCCCTCTTTCCTTTTTTTTTCCTCTTTTCTTTCCCTTTCTTCTTTTCCCTCCTCTTTTTCTTTCCTTTCTTCTTTTCTTCTTCTTTCTTTCTTTTCTTCTTCTTCTTTCTTTCCTTTTTCCCTTCCTCCCTTTCTTTCCTTCTTTCTTCCTTTTCTTTCCTTCTTTCTTTCCCTCCTTTCTTCCTCTCCTTATTACTCCAGCTCCTTTCCAATTCTCTCATTCATCACACGCCCAGCTCCCTCACCCACTACCTCTTGCCTCTCAGCCCAAGGCTCTCTCTCCTCTCCTTCTAACTCCCTCAATCTCTTCCACGTCCCCCTTGGCTTCAGCCCTCCAACCTAAGAAACAACAGCCTTCCAGCAAGAACTACAACCACCACTATTGCTCCACCATCTCCAACCTCAACCCATGGCTCCAGCAGTCTCCAACGCACCTTCGATCTTGCAGCAGCCACCACAAGAGGAGCTCCAGTCGGTGCCTACCTCCAGCCTTGGTGACGCCATAGCCTCCTCTTCAACAGTTGCTGCTACATCTCCAACGCCACCATCACCTCCAGCTCACCCCCCCCCCCCCCCTTTGGTACCAACGTCATCAAGGTTGCAGCCCTCTGGTAGCAGTCGTCAACCACCAAAGTCTCCAGCATACCAAAGCATCAGCCTCTTCCATCACTACAACCCATCCATTGGTGTAGCAAATCATCTCCAGCCACCATCACCTTTGGTGCAGCAAGGATTGAAGCCACAACTCACCTTTATCTAGCCATCCCACTACAGCCCTTCAGCTGATCCAAGGTGAAATCCCTATTGCCTATTAGATTTTCATTTTGCTTTCTTTTTTTTTTAGGTGATTTCCCTTTGCCGCATCTAGATATGGTATCCCCAAGCTTCATCCTTATGAGCGTGATGTACAACCAAGTTCAACCAGATCTGAGATGATAAGAAGACCTCTTTCATGATCTTGAAATAATATATATATATATATGTATATATATATATGTATATATATAAATAAAATAATAACAGGAAAACACATATTTTATGTGTATGGACTAAACGAGTGATGAGGTCCATCCGTTCGATGGATCAGACATCTCACTTTGAGAGTCAAAATAAAAAAAAATGGATCATGCCTCCCTGGGATCTATTTTATTTTATTTGACACATAGATTCCATGTTTTAGACATCATTTTTAATCTTGCTTTATCAATTTATATGTATTTTATTTACCTAGTTAGTTTCATTTAAATCAGGTTGTTAGTTTGTAGGTCTTAATTTTAGACATTCAAACCCATCGTTATTTCATGCATGATTTTTCGTTCATAAATCCTAAAATATTTACGACAGTCATATTCTTTTGTCTGTAATCTTCTGCCAAAATCTTGAATTAATTTTGGTTTTCCAACCCCATTAAATAAGTCAAATGTTAAATCGGGTGTTCAAACCCTGTGGAAACCTTGAATTCCTTGTGGCAGACTTGTGGACTCGAGATATCTCCCATGGGAGATCCTAATCAATTTATAAAAAATACAGTAGATTCATGGAGATATCTACTATTTTCATGTATTTTTATGGATTTTTCTAAAAGGATTTAGTCCCAGTCAAAATTCAGGCTTTGCAGAACCCTGTGAAACACCTGCTACTAGTCTTGTCAGGGTCCAGACCGACCTTAGTCATCTTGTCTTCCCAATCCGTTGGTCAGATGTTCTAACTATCAAAAGAGGGTTTGTTCCACATAAACTCTTCTATCATTTCCCAGAAGTTCATGATTTTCAAAATTTAGATTTTTATTTTTCCAGATTTTACAAGTTCACTGGTTAGTTCTTTGTTCTTTTAATTTTATCAGAATTAGAGGTCTGATAATCCTCTGTGTCTTCTGTTACCATGAGTTCAAATCCAAAACTGTCAAAATAGGAATTGTTCCTCTGCATGTCGGAGACATCCCCTTAAAATTTCAGTCATTTTGGCCACTGTTTGTCATTTTGTGAAAACCTATCAGTCTGCCCCCAATTCTAGAGTCACCAAATTCTGACTGAACTTGTCGGAGCTGTAAATCTCCGACCATAGGTCAAATCCTAAAGTTGTAAAAGTAAAAAATCCTTGTCTAACTGTCGTCTGTCACCTCATAAAATATGGTGAATTTATATGGTAGGTTAGTACCCAAAATTTGGTTTTCATTAGGGTAAATCTAGGTTTTTAGGCAAAAATCATGTTTTATTATGATTTTTAAGTAATTTCCATATTAGAAAATGCCAAAAAATGAATTTTTGGATTTCATTCTGTTCTTAGGATTAGTCTAGGTGTCCATGCCAAATTTGGTGCAGTTTCAAGTTCATTTGTCTTGTGTGTTAGTTAACTTTTAAAATCAAAAGCAAAATTCAGAACTTTTATGATATTTTTGCATTTTTAGGGTTTTAACATGCATATCATCATCTCATATCCTGTTATATTTGATTTTTATGTCATTTGCATGCATTTGAATTTCAAAATTCCCATTTTACAAAATTTATTTCTCAAAACCCTGATTTCAAGGTCATGGTCTTGCTATCAGGGGCATTTTAGTCATTTTATCTCAATCTCGAATTTCCAAACTTTAATTTTTGTATTTTCATCATATCATATCGTCTTGTGTTTGATTTATTTTCATTTGGATTTTAAAACTCTCATTTTACAAAAATTATTTCTGAAAACCCTTAGTTCAAGGCCACAATCTTGTTATCAAGGGCATTTTGGTTATTTTTATCCTAATTTCGAATTTTTCAACCTTATTTTTGAATTTCCATCATTTATTTCTTATGTTTATATCGAGGAGGTATGAATCAGGGTTTATATCTGGATAATATCTGATAATTTCCCAATATTTTTGGATAAATCCAGATAAACCTACATTTCTTTGCTAACCCTATTTTCTTGTTTTGCAGGGATATTCACGAACAAGACTTCATTTATTTTTCTTTTATTTCAATTCAATATAATATCAAGTTGTAAATTTGGAATAAGAGTTATTTTTTCTGCTTAGAATAGGATGCATTGCATATAGTTTGCTTTCATAATTTCAATATCTGATGTATGATTCATGCACATTTTTCCAAATCCACTATGGTTGACACGAATGACACGTGCACAAGCTCTTAGAGAGTTGACAAACTTGGTGAAATTCGTATTTATGGCTATAGTCAGAATACGAATGAAACCTAGATTTGTGATCTTCGTATTAGCCACATTCAGCCTACACTCTTAGGCTAACTTTAAAATGCACTATATTTCTAAAAAACAAATACAAAAGGATTTTCTCAATTTTCTCAGAAAATATTTTTCAAAAGTCATATTCATTCATTCATCTCATTCAATTTGCATAATTTCTCTAACTTATTTTCTAATTCTAATTGAGAGAAATCAATTTTCTCAAAATTTTCTAAGTCTTTCTCATAAATTGATTTTCTCAAAACTCTAAGTTTTTAAATGATGTTTCAAGTATTTTTCCAGTTCAAATCATGATTTTATAATGTTCCAACATTCTCAATTTCAAGATTTAAATCTCAGAAATCGATTTTCTCAAAATCTTTGAATTATCTTTGAAACTGGTTTTCCCAGAGTTCTCAAATCTCCTTCAAAAATTGATTTTCTCAAAGTTTCAAAAGTCATTTTCTAATGTAATTCATGATTTTCCCAAGAATTCCTTTTCCAAATATTTCCAATCTCTAAAGCAAACATCATATTTCTCAAACTATGCATCTTTTCAAAAATATCATAGCACATGCTTGATTTCTCTGTGCATTTAGAAAATAGAGCATAATTTGGATATTTGAACTTAGTTAAAGCACACATTGATCCTTGGTTCAATTACCCCTGGTAAAGGCGCCAGGAATGGTTGAACCTTGTACAGACAGGCGAGTCCCATTCTACGGAATTTCCCTACAAATTTAAAAAATGGAGGCGAGTTATTTTTAAAACTTTGGTCGAGTTTGACGCGCAGAATCGTTTCTCTCTCTCTCGCAAAGGGAGGGAAATTTTTTGCGATGATAATAGGTTTGGCGACCGAGATGGGACCTGTCTTCGCCTGATCAACTGTGTGCCTTAGCTTAGCTCAATTATCAAAATCGTGTTCTATGAAATGTCAGCTTTTATTTTCTCATATCATGTGAACCTAGGAGCCTAGACTTAAACCTAGCTGACATGGATTGCATGTAGAATAGGCATGATTTGGTAGGACCAATTGAGGAGAATTATTCATGTTCACTTAGACTTAGGTCTGAAATACAACACTCCTCAATCTAGGATTTGCGTGTAAAAAATGTTTGCTTCTTCAAAATTTTCAAAATCTCTATCTCTTTAGGTTTTGGAGCCCCTTGTTTGTTTGCATGTGTTCATATTTCAGAAACCACCCCACCTATTTCTACTCGGTCTTCACGTTGCTGAGCTTTCTTCCAAAACCATAGTTCGGGACAAAGCCTCACAACTGGGCCAATTATTTGGGCTGACGCCCCCCTGCCACGTACCAAGGGCTATAGTCCAATGTATATCGACAGGCGCTCAAGGATGTGGGGAAAACACAAGCCTAGAACCGGAGATGAATTTTTATGCCACGTACATTGAGCCTCGGCTCAAGTATATCGACATAGCATGATTGGACACAGTTGATCCGAGCCTAGAGTTAGGATTAGGGTCCTACAACTATTTCAAAACTGATGCATTCAGAGTCAGCTTCTTAGGGAATGTTGTATGTGCATAATTGTTTGTGCAAGATGTGATTAAATACATTTCTCTTTTATTTCTCATTTGTTTGCCTTTTACATCATTTTCCAAATCGAATCTATTTTTCCAACAGTTTTATCAAAACCCTGGACGATTTTAAAAAATCTTCTATTTTTCTCAAAAAGTCCAAGCGATTTCCCTTTTCCTATCTTTCCTCTGGATCTCGAATTTCTAGCCTTATTTTGATCCTGCCTGCAATTTTTCAAATATTCAAATCTTGACATCTATTTTCAACTTTCTCTTCTTCATGTCTTCCCAATTCTATTCAAAATTTCTATCTTATCATTTAAAGTCTCTTTTCAAATCTTCGATATCTCTTTCATCATCTACCTTTCTCCCAAAAAGTCTTCAGTCTAAACCATTCCTTTATTCTGCGGGAAGCATTGGCATTTCACCATGGTTCAAACAAGATCAAGAAAGAGAACGACACCAGACAGTGTTAAAGAGATGAGTTCCCCGAGACCAGTCAAGAAGCAGGACCAGACAAGTGAAAATGACATTGATCCAGTCATGTACAAAATGTTTTAAAAGATGATGACCAAAATGATATTGGAGATACCCGAATCAAGCATCACAAGGAAGCTAGCCAAGGAGATGACACCAGTCAAATTCTCTGTGAACATCGAGGGCAACAATGGCAGCAGCAGCATGGGAGGATCCAGACTCAACAAAAGTAGCAATAAAGGCGAAAAGGGAAGCACCTTCAAGCAAAATGACCGACCCCTTCAGTCCTGCTCCCAGCAGAAAGCAAGCATTCAAAAGAAGCCAAAACATGAAGGTTGGGGTCATGACTGCGAGTTCACTCCTCTAAATCAGCCCCTCGAAAGGATCCTCGAAGGCATGCTGAGCAAAGGAATGGTTAAACTTCCAAGAATTGCTAATCCTCCAGTCATCCTAGGGAAATGGAAATATCGCTTCTACAAATTTCACTGAGCTACGGGGCACAATACTGAGTGATGCTTTATCTTCAAAAATATCATTCAAGACTGTGTTGACAAGAATCTCTTCGTTGAAGAAGAGGATCAGTTGGTTGTTCTGACCGAACCTTTCCCTGATCATTCATGAAAATGACAAATGCCAATGCTTTCTCATTTCTATCATTTCTGCTTTTTGCTTCTTTCTCTTCAGAATAATGTAGTCCCCAGTTGTTTTCCTTAAATTTGTCATCCTTTCTCCAAGACATCAATAAAATCATCAACTTTCCTTATATTTGGGTGTCACTTTCTTTATAATGCTATTTTTTGAGCTCTCATGCAACATGTCTTTTGTGATGAATGCATTTCCCTGAAAAATTCTTCTTGCCTTCCTTCTCAGATAATCTCCCAAGTTCACAAAGAAGCTCATTACCAATTAGGCATTACTTTGTTATATTCCTTCAAAAATGACTTTTTCTCTGTGGTTGACGATCTCGCCTAAGTAACAAGGCATACCCTGGCTGTTTGTTTCCTTTCACAGAATAACAACACAGTCATTGCAATTCCAATCCCTGGTGATGGGATATTTTCTTCAAATTGTCAACCTAACTTCAATTCTTTTACCATCGTTCTCCTTCTATCCTTTTCCTCAAAGTCATTGACTTCAAAAAAAAAAACCTCATTCTAATCATCTCTTTTGTTCTACAGATAATTTTGTTTTCCTTCTCAGCAAAATGTCCTTTCATGAGGAATGACCCTCTTCAGAGTCCCTCGTGAATCAATCAAAAGTCAGTTGCTTTGTTACCTTCAGAGAGCATTCTTCAAACGTCAATTACCTTTTTTTTATCCAAAATTTCCTTCCCCTATTACACTGGGGCATTATTTAAAAATTGTCTTCAAAACATCCTATATGCAGGCAGGATCAAACAAATCTCTCATTTTACACGCATATGCACCCATTTACATCATTTTGCATTCATTTGCATTTGCATTTGCATGCATTCATTTGCATCAAATTCATTTTTCCCCTTCAGGTTAAGGGATAAACCTGAGTTACCCATTCAGGATAAGGAACAAATCCTGAGACCCCGACAAGTCGTCCAAGTCGTCGCGAGGGTGAAGATTGAAAATCTCCCATAGCGATCAACAAACATTTTTCAAAACACCAATCTTTTTCAAATTCGACCTTCAAGTCGAGTCTTTTTATCAAGACCATTGTTGCCAATCTTGTCAAAATCAACCTTCGGGTTAAGCCTTTCTCAAAACCCCATCCGCACTAATCTAGTTTTCCTTCAGGATTCGAGTTTCGACTCGAATTTCCTTTCCTTCTAAATCGATCTAGTTTTCCTTCGGGATTTGAGTTCCGACTCGAATTTCCTTTCCTTCTAATTGATTTAATTTTCCTTTGGGATTCGAGTTCCGACTCGAATCTCATTTTCTTTAAATCCGAATTGGATAAGTTTTTCTGTTAGGGTTCGAGTTTCGACACGAATTTTCCTTCCTTTTGAATTGGTTTAGTTTTTCTTTTGGGATTCAAGTTCTGACTCAAATCTCCTTTCCTTTAAATCTGAATTGGATAAGTTTTCCCTTTAGGGTTTAAGTTTTGACTCAAATTTCTCTTCCTCCTGAATTGGTTTAGTTTTCCCATTGAGATTCGAGTTTCGACTCGAATCTCCTCTTCTTTAAATCCAAATTGGATAAGTTTTTCCTTTAGGGTTCGAGTTGCGAGTCCAATTTCCCTTCCTCCTGAATTGGTTTAGTTTTTCCTTTGGGATTCGAGTTCTGACTCAAATCTTCTTTCCTTTAAATCCGAAATTGATTTAATTTTTCCTTTAGGGTTCGAGTTCCGATTCGAATTTCCTTTTCTTCTGAATTGGTTTAAAATTTTCCTTCGAGATTTGAGTTCTGACTCAAATTTTCTTCCTTTAAATTGTAATTTTTCCTTCGGGATTCGAGTTCCGACCCAAATTTTCCTTCCTTTAAATTCTAATGTTTCCTTCGGGATTTGAGTTCCGACTCAAACTTTCTTCCAAAACCAATTCACGTAGTTTTCCTTTAAAGGTTTGAACTTCTACTCAAACTTTCCGGCAAATTTAGTAATTTGTCTAGAAAATCAGAGTTTTGACTCAAATTTTCTTTCAAAACCCAATTCATTCAGTCTTCCCTTAAAGATTTGAATTCTGATTTGAATCTTCCTGTCGAACCCAGTTTTACACCTGTTTGGCCAAATCCAATTTTCAAATTGGTCTTTTTACAAAATCTAACCTCACATTGGTTCTTTTACCAACTTCTGTATTCGTGTTGGTCATTCTTTTAAATTCAATCTTTATATTAATTCCACATCCAATACAATACCAATTTCTCAATTTCGACCTTCGGGTCATCCCATTTCGACCTTCGGGTCACCCAATTTTTAATTTTCAATTTTGACCTTCGGGTCATCCAATTTCCAATTTATAATTTCGACCTTCGGGTCACCCAATTTCCAATTTTGACCTTCGGGTCACCCAATTTTTAATTTCCAATTTCGACCTTCGGGTCATCCAATTCCCAATTTTGACCTTCTAGTCACCCGATATCCAATCTCAAACATTTTCTCTTGCGAAAGACCCTTTTTACAGGGAGAGTTCAAGGGAGCTCATTCTTTTCGCATGCTATCCTTTTTGTTCACTTAGCCCCTTTTTAGGAAGAGTTTGAAGGGACTCGTGTCTTTGTGAACCGTTTGCAAAACAATTTCTAATTTCACAAAAGAAACCCTTATTTCAGGGAGAGCTTCGACGAAGGCTTGCTTTCTTTGTGGCCCTCCAATTTTCATACTAGGTCATTTCATCATGAAGGATCCGCTTTTCAGGGAGAGTGTGATGGACTCGTTCCTTCATGACCAATTCACCGACCTCACCATTACCGACCCCCTTTTCATAAGAGAAGTCTAATGTTAGAAAGTTTTGACGAAAGCTTAATTTCTCTTCGAAAAATCGTTTTGCAAACACCTCCTCTTCAAGAAAGAGAAGAGTATTTTTCATTTTCCATTCTGAGTCTTCTTCTTTGGGGAAATGAGAGGAGAATTTTTGTCATGGATGTGTTAAGTCGGACTCCAAATGCTCGCTTTTACCAAGGATTTTATGAACATTTTGTCAATTTGTCGTTAAATACTTGTTTATTTCAAAATCTTTATTACACAAAATCTTTACCTCAGAATACCTTCATCATTACTTCCGAAAGAGCAAAGCTTTTGCGAAGAAGGATTCAAAATTCAAAATCTTTCCTTTGGCCAACCCAAAAGGATGAAGAATAAATCCTCAATATGGCCAGCAAAGAAAATTCAATGTTGTTGCAGAGCCGTAAGTGATTGATATTAATCGCAGTTAAAGGCACATTTTTAAAGACCATTCTTGTGGTAATAAGGCAGTCAAAATATCCTGGGTAAAAAAAGAAAAATCCACTCAAATTTCATATATTCTCAATCATTTAAGTTGCAATTAAATATCTGCAAAAGCGATCTCTCAATCATCGTCAAGTTGAAGATTTGTGAATTAGTTAGACCCTCGGGGCCAAAGAAGATTTGGATCATCTCCAAGATGAAGGAGTTTGTGATAGATCCTTCCAAAGAAGGTTCAGATCACCGCCAAGTTGAAGGCGAATGTGATGAACCTTCCGACAAACCCTAAAAGATATTTGATTTCTGCTATCATTAAGAGATTTTCAACTAAAGAGGCAATATCATCAGTATAATTCCTGAGACAAAAAAAGATCAGAATATCTCCAAGTTGAAGGAGTTTGTGACGTACCCTTTCAAAAAAAGAAAAGTCAGGACATCTCCAAAATGAAGGATGATGCAATAAACTTCTTCCAAAAAACCTAAGAAAGCTCAATGTCGCAAAAAGATCATCATGAAAAAAGAATCCTAGGATATCAAACTGCCAAATCTGCCAAGAATCTTCTTTAATTTTGTGAAATTCTATTATCTGTATCTTTTCACCAATTGCTTTCACAATATAAAAAATACTCTCTTTTATGTTCATACCAAGGAAATTGATAGCTTCCTTGAAAGAAAGCCAATTGCAAGCATATTGAATTCGAATATTGATTTTATGGAGTTAAGCCCGATTGGAGGTAATACTTCAAGTAGAAAAGAGGAAAAATTTTCACACCAATGTGCATCATTTTCAATTATTTTGAATCAATAATAATTTTGAACATTTTGACAATATTTTCTGGCTATCCTGACGTGAAGTGAGAGCTTGTTGTCCGCTTTTGACACATCTTGGCATCATTTGTCATCCCTCTTTACGACTTGATAACGGGAGTTTTCAAGATTCCTTCCCTTCTTTTGGTATAATCTGAGCGCCTGGGCTCTCAGATTTGCACACTTTCCTGTGTCCCCACTGTCCCACCATAGACAGTCCAATTTTGGCTTGAGGTTAAGCCACCAATCATTTTCTCGCAAAAGGTCATCAATTTCAAAAGTTATTTAGTCTCAGCAATGAGGCATCCAAAATCAACCCCTTTTCAAGCTTTAGGGACCCCTAATTTCATCCTTTTGTAAACCCTTATCGGATTCATTGTGCGGAAGTTTGAAGGTTCCATCATGGTCTCTTCTTTCGAGGATTCCATCATTTTTCGATCAGGTTAAGGGGTTAAACATGAGCCTCATTTTGATGAGGTATTTTGTTTCCCGATCAGGTTAAGGGGTTAAACCTGAGCCTCATTTTGACGGGGTATTTCGTTTTCCGATCAGGTTAAAGGGTTAAACCTGAGCCTCATTCTGATGAGGTATTTCGTTTCCTGATCAAGTTAAGGGGTTAAACCTAAGCCTTATTCTGATAAGGTATTTTGTTTCCCAGCCAGGTTAAGGGTTAAACCTGAGCCTCATTCTGATGAGATATTTTGTTTTCCAATTAGGTTAAGGGTTTAAACCTGAGTCTCATTCTGATGAGACATTACATCTCCTAATCAGGTTAAGGGTCAAACCTGAGTCTCGTTTCTACATGAGGTATTTTCTCGTCCCATCCAGGTTAAGGGCAAAACTTGAACTTCACTTCTACAGAGTAAATATTTCTTCATCATTCTCCATTTCATACCTACCATTTTCATTAAGGCTAATTTCTTCATAACCAGTTAGATCCTTTTAACTGGGGCTTTTTTTTTTCATATATAGCCCAAATTTGGTGTGTTTTTCTTTGCCACTAAGCTCGACCCTAACTAGCTTAGTAGTAAAGACGGGCATCTGTAAACACCCCAAATTTTCCTCATCCATTCTCAATCACACCATCTTATGCAGATGCCAACCCTGGTAGGTCAGTATAGGAGTCCAACCCCATGCCTGTCTTAGAAAATTACCATTTTACCCTCTTTTTATTAGGAAAATTATCATTTTACCCCTAGGTCATCCTAGACCCATATCATTCAGAGTCAACCAAGATCATTCTCAAGCTCCAAACAATTAGAATGTCAATCATTTCTAGCTCATCTGAACTCACAGTGAGCAGATCATGTTCATTTCTGACTATTCCTGCTAAAATGGAATCATTTCTTCAGAAATGAGCTCATTTCTAGCTCAAATCCAAGCCAATTGTCTTTGAGTGAGTCATTCCTAGTCAATCTTACTCCTTTGAGTCTAGCTTGAGCTCACCAGGAGTTCAAGTGTTCCGGTTTCAGTTTAAATCCATTTCCAGGTGTCTAGAAGCCTATTTTAGCCCATTTCAGCTCATTTAGCTGGAATTGAGCTAAGTCCAGTCAGTTGAGCTAGTGTTTGAGCTTCAATTTTAGTTCATTTCAGTATTACTGACCTTTGTTCCAACTCAAACCCAGTTCTGATCTATAACTCACTTCACTTCAGTGACCATTTCTCATAATTTCTCTATAAATGGCAGTATTTCTTGACAATTTAGTCCAGGAGTTTAGTTGAGTCAGTGTCTTATTAATCCAATTGAGTTCTAAAGCCCTAGAACCCAGCTCATTCCAGTTCATTTCAACTAGCTCAAACCTTAATTTTTAGTGTCACTTTGACCCGGTAGAGCCGAAAAAACATTTCTTGAACCATTGTGCCTATTTTTGTCAAAATTATCACTTTTTGAACTCGTACAAGTGTCAATCAGAGTCTAATATCCAAAATTTTTCATCCAAGGTCTACATTTTGCATGACATTTCATATCATTTCTCATCATTTCATCACATTTTATTTCATTTTCGAGATCCAGAATTCTAGTTTTGAAAATTACAATCCAGATTTGAGTTTTAAAGTTTTCGAAAATTAATTTCAAGCCATGGGTTTCTAAAATTAACATTTTTACCCCCAGGATTCTAAATTTGGAAATATTTTTCTGAGAAAACAATCTGGATTCCTTTCCAAACTTGATTTTCAAATTCTAAACTGGATTTGCTCTGCAACGGGGTACGAAACTTCAAATTCTGAGCTTATTTCAAAAACTGCCAAAAATAGCTCATTTCATCCAAAAAAATTGAAAGATCATTTTACCCCTCTGGCTTTTGAAATGAATTTCAAAATTGGATGTGGACCCACTTCCAAGGTGGCGCCACACCTTGAGTTTTCAATAGAAAAAAATTCTTTTCTCCTTTTCTTGTTTATTTGTTTTTTTTTGTTGTTTTTATTATTATTATTTCCACCTAGGAGAGGTGGGATCCACAAGGGGGTCGACCCCCTCTTTCCTTTTTCTTTTTCCCCTTTTCTTTCCCTTTCTTCTTTTCCCTACTCTTTTCTTTCCTTTCTTCTTTTCTTCTTCTTTCTTCTTTTCTTTCTTTCTTCCTTTTCTTTTTCTTCTTTCTTTCCTTTCTTTCTTTCTTCTCTTTTTTCCTTCCTTCCCCCTTTCTTCTTCCCCTTGGTCGACCCCCTCTTTTTTTCTCCTCTTCCTTCTCTTCTTTCTTTTCCTCCCTTTCTTTCCTTCTTTCTTCCTTTTCTTTCCTTCTTTCTTTCCCTCATTTCTTCCTCTCCTTATTACTCCAGCTTCTTTCCAATTCTCTCATTCATCACACGCCCAACTCCCTCACCCTCTACCTCTTGCCTCTCAGCTCAAGGATCTCTCTCCTCTCCTTCTAACTCCCTCAATCTCTTCCACGCCCCCTTGGCTTCATCCCTCCAACCTGAGCAACAACAACCTTCCAGCAAGAACTACAACCACCACTATTGCTCCACTATCTCTAGCCTTAGCCCACGGCTCCAGCAGTCTCCAAGGCACCTTCAATCTTGCAGTAGCCACCATAAGAGGAGCTCCAGTCGATGCCTACCTCCAGCCTTGGTGATGCCATAGCCTCCTCTTCAACAGTTGCTGCTACATCTCCAACTCGCCCCCCCTTTGGTACCAGCGCCATCAAGGTTGTAGCCCTCCACTGGTAGCAGTCGTCAACCACCAAAGTCTCCACCATACCGAAGCAACAGCTTCTTTCATCACTACAACCCATCCATTGGTGTAGCAAATCATCTCCAGCCACCATCACCTTTGGTGCAACAAGGATCAAAGCCACAACTCACCTTCATCTAGCCATCCCACTACAACCCTTCAGCCGATCCAAGGTGAAATACCTATTGCCTATTAGATTTTCATTTTGCTTTCTTTCTTTTTTTTAGGTGATTTCCCTTGGTCGCATCTGGATACGATATCCTCAAGCTTCATCCTCATGAACATGATGTACAACCAAGTTCAACCATATCTGAGATGATAAGAAGATCTCTTTCATGATCTTGAAATAAATATATATATATATAAAGGAAATAATAACAAGAAAACACATATTTTATGTGTATGGATTAAACAAGTGATGAGGTCCATCCGTTCGATGGATCAGACATCTCACTTTGAGAGTCAGAATAAAAAAAAATGGATCATGCCTCCATGGGATCTATTTTATTTTATTTGACACATAGATTCCATGTTTTAGGCTCATTTTTAATCTTGCTTTATCAGTTTATATGTATTTGATTTACCTAGTTAGTTTCATTTAAATCAGGTTGTTAGTTTGTAGGTCTTGATTTTAGACGTTCAGACCCATCGTTATTTCATGCATGATTTTTCGTTCATAAATCCTAAAATATTTATGACAGTCATATTCTTTTGTCTGTAATCTCCTGCCAAAATCTTGAATTAATTTGGGTTTTTCAACCCCATTAAATAAGTCAAATGTTAAATCGGGTGTTCAAACCCTGTGGAAACCTTGAATTCCTTGTGGCAGGCTTGTGGACTCGAGACATCCCCCATGGGAGATCTTAATCAATTTATAAAAAATATAGTAGATTCGTGGAAAGATCTACTATTTTCATGTATTTTTATGATTTTTTCTAAAAAAATTTAGTCCCTGTCAAAATTTGGGTTTTGCAGAACCTTGTGAAATACCTGCTACTAGTCTTGTCAGGGTCTAGACCGACCTTAGTCATCTGTGTCTTCCCAATCCGTTAGTCAGATGTTCCAACTATCAAAAGCGAGTTTGTTCCTCATAAACTCCTTTATCCTTTCTCAGAATTTTAAAATTTTTAGGATTCAGATTCTTATTTTTTCAGATTTTACAAGTTCATTGGTTAATTCCTTGTTCTTTCAATTTTATCAGAATTAGAGGTCTAATAATCCTCTGTGTCTTCTGTAACCATGAGTTCAATGCCAAAACTGTAAAAATAGGAATTGTTCCTCTGCGTGTTGGAGACATCCTCCAAAAATGTCTGTCATTTTGGCCAATATTTGTCATTTTTTTAGATTTTTTGTGAAAACATGTCAGTCTACCCCCAATTCTAGAGTCACCGGATTCTGACCAAACTTGCTGGAGCTGTAAATCTCCCGACCATAGGTCGAATCCTAAATCTGTAAAAGGAAAAAATCCTTGCCTAACTGTCCTCTATCACCCCATATAATTTGGTGAATTTCTATGGTAGGTTAATACCCAAAATTTGGTTTTCATAAAGGTAAATCTAGGTTTTTAGGCAAAAATCATGTTTTATTAAGATTTTTAATTAATTTCCATATTAGAAAATGCCAAAAAATGTATTTTCAGATTCCATTATGCTCTTAGAGTTAGTTTAGATGTCCATGCCAAATTTGGTGCAATTTCAAGTTCATTTGCCTTGTGTGTTAGTTAACTTTTAAAATCAAAGGTGAAATTCAAAGCTTTTATGATATTTTTACATTTTTAGGGTTTTAACATGCATATCCTGTTATATTTGATTTTCATGTCATTTGCATGCATTTGAATTTCAAAACCCCATTTTACAAAATTTATTTCTGAAAACCTTGATTTCAAGGCCATGGTCTTGCTATCAGGGGCATTTTAGTCATTTTTATCTCAATCTCGAATTTCCAAACTTTAATTTTTGTATTTTCATCATATCATATCGTCTTGTGTTTGATTTATTTTCATTTGGATTTTAAAACTCTCATTTTACAAAAATTATTTCTGAAAACCCTTAGTTCAAGGCCATAGTCTTGTTATTAAGAGCATTTTGGTCATTTTTATCCTAATTTTGAATTTTTCAACCTTATTTTTGAATTTTCATCATTTATTTTTTATGTTTATATCGGAGAGGTATGAATCAGGGTTTATATCTGGATAATATCTGATAATTTCCCAATATTTTTGGATAAATCCAGATAAACCTACATTTCTTTGCTAACCCCATTTTCTTGTTTTGTAGGGATATTCACGAACATGACTTCATTTATTTTTCTTTTATTTCAATTCAATGTAATATCAAGTTGTAAATTTGGAATAAGAGTTATTTTTTCTGCTTAGAATAGGATGCATTGCATATAGTTTGCTTTCATAATTTCAATATCTGATGTATGATTCATGCACATTTTTCCAAATCCACTATGATTGACACGAATGACACATGCACAAGCTCTTAGGGAGTTGGCAAACTTGGTAGAATTCATATTTATGGTTATAGTCAGAATACGAATGAAACCCAGATTTGTGATCTTCGTATTAGCCATATTCAGCCTACACTCTTAGGTTAACTTCAAAACGCACTGCATTTCTCAAAAAAAAAATACAAAAGGATTTTCTCAATTTCCTCAGAAAATATCTTTCAAATCCATATTCATTCATTCATCTCACTCAATTTGCATCATTTCTCTGACTTATTTTCTAATTCTAATTCAGAGAATCGATTTTCTCAAAATTTTCTAAGTCTTTCTCAGAAATTCATTTTCTCAAAACTATGAGTTTTCAAATGATGTTTAAAGTATTTTCCCAATTCAAATCATGATTTTACAATGTTCTAACATCCTCAATTTCAAGATTCAAATCTCAGAAATCGATTTTCTCAAAATCTTTGAATTATCTCTGAAACTGGTTTTCCCAGAATTCTCAAATGTCCTTCAAAAATCGATTTTCTAAAAGTTTCAATTATTCTGATAATCCATTTTCCATTTCAAAAGTCATTTTCCAATGTAATTCATGATTTTCTCAGGAATTTCTTTTCCAAATATTTTCAATCTTTGAAGCAAACATCATATTTCTCAAAATATGCATCTTTTCAAAAATCTCATAGCACATGCCTGATTTCTCTGTGCATTTAGAAAATAGAGCATAATTTGGATATTTAAACTTAGTTAAAGCACACATTGATCCTTGGTTTAATTACCCCTGGTAAAGGCGCCAGGAACGGTTGAACCGTGTACCGACAGGCGAGTCCCATTTTACAGAATTTTTCCACAAATTTAAAAAATGGAGGCGATTTATTTTCAAAAACCATTTTCAAAACTTTGGTCGAGTTTGACTCGCAGAATCGTCTCTCTCTCGTAAAGGGAGGAAAAAAATTTGCGATCATAACAAGATCTAAGGAAGATAAGATCCAACCCACTAAAGGACTGAGGACTATGCAGATCTTGCTTTTGGATGATTGGTATAAGAAGATAGCGAATGGATCTACAAGTAATATTTGGATCAATTCAAAGAGATCCAAATAAAGATTTGTAAGGGTCCAAATAGGATTGATTGAATCCAAGTTAACATTTATTGGATCTAAATGGATTGAGTTGGTCCTCTATCAATTGGGAAGGATTTTTTACATAAGTGGGTTGAGTTTAATGGATTGTGGCTGAAATTTTGGATTTGGGTTTGATCTAGAAAGGACCCATAACCAAACCTAATTACAAGATAGTTTTCTTCAGTCAAGACTGGGTTTAAATCGGCATAACTTGGAGCTAGGTCCCATGAACCAGTCCCAAAATGGTACCTGTGGGCTTGAACCTAGCCTAGACCTGCTGAAACTGCCCCACACAGATAATACAGGGAGGAACTGGTTCATGACTGAATCGGTCCCTCCACCCGTCTCATCATGAAGGGGGGTTCTCACCCATGCTAGAGAAAGAGACGCTCCCTAGCACCAACTGCTTTGAAGCAAGGGAGGGGCCTCTGGCTGACCACTCCACCCATCATAGAGCACTGGCAGGTGAGGGTTGGTGGTGTTCCTATCAGTGGTGGACCCACTGGCAACCTGTTGTAACTTGACAGTAGAGGAGACAACCCACACCGCCACGACATCGTTGGTGTCGACTCTAGTAAGATGGGGAGCCATCATCTAGTGGACGAACGCCAGCGGTGACTCCTCCCTTATTGAGGAACTCCACAAAGGAGTGGAACACACAAACTTTAGGGGTGACAACCGAGGGGATCTTGCCAACAGACAAACATCGACCGAGTTCCCACCGGCAGTGACATCAATGTCATCTTTGTGGTCCTCCTCGACTACGGTGTGCTAGAGGCCGCTCGCCTCCTCTCAGGCATCTTCATCTCATTCTTCTATGAGTTCTGATGCTCGTGTCTGGCACAAGACTGCCAGTGGGGTAGTGCTTACCTATCGAAATACAAAAAAAAGAGAGGGAAGAGGGGTGGAGAACACCCACTTCATTTGTAGTTGTCAAAAAACTTCCTACCATAGTTTAAAAACTTGTTGGGTCAACTCAGTGACTTGGTTGACTAAGCTCCAATTGTAACACCCAAATTTTTATTATCCAAAAAATGGTAGAATTTTTTTTAAATGCTTTTTAAAAATCTTTAACAAATAGCACTGAAAAAACTCATAGGGTCTAAAAGTTGGCATGCTACTTTTCGAATTCATGTATAACCATATGATTGTGAGAAGTTAAAATAAATAGATTTCATCTTGCATAAAATAAATCAATGTCCACAATCATGCAAAATATTAATTAAATTGTCTATTGCCAAAAAAGTCAAATAATAAATTAAAGTCTAGAAAAAATTTTAAATGTGAAGGAAAGGTAGACTTGGTTCCCGTCGTAACCTCCCACCTACTTATGTAAGTTATTCCTCATTACCTAAAAAATATTAAACCATATAGGGTGAGATAAAATATGTCTCAGTAGAGTGAAATATGCCAAGATTGTAAGACATAAATTCAAAGCAGAAATTTCATAGTTTAGCACTTGGAATTAACTGAAACAATTACACAACTATTCATGCATGTTCAAAATTTACAAATTTAACAAAAGAGCATCAATTCATACATTCAAGAAATAAAATACATGAGTAGTTAATATGCATGACTTACCATATGCATAAGCTCTTTAATGCATGCATATATTCTTATCTTTAATTATATTTTCTTTCTTAAATGATGCATATAATGCCTAACTAATGCACATACATCTTAAGTTAGCACTTCTTAGCCCTGAAAATACGACACAGACTTATATTCTTAGATTAAAACCAAGGCTCAGGATATGTTTTACATATAGGGATGGCTTTAGCCTAGCCAGATCTATTCACCAGGACAGGGTGAGGGACATTAATACGGGAGAGATTCTCAATACCTTTAAACCTGATGCACTCATTTTTCTCATAAGTACCTTGTATCCTTTATGATGTGGTCTAATACAGAGGTTTTCCCATAAAATTATGGGAGAAGATGAGCAACCTTTTATGCTCGAAACAGACTTACCCCACGAAGTTTTATACCACCTACCACTCTCCCAGCAAGTATCTTGGGTTTTAATGTCACATGATTACTTGATTACATACATATTTTTTCATGCAACATCAAAACTTGAGCCACTTTATGGTCCATGGATGCATTCTTATAAAGCATTGAAAAATTCAGTTAATCATACGTGTAACATAAACTTGAGCATATGCGTAAATGAAAATCTTATTCATTTTTATACTTCAGCTAACACATATACATGTACATGGCCAATGCAATAAAGAATATGAATATGAGAATCCATCTCAGAGAAATGTTTATATCATCATCATAACACGAGCATACCTGCGGCCAACACATATTCAGAATTTAAAGTATAAACTTGCAACTATCACAGGGTCGTGCTCATTCTATGAACAAAGCCCAAAATTTTACAGTTGATGCAAAATTTTGTTAGCTTTCCAACGCAATAAACTGTTCATCAAAACTCTTCCAGACGAGAGAGATACAAATGTTTTACTGGTTGGAGGTTAGGCAAGAAACCTGAAATTTTGGATCTAAGCATTCGGGTTGGACCAAACCGAGTCACCTGAATCCGTACACCCATTATTTTTCTTTCATATTTAAAAAAAAAATCTGAATAAAATACATAGTTAAATCTAATAGATTTTATCTAAGATAAATCATATTTTACCTCAGCCTTTTGGCCAAAAAATTTTGCCCGATACGCATATACTTTATTTTCTCAAGAATTAATTCAGAAGAATATGTAATAAATTAACTAAATTATGTAATATTCATGAAATATAATTCAAAAAAACTATAAAATTCACAAAAAATCATAATCTATCAAAAACCATCAAATCTTGCATGAATCCAATCACGAAATCTACTTTCTTTCTAAATTTATTGATTTCTTTTTTGAGAAACCCGATATCGCTAAAATTGCAATATCTGAAGATTTTAACCATAAAAATTCTTAAAATTTTTACAGCAGGTCTAAAATAACATATTATACCAATAAAAATTGATACTTATAAGAAAATTATGGTATAAATTGAATATTTATAAATTTTACAGATTTCTTTTCTAAGAAACTAAGTTTTATGAAAAAATCTGATTTCAAAGAAGATTTTCTTTTAGGGGAAAGCATTCTTTTTCCATGGATCTTTAGATCTAAGTCAAACCCATGGTTAGGAGGGTTTGATCATGGATTAAACTCATGAAAAATCATTAAAATTTATGCCAAGAACTTTGTTCTTGCAAGAAAAGCATAAATCACCTACCTCTTGTCACAAAAATATTTTTCGTAGAATCCGACAATTCTTTTTGCATGATCTGACTGGTCCGCACCTTATACTAACTAGATAAGGGCCTTAGACACCCTCTGAAATCATATTAAGGCCTTTCTTGAACCCAAGAAAAAAGAAGAAACACTCTAAGGGGTATGGGAAAAAGAAAAAGAAAAAAGAGAAAACTAACCTTATTAATCCTTTTCATAAGGGTCTCTATTTATAGATGAGTTTAGACAAGAGTCTCATCTCTAACATAAGAAGTTAATATTTATTAATTTATTTTATTAATAAAATAAGATAATAAATTATAAGACCTAATTCAATAAATTTTAAAATTACTTAAGTTATAAAAGAAAAGTAGGGACTTTTTACCCTGTCTTAGGCTCTAGTGACAAGAAAACTTTCTAAGAGGCCTACAAACCTAAAGACTCATCAGAATTGGATATTTGAATAGTCGATTTAATAACCCTCAAAATGTAGATCATTATGGTGGTCTTAGATTTAATGATATGTACACATATTGGCAACAAAATTTAGTAGATATCAAAAAAATGTTAATTTTTGACCTATAATTAGGCATAAACTTTGGTCAATGATAAAATACTCAAATCAATACCGATTTGGGCATATAAATAATCAATTTTGATGCCCTTAAAATGAGAAACATCAAGGTCAACTCTGATTTAATATATGAACCACTGATTGGCTGAAATTTCTGTCAAAATAATAATAATATTTTTTTTAGCATCCAACTCTATGGATCAAATCCAATGATATATGATTCAAGATATCCTGAGTTATATCCTATATAATCTATCATTTAATTGATCTAAATGTTATGAATTATATTCAACTTAATTGGGTTTGATTTAAATATCATTAGTTAAATCCATTGGATAATTTATATTTTTAAGCTTCTTTCTTGTAAAAATTATTATTTATTTATTAAAAATGCTCTAAATAATCACATGTATGACTTTTGAACAAAATTTTAAATCGTTGATTTAATTTCAATAAAAATATAATTTATTATATTTTTTTTCAACCTTAATTTAACACTCAATTAAGTCTTAATTTAGATTTGAATCAAACTCAAATCTAATTATAACATTTTAGATATATTTATTAAATTTGAATTCAAATTCTAAAATCCATACTCTAAAAATGTACAAATCATTTACTTTCTTGTTTAGTCCACATATTTTAGCTTTTTCAATTATTCTTGAAATAATCTTCATAATTCGAGACAAAGGTTCATAATTAATCAAAATCAAGAAAATCAAGAATTTATGATTATAGTCATGAATGAACAAATAATTCATCATTTATTCATTTTAATTATCAAAGAAAAATCTCATGTTTTACACGAATAGCCCGGTCACTAGGTCAAAAATGAGTACAAACTCATTTTGTACAAAACTCGACTGAGTCACCGAGTTGACACGACTGAGTCATGGATGAGTCATGTATATATATACATGTATACTATATTTTATATATAATTACATATATTATATAAAATATTATGTAATTTATGTATAAAAAATGGTTATACATATATTAATAAAAGCATATATTGATTATATTATAAAAATAGCATATAATACATATTATATATAATATATTGATAAAATGCTATAAAATATATATAGTATATACATATATTTATGTATTTTACATAAAATATAAAGTTAACATGACCCAGCTGAGTCACTGAGCTGGCCAGGCCCACTCACATGTCACTCAAGCATGAGCTGAGTCACCTGTCACTCAAGGACAAACCAAGTGATGAGCCAACGAGTTTTAAAACCATGTTTCTTACTGACTGCATAATTCCTTAATGGCCTCGCATGTCCAATGAGGGGTTGTTGATTTTTTCCAAACCTTGAGATGAAGGTGTGATGGATAATTGCATAGTCACCCCTAGATTGTGCATCTTTCATCTGAACACTACATAAACATAAGCATTTCCTTAAAAAAGCAGATTTTTGAATCATTTTTTTGATCCTCTTCATTGCCAAATGAAGCTCCTTGATTGTATTGTGCATATCACTTTTTATCTCACGCAAAGAAGTTGTCATGTGAACTTTATATCAAGTCACATTGTGAACTCCACATCATAAAAATAATAATTTTCATTCAACTCTAAACACTTACAGAGATCCCTTATCTATAAATAGATGAGATTTCTTAATTCTAATCCAAATAGACTTCCTAATTCGATGACTCTCTAAAAGATAGAACTTGTTATATTCTAATAAAATATGGATATTGCATTCAATATATATTTCAATATCTATTACAAATGAACCAAATACAAAAATGATCTAAATACAAAGATCTAAATGATTAAGAAAATCCAAAATATAAATTGAATTCAAATGGATCCTTATAGACCAAAGTCTTTTGATCCACTCATGCATCATTTCATATGAAAAATGTTGTCCCCATGACACATTCGTTCCACCACACATGATAAAAGTCCCATTTTGCATACAAAAATAGACCTCATTCCCGCGGCTTGGGGTGAGACAAGAGCCTTAGATGTTTCCAAGTAGAGCACTACATAATAGTGAAGCAAATACAAATGTTATGTTAGAGAGCTAAAATATGGAGCAAATAATAAGACTGTTGAACTTAAATGAATCATGGATCTATTGAGAGCATATGACTTGCACTCCCTCATAGGCTTGGTTTTGCAAATGCCATGGTCACACACACACACACACACACACACACACACACACACACACACACACACACACACACACACACACACACACACATATATATATATATAGATAGATAGAGAGAGAGAGAGAGGTGGATATGCACATCCTAAGTGTACCAGTAATATCCCATAATTTTCTGGCAATCCAACCGCACAAGTGTGTGGTTGATTTGCTAGGATCCGACCCTTGGTGAAATTTTCTTTTGCCAAAAAATACAATATAAAGTTTGAAATTTAAAAATTGTGAGCCGCTGATTTTTTAACCTTTAAAAAATATATTTACATGTAGGAATTGGATTATCTATAAATGAGTTCTCACTAATTCAATCATGTAGTCAGAGAAATTGACAAAAGAAATGGTGAAAATTGTCATGCTCGCCATGCTCAAGGAAAATCTGTGCACATCTGTGTGTGCAATCAAATGTATAATCCATCTAGTTGGGTCCGGCTGTGAAGTACATAAGATTGGATTTGTACTTGGTCTAGAGTTTTACATCAAAAACTGCATCAGAATTCAAACTGAATCCATGGATATCTTAATCCTGCTAGATGTAAAAGGTATATATCCGATTAACTATTTGGGATACTTGGACCATGATTCAGCCTTAGCTTTTGCTACCCAACTCCTTAGATCCAGTTAGCTTGGATTCAGTAATGCCTGCATCTTAACTAAACCAGATCTTTAAATTATTAAAAGAATGCCTTCTTAGGCAGGTCTGCAAACGCTTGACTTGAGGCCCGACAAAAAAGTGAACCTAGCCAAGTGGATAGGACCAAAAGAGGCCCACTTATGAACATTTTTAAGATGAAAACAAAATTAAAAATGAGAATTATGAGACTTGTTTAGCTTATCATGGAGCCCACTTAGCCAGACATGAAAGTTGACATGCATCAAATCATGTCAAGTAGGCCAAGTTGCTGCTATCTTTCTCATACTTGTTTAATCAAGTTTCATTTCTATTGTCAAACCAATATAAATACGCAGTTTCTAGTTTGATTTGCTTTCAATCTTCTTGCTCTAACCAAAGTCACAAATCTCAGTTTTGGGATTTTCCTCGCAAGGAATAATCTCGTAATATTTAAAAAAAAAATTGCTTTCTCTGAAAAACTCTCGGCTGTTGTTATGTGAGCTTATCAAGATCCATTTTCATTTTCAATCTGCCATCAACTATCATAAGAACAAATATGTTGACTCTTGAGAAAGTCCATAGGAAGGAGGAGACGAGAAACATGTTTTGAAGGGTTACAGACCACCTGACAATTTCACTTTCCATCACTTCAATTTCACCCTGGCGCATGGTGGCTGCCGTTGCTTTAGCACAGTTGAGGCAATGTAAGGCTGGGTGGTTGTATCATCAACCCAGAGTTTTACTTTGCAGGGAGGCAGGCAAATTAAGTGATCCAGTTCTCTGTGAGGGTTTTCGTTCATAAAAAAAAAATAAGAATTCCATACACAATGTTGTTTAGAGCTATAAAAGACCATTATTGGGATTTTTTGAACCTCCCCATGTGGAAAGAAACACCAAAAATCTTTGAAATTCTTGATTGTAAGTGGCCCGTGTGATTTGGCCAGTACACATAGAGATCCTCTTAGGCCATGCAACTAATTTTCTGTCACCATAAAGATAACACAGAAATTTTCCAACATTTCCTGGAATTTCTGGTTTCTTTCTGCAAGTAGAAATTAGTAAACTGCATATTTTTCTTTTTTTATTTTAAAAGGCATCCAAGCATGCCCTCTTTTTGTCGTCTCTAGAGGTTACAAAGTTACAACCATAATAAAACAACAAAAGCTTTTTCTCTTCTTTTTCTTTCTGTTTTTTTTTTGACAGAATCTTTTTCTTTTTCTTTCTGTTTTTTTTTTGACAGAATCTTTTTCTTTTTCTTTCTGTTCACTTTACCAGCAAAAGAAGCTGCAGAGAAGGGAGCCATGAGCATAAATTATTCATCATGAGGCAACCAACTCATGTTCATTGGAATTCGAGAAGCACGTGGGGAGCTTGGATCATTTCCCTTCATACTCTTCATCTTTGAAAGTGTATCATTGATCTGAGGTCTTGCTTTGAGTGTTATATCTTGCATCAAATTCCAAAGATCTTCTTAGAATCTTGCAACCATTGCTTCCTACGACTAGGACATTTAAAGTGCATCAGGTTGGGATCCCTAGAACCTTGTTGAAAACTAACCTTGTTAAAACTTCAAAACACTTGGGAGTTGGAGACCAAATGATGAACCCAATAACAAAGTTTATTTTCTAATACTTTCCAAGGAGAATGTTGAACTTTTCTCGATCCCAATGTACAATGTGCTATACATGCCTCCTTTATCCACTTGTTTCAGTTACTGAAATTAAGGACTGTTCTCGAGGCGAGGATGTGAGGGGAAATGAGGATTCAATAAATCCCACCAACCACTGCTATTTAGAAACTTGGGTTTGAGAGATGGGATAGGTGATGGAAATGGAGACGAGAGATTTCATTGCCATATTTCAAATACATCCTCACAAGAATGCAATTGACAATTCCAGTCTTATCGCTCATTTTCTTTTCCACTGCCATCACCCATCTCATCTCACCTTCAACGCTGACTCCCAAGTAGGTAGTAGTTCTTCCTTAAATACAATGCCAAAGTTTATTTTCCAACACATCTTAAGGAGAATGTCATCTTTGCTAAAATCACAATGTGCACTATTATATTTTCTAGATCCCAGTGTACAATGTGCTAACCATGCATCGTTTTTCCTCTTGCTGTAAGCTACAATGTAAGACTTGATGCCGGACTATTAGCAGTTACTGACTTTATTGCACTTCAGCAAAATGGAAAAAATTATAGTACTCATATTAATGTAGATTGCTTTCTAGTGCCCACAAAACACTACTTTGCTAAATTAGGTTGCAACTGGTCTTATCATGGGCCATCTTAGATAGGAACCTTTCAACCAGATTCATATGTCCAGATCTGGATTCTCTTGATTTTGATTCAATTCCTTATGTCTACTGTTAAGATGGAATCACTCGTACTTCACAAATTGTGTTCTTGGTGGTAAATATTTGTATGCATTATGGGCTACAAAAAATCAATAGCTCACAATGTACCAAAATTTCACCACTCAAAGAATCGTGATTTTACTTCAAAAATGCAATCCAACGCATGATCCCTATTAAACACACACACACACACACACACACACACACATATATATATATATATATATATATATATATATATATATATATATAAACCCTTAAGTGTTTGATGATACGGCGACGATTCTTCATTTTTTGTTTGTGCACTCACGAGATTTTTTTGACCACCACTAAATCTTTGGGCGAAAAAATGAGAATTAGTCTGTTCAAAACCGCTGCTAATTGTCATTTTTCGATAAAAAAAAGAACTTTGACTGAGTTTGAACGAAAAGCGGTTCGAACATATGGGTTTTCCTATATATTTTATATATATCAAGGTCTGTCAGTCAGCTAAAGTCTTGGAATAAATATATCATAGCCCACAGTGGGTCCGATATTAAAGGATAAAAAAAGAATCCAATGACGCAAAAACTTATATGGGTTTACTTTTTAACTACTTTCAGAGGAGGTAAATTGCCAGTTTCCCTGCAATATAGTTAGAATATAGGCTTCTGAGAAGGCTTGAGATTAGATGAGCTACAAATATGCTATACTTGGCAAGCAAAAATAATCAACTAGTCACTAACGAAATAGATCGAAAGCTGGGTTCGAAAAAACAGACCATGAGTGGGGTAGCTCCATTAGGCTAAACATGACTATGTTGACTTGGCTAGGAACAAGTGATTGGATCTGGGTCCAAATGCACCACCAACTCGTCTAACACTCCCAAGTCGCTCGAACAACTCTTTGTTTTCACTGAACAGGACCCATCTCTGGTGTGACTGCACCCACGTACTCTTGATGTAAATGACTTGTTCAGGTCCAACAGAGTCAAGTCTAGAATTCACAAGAAGGATTGCACATGAAGGTTCAAGTTGGACTCCAGTCACCATTAACATCTGTCACATGGGCACGCCTAGAAGGACATGGGACATTGCATTTTGTGTAGTTTTCCACTACAAAGTATATACAGGACAACATTACATTGGCATACATTGAAGTATCCCTGTAACAATTTCAGGGGTAGAGGATACATGAACAGGGAGAAATGATTTTTGGGAGTTGCAGATATTTTCAGGACTTTACATGGGTCAGACTGGGTTTGGGACTGACTGACCCGAATTGTAAAATCTCAGTATAGAGAATTCAATAAATCATAAAATTGGGAGGGTTAATTAAGAACACCCTGACGAACACTAAGTCCAAAAATCAGAGATCCCTCACGGTTTTGGCTAGGTGAATTTTAAAAATCTGACAACTTTTTTGGGTTCTACAGAAATTAGGTGGACTGAATTGAGTTCGGGTATGTTTGGATAGGCAACGAAGTTGGCCGACTTCCTCGCATGTAAGTGCATGAGTCCGGGTCGGATCGGGTGGTATTATTTGTTTAGTGGGATTTAAAACACTGACGTGCTACCAACTTTTTAGCGGTTTACACTTTACAGTGGCGGTGAGTTAAGACATGGAGGGGGACTATTTTATGTTTAGAGTAAAAGCCCAAAAGGAAGGCGAGGTTGTTGCCATGTGAGGGTGACATTATATTAAGTAGTTAGGTAACATTTCCCATAAAGATTCTCATGCTATTGGTAGTGGTAAGAACTCTAGGTGTGCACCCACATGTAATGTGCATAGGATCCAATGATCTTGCACCGCCAGTTGTGTGATGAGAGAGAGAGAGAGAGTTAATGTATGAAATATTCAAAGTTAATGATTTACCAAGATGTATAATCTTAGAAAATTTTCTTGGCAGCCATTATCATTGATCCCAAAGTTTAATGATATTTATTAAGTTATGAATAGGAAACTTGAATCATATATTAACAAAAGAATTGTTGCGGAAAATTATCATGGGCAGCTATTAACATTAAACATAAAGTTAAAGAGTGTCATTAAGGTAGGCTTTTTTTTCTTCTTTACATGCCAATGAGAGAAACCATATTACTTTATTTGTTAAGAGAGAGAGAGAGAGAGAGGTTGACGGTTAACTTTATTAAGGTGGCGAATAATTAAAAATAGAAGCTTGTGGTGGAGAATAAATTTGTAGCCGACAGAAGGAAACGGATGATGGAGGCCATTATTACTCTCTCTCTCTCTCTCCATGTGCAGGGAGGAACCGTAGATGCATGTGAAAACATCAAATAAAACACCCAACACCGTCCCCTAGGGGTGGAAATCGGGTCGGGTTGGCGGGTCGACACGATGGGTTGGCGGGTCAGCATACCTCAACACAAACCCGACACGTTTATTAAATGGGTCGGCTGTGGCAAACACGAACCCGGCCCATTTATTAAACGGGTAACCCGACACGACACGATTAACCCGTTTAATAAACGGGTCAGGTCGGGTAAACTGATTGACGGGTTAAGTGAGTAAAATGATTGGCGGGCAGGTTGGCGGGTGGGTCGGGGTTGGCAGGCGGGTCGGGTCGGGTTCAGGTTCAGGTAAATGGGTAAACGGGTCAACGAGCCACTACCAGGCATTGCTCTTGTCATCCATCTTCGTCGGGAAAGCCGACCGGTTCCACCAGATCATCACCATCCTCTCCGAGGCCGCAAAGCAGTCGTTGAAGAGGAAGGGGCACCACTTCCCACCCTGACGGAAGCTCGAGTACATGCGTGCCAAATGGCTCTCCCCCTACGAGCGGACGAAGTCAAGCCAGGGCGAAGAGGAGAAGAAGGCCGCCACCACCATCGCCATGAAACCCTCCGGCCTCTCTACCACCAGATTTTCCGACGAGTTTGAGTTGTGCTTTAGCGACAATCTCGGCTAGGGAAAGGACGTCACCGTTGGTGGTGGTCAGATGAGGGTGGTGGTGACGGAGTGGACGCTGCCGACGATCAAGCAGAAGAGTGGCCACAAGGAAGGCAAGATCGTCGCCGGATTAGCCTTCGTTCTCTGAGAGAAACCCTAAATCCCTAATCAAGTATTCAAAAGAAAAAAAGACCCAAAGGTAAATGGGTAAAAGGGTTGGTGGGTCGGGTTCGGGTAAACGGGTTGACCCGCCCACCTAACCCATTTATTAAATGGGTCAGACGGTTTGGCGGGTTGGCATACCCCTAACACGAACCCGACCCGTTTAATAAACGGGTTAGGGGGGTCGACCCGTTTACGACATGAACCCATTTAAGCTGAACATGAACCCTCCCAAAAAGTGGGTTGGCAGGTTGTGTCAGAAATTGCCACCCCTACCGGCGTCTCCCATTTTTTTCTCTCTGACGTGCTCTCCCATTGGTGACAACACTACTTTCCCTTAACCCTTGTCATACACAAATTCTACTGTCTACTGTACCATTCTATTTAGTTAAAAATCATACATTCCAGCTTTGCTGGTAAATCTGACCTCACAGTTTCATTCAGCAAGGTTTATTTGTTGGGAATTGTAGCTTGGATCGTATCATTCCAATGCAAGACCATGGTTCGTATCATTATGATGCAACAACATGGTGTATGAGTCGTCGATTTCTTTTAAACACTTCAAATGCCTACTTACATGGCAGAACTGCAGGACACAAAACATGTCTTTTGTAAGCAGGACATGTAGATCACAGTGTAAGGTGAGATTCACAAAAATAAAAAATAAAAACATTAAAAATAAATAAAAACCATGGCGTTTTCTACTAGAAATGGACATATTGTTGACAGTAAAAAATATTTATTCCCATCCCCATTGTTGTCATCTTCATTCTTACTTTCATAATGATGATCACGATCATCATCATCATCACTAATATTATTTTAAGAACAAAGCACAAATCCTATAGGATATATAGCCCTAGAGTGCTCGGCACCGAAGCCCTTACGATCATTGTGTAATCAAGCTATTTCATTCTATTGTTGTCGTTGTTACGAGAAGTTTAACCCACATTGTCATTGTGACCAACTAACGATTTAAAAACCTGTCCACCCTCAGTGGACTTGCTTGCATGCTTATTGCCAGGTGAAGCAGGCTGGCAATGATTTGGACTATCAATGTCATCTGATTATTTAATCCTTAATAACATGATCTTTTCCCAGCAAGTGAAAAGGAGAAACCACCAACCACCATTCCCGTATTTGCTAGAGATTCCCATAAGTGTTCCAACCTCCTAATTAGGAGCAACCATAGTTTGTCACTCAACATGAGATGATCGCGGATCAAAACTTCTGGAGAGTGACCTTTGCTGCAAGGCCCAAGCTACATGTGCTCCCCGAAGGACAAGGGAGTCTCAAAGGGGGCATTTGAACGGCGGACACTCGTGGACAGGACAGTGCGTCCTGTCTTAAGCTAACAAAGTGTGTTTATACTGTGCAGGGGCGGCTACTCGTTTTCTTTTTTGGGGGGAGCAATTGAGAAAGGGAACGTGGCCATTCATTCGACGTCATGGACCATCAATCTGAACCTGACCTTGCAAGCCACGTGGTGAGCATCTTTTAGGGTTAACAACGTTTTACGCCGTTAAGCTTATTGCATTAAAAAAAATCTTTCAGGGAAACGGCGGCCTAGCCGGCGACCTCCCGGAAGAAGAGGGTCTTGCCGGTGCCTGGCGGGCCGACGAGGAGGTAACCCTTCTCTCTGGAGCCGCCCTGTGCTCTCCGGGGCAACCTTAAGGACCTTCCTCTGCCGCTGCCGCTGCCGCTGCCGCCCCCCACTGTTGTTCTTCACCGGCGACAGGACCCCGTCGCTGCTGCCTCCCCCGCCGGGGTTGTCTTTCGCCACTGCCTATCTCAGTCGCCCTGTGCTCGCCAGGGCTCCCTCTTGACCTTGTTGGTGGGCACCACCCTCCCGTCGGCAGCCCCCTTCCGACCTCTCCCGCATGACGATGTACGTGAGCGCCACTGAGCTCACCGGGGCCTTCCTGTGCTCACAGAAAGAGCAGGAAGAGACCGCCGAGACCAGTCCATTCTTTTGGACACACCCAAAGGGCACATTCTTTTGGAGGTTCCATTAAGAATATTTTTTAAGAACATAAGGGCTTCTCCTTCCTGGTTAGCAGATCAGACCATGGTTTGTCACTAGGGATGCAAACGGTTCGGTTTTCGGATCACAAATACATTGAGATGTCGGACTGGATCCGATCTGAAACAGCCAAAATTTGCAAAAAACCCTTCTTGAATCCGATCAGTTCCTATTTGTCACCTAACACGGGCTGGCATGATTTAAAACCAATGAGAAGCATTTAATATTGTCCCAAGGTCGAAATTGGATGTACTTCTCAAAGGTTTTATCAACTGGATGTGTGGTTGGTGATGAGGTGTTTCCTCTTGACCTAGTCTAAAATGGAAGAAAAAAAGTATGTTAAGTATAAGTTGTCTAATATGGTGTATAAGGTAACTTGCACCTAATTTGTGTCTAGTCAGTGTACCTCTGCTTTTCTTTTTCCTCTGATAGGTAAGCTAGGGGGTAATCAAATCAGATACCTATTGGTTATGATAGTGCAACCTAATTAACCGTTCATCTATCTCATTGAACCCCCAATCTTATGACAAGCACAAGTTAAACCAGCCAAACTCAAGTTTATTCACTAACACAAATTATATACAATTTTTTTAAAATTAAAAATAGTAGAAATTGAACTCTAAAACTGTTGAGTCAAAGCTCAAACCGATCGATTAACTTATAAAATATTTAAATTGTTTCAAAGCTGTAAGGAACAAGATTTGAACTCTGAACCATTTCTTGCAAGCTAAACACTTCAACCACCTATATTCGATTGTATACAATATATATAATATATTTATTGACTAATTAACGTGTCTACGTGAGCCAAGACAAAACATTTGCTGTTCACATTTGGCTTGTTGAGTCTATTCTGTGGGTTATATTATTTTTTAATTTATAACTTTAAGAGCCTATTCTCTTGGGTTCTATGCTACGCATGCATTAGCTTGTGCAGATGGGTACTGCTTATGATAATCGAACCTTGACTGTCTGTCTAGGAGCCAAGCCCCCACCCCACTACGCCAACCCCCTTGGGCTATTCTGTAGGTTAGAACAAGCCTTTTATGAATGAAACACCGAGCCATAAGTAGTCTCCTTTCCAGCCTTACCTCTGACGTCAACCTTCCTCAATAATCCATGGTTTTGATTAGCACTGGTAAGACAAGCTTAGCCAATAAAATGTATATATAGTTGTACTGGGTATACACTTGGTTTAGATAGATCTAAATTTTAAAAGCAAAATCTAACTAATGGATCATGTTTAACATATATTATTTATTATTTTCATGTGTTAAAGTGGACTGAAATATGATATATTATACTATTTTTAAATTACCTTTATTTTCAGGAATCGGTGTATTAAATATAATAAAAACGTCTAACATACTAAATAAATTATACTAAACCCATATGTGCTGACCGTAATATATATATATATAGGGTGCTCCTCAAGCACCTACTCCCACCTAAACCATCTAGGCCGTTAGATTTACTATTTGGTGGTTACATCTATGCAATCAAGATTACTTACCACCGAATAGTATCATATATATAGGGTAAATATTGGCTACTAATGAAGGTAGGGAACTAATGAGCTTGAAAACATAGATGCGGGTTGTATTAACTCAATCTAACCACACAGATGTGTTCAACATGGTTTGTTGGCTAAGGATTAATCTTTGATAGTGCTTTTCTGATGTAAAAATGTGATCTTTTGAGTTATGAAATTCTGACACATTGTGGGCCATTGATTTTTTAACCCCTTTAAAACTTAATTATTTATTATAATTATATTATTCAAAATAAGTTTTCTACTAAACAAACCATGTTAGATTACATCCTTAATATTAATTGATCTAAAAAATTATAAATTTTTGAAGAAAAAAATGATTTCTACTCTGTTAGCTTTATTAGTAGCCGATATACATATATAGATATAGAGAGAGAGACGTGCGAAGCACATTACGACATCGTATGGTATATAGCGAGAGTCTTTGGTGGTGGCCATCTTCGTTACTGTCATCATCTTCTCTTCTTGTTCTTCAATCTTTCTTTCTAAATTACTTTATAATTATTTCCTAGTGGAAAGCAAGCCGACCGTTGGCAGTCCTGCAAAGGCTGCCCTCTCCCTTGTCCTTCTTTCCCTGCTTTCCTCGTCTATCTTTTCCCCGCACTTCTCTCTCTCCCTCCCTCACTACCCAATAAAAGGAAACAAAAGAGAGTGAGAGTGAGAGAGAGAGAGATGGGTGGTCTCAATGGAGGAGACCTCGTCGACTACAATGAAGAATTTTGTGTCCCTCTTCGTCCCATCACAACCGTCCGTGTCGAAGAGGCAAGATCCAACGCCCAGAGGCTTCGAGAGGAGAAGATGGCGGAGGAAGACTGCGTGACACCCAAATCGGAAGCAAGCGTGCTCAAACCGGTTCTTGCCTGCCCTCCTCCGCCGAGGAAGAACCGGCCGGTCAAGAGGAAACCCGATACGAATCAGGTCTTCTTCTACGTCCCCCACGATTTGGAGGCTGTGTTCTTTCCGCGCGAGTGCCCGTCGAAGAAGATCAGAGCAGGGTGGTGAAGTATTGTTTGTTTCTTCATGTTTTTTGGGTTTTCTATAGATTGGAAGATTCAAATGGTTGGGTGTTCATGGTTGTGTAAATAATGTGAAGGAATTTGGGCTGGACCGCTGATTTTGATGTGATACGGAAAGATGGTTGTGTAATTTTCACGATGATTATCGAAATTCATACTGGATATGGCTTCAATTGTTTTTGGTTTTCAAGAGTTGGCTAGCTCTCTCTCTCTCACTCAGCAAGAGGTGGAGGTTCATCTGGCGGACTTGGTTGCTTACTTCTTGGTGGTTTGTTTGGATGGCGTGAAACGATGCTCATTTTCGTCATATTCGAGTTAACATTCAAAACCTGATGCATAAAATCTTGGTAGATGTTTATGCGATCTTGTGTATGCATCTTAGTGATCTTCCACTCCCTCCTGCTGATGCTACCTATCGTTTGTCGCAATCTGGGCAAGCGGCTCCGGCGTGAGCCCATTTTATCTGTCTAATGTTCTTTTCTATTGTGCTTTCTTTATTTGTTTTGGCTTTTGTTCTTGTTCAGTTCATGGGTTCAACATTTTGTTGATCTTCATGAGTGGTAATGTTGAATTACTTTCGTCTTTCTCTCTATTATATATATATATATATATATATATATATATGGTTGTGTAATTTTGTGACAATTTTTGTAGTTTACTGTTCAATGCCTGAAATTCTTTCAATATTTTGCTGATCTCTCCATCTCCCTATATATCGCTCTAGATGGTTGTGAAATTTAGTGTCAATTTTTGTGGTTCACTGTTCAGTTAATGCCTGAAATTCTTTCAATATTTTGCTGATCTCGCTCTCTGTTCTCTCTCTATATGGTTTTGAAATTTTGTGACAATTTGTGGTTCACTGTTCAATGCTTGAAATTCCTTCAATATTTTGCATCTCTCTCTCCAGATTGTTCTCTAATTCTGTAATATTTTTGTAGTTTACTGGTTATTGTCTGAAATTCTTTCAACATTTCCATTTTCTTTCATCTCTCTCTCTCTCTCTCTCTGTTGTTTGGGGGCACGCTTGGGTGTTAACAGCTGATCACACGCAGTACTGCGCAAGCGTGTGTGTACTATGTGCTCTCAGGTTCTACCGTGCATTTCGCAGAAAGAAAAAAGTCCGGATCTGCACAATATCCCACCCCCCTCTCTCTCTCTCATGAAAAACTACAAGGGGCAAGCAAACTCTCGGGAAGTCAGATGTTATCTGCTGTTATTTCTGTCAGTCATTGTATTTTTTTTATTGCCACAGCGTTGCCGAATGGATGGGGGTCTTGGTTTCTGGGATGCAACTAAAAGTCATCTCTCACTTTTTTATTTTTTATTTTTTATGTTTTAGTTTTACCACAGCTTACCAACTCACCTTTTCTTTTATCTCGCTTCCCCTTGCCTTGCATAACGTTTACCATGGCTTTACACAAATCTAACGAAAGTGCGAAACTATTGAGTTAGAAACCATAGGTGCCAGATTTGTTACCTCGATATGACCATATAGATGTGTTAAAACATAGATTTTTTTTGCTAATGATTGTACTTTGGATCAGTGTTTTTCTAATGCAAAAACATATTTTTGAGCCATGAATTTTTGGTACATTGAGAATTGTTGATTTTTAAACCTTTAGAAAACGTGGTTATGTATCAGAATTACATGATTCAAAAGACATTTCCAACCAAACAAGCCTTACCCGATTTTTAGTCTGGAACAATGGCGCCTGGTCAGGACTTGTCCCTGTCACCGAAATTGTTTTTTTCCTTGGCCAGTGTGTCGGCTGCTTCTCTACATTTCTGAACCACAATGTACTCTGAATCACAGTGTGGACTGGTTCTGTCAAGTGTTATCTCATTCACTCCATATTCCAACATGATTTCTGGATCTTCCCAATCAGAGCACACGCTCCTCCCTGACATTTTCTGGATTGTTTGATGGTATATTGTAGGATTTCCGTGTCATTGGTGGCACATTTCCTTGGATACTGCTGAAAATATCACAAACTTTAATTTCCAAAATGTGTTATTTTTCTCATGGGTATAGGTTATACCTAAATCAAGGAAATTGTGTAATCTTTATTTTGGGACCAGTTTTGTTCATTTGGTCCAAGTTAGGCCTTAAAATTTGTCCTACGTAGACACAAGATGAATGCCAGTTGACATGCAGCACAGCTCTTGTAGAGTCTCCCAGCTGGCCAAGTAGATGGAGTCCCTATTTCTAAGTGAACTTGGAAATTAACCTCTGCTTAATCACTATTTAAGAGGACAATGCTCTAGTTAGACCTTATAAGGGGTGCGTTTAATATCCTCTGGTCTCATATCCGTGGGATATTCTCAGATCTGAAGATCTGAGGTCCAAATCCCAGGTCGGATTTCAGATCCTCCAACCTCTCCTTTTCATCTCACAAAAACCGTAATAATTCAGATTTGAGGTAAGGCTCAGATCTGAGATCCTGCATTTGATCTACTAAGATCTCGACGTGGGGCCCACACCACATGAGCGCGCCAAGCGCCACCTCATATCCTCAGATCACCTTAAGGAATTATGGAAAGTTGATAAGCTGTTAGGTTGAGATAGCTAGCAAATATTTTTTTTTTTTGAAAGAAAAGATAGCTAGAAAATATTACAAGTTGTTTGTAACATTTTTTGTAAAATCTGACACTTTCTCTGTAAGTGGTTTTGTTTGCGCTTATGAACTTGAGCAACTTTTGCACTGTCATATGTATTCTTCTTTTGTTATTTAATGAGGGAAAACTCCCTGGTTAAAGTTGTTATTTAATGAGCATCAAATTGCCTAGAACACGAATTTGAATGTTTGTAACATTTTTTGTAAAATCTGACACTTTCTCTGTAAGTGGTTTTGTCTGCGCTTATGAACTTGAGCAACTTTTGCACTGTCATATGTATTCTTCTTTTGTTATTTAATGAGGGAAAACTCCCTGGTTAAAGTTGTTTGTCACTAGGGATCACAAATACATTGATGAGTTGGATTGGATTGGATTGGATTGAATTGGATCGGATCTCAAACAACCAATGCAAAAACCCCTTGATCAGTTTGCAATCCTATTTGTCACCTGACACGGGCTGGCTGGCATGCTTTAAAACCAATGAGAAGCATTTAATATTGTCGCAAGGTCGAAATTGGATGTTCTTCTCAAAGGTTTTATCAACTGGATGCCTTCTAGGTTTTTCCTCTTGACCTAATCAAAAAAGGAAATAAAAGTATGTTGAAGTACAAGTTTTTTTAAAGAGAGTGTAATAACATTAATAAAGGTTGAAACCGATGACGAGCAGTCACCAAAGTTCAAAGAACAGAAAAACAGTAAAATGCAGATGCAAGTGCGAACAACAATGTTGAAGTATAAGTTGTGTCCTTATTAGGGATGGCAGTGGACTCGGGGAAAATCAGGGCCCCGCCCTGCCTCGTCCCGTTTGGATTGGAGATGAAGGCAGGGATGGACTTACGCTTTCTCCCGCCCCGCCCCATCCCCAATCCATCAAGGGATAACTATAGACCGAGGTGAAATGGGCCCGCACCCCGCCTCGCCCCCGTTTGGACCGGGGATGGAGGACTTGAAATGGTGATGGAGGCAGGGGTGGAGGTTAAAATCCTTCCCTGTGCGGGAATGGAGGCGGGGATGGAAGTTCGGATTTTGAGATGAGGAGGGGGTGGAGACCTTGTCCCCCACCCCTGCTCCGGTCCACTGCCATCCCTAGTCCTTATGATATGGTGTATAAGGTATCTTGCAGCTTATTTGTGTCTAGTCAGCCTACCTCTGCTTTTCTTCCTTTGATAGGTAAGCTGGGGGTTAATCAAATCAGAGATCTATTAGTTATGATAGTGCAACCTAACCGTTCATCTATCTCATTGGTCCCCCAGCTGAAGTAATTCTTGTTAAAGTCGAGATCCCAATCTTTATAGTGATGTTTGAATGCCTTGGTTCTTGGATCCCAAGATTGGTTTTGATGTGGATCACTATAACAAATCTCCTTCATGTAAACAAAGGATTTTTTGCATCTCACATGCGGGATTCCTGAAAAATGTATTTAGGGCACAAACCATTCCATCTGAGCTGGAAAATATCAAGACCTGAAATCTTAGGACCACCTAAGATTTTAATTCATAATCAAGGCGTTCAAGTGCCTCATTTATGTCCTTTTGATTTTCTTCATACCTCACTTCATAAGATTTACAATATATCTACGGCTGAACAGAGGGTCTTCAGGCTCAGCACATTTTTACAATGATCCACCTGGCCTCGAGCTTATGACAAGCACAAGTTAAACCAACCAAACTCAACCTGAAATCTTAGGACCACCTAAGATTTTAATTCATAATCAAGGCGTTCAAGTGCCTCATTTATGTCCTTTTGATTTTCTTCATACCCCACTTCATAAGATTTACAATATATCTACGGCTGAACAGAGGGTCTTCAGGCTCAGCTCATTTTTACAATGAGTTCACCTGGCCTCGAGCTTATGACAAGCACAAGTTAAACCAGCCAAACTCAACCTGAAATCTTAGGACCACCTAAGATTTTAATTCATAATCAAGGCGTTCAAGTGCCTCATTTATGTCCTTTTGATTTTCTTCATACCTCACTTCATAAGATTTACAACATATCTACGGCTGAACAGAGGGTCTTCAGGCTCAGCTCATTTTTACAATGAGTCCACCTGGCCTCGAGCTTATGACAATCACAACTTAAACCAGCCAAACTCAAGTTGGTTCACTAACAAAATTTATATACAAAATTTTTTAAATTCAAAATAGTAGACATTGAACTCTAAAGCTGTTGAGTCAAGCACAAACCGGCTGACTTATAAAATAATTACATTGTTTCAAAGTTGTAAGCAACAAGATTTGAGCTCTAAAGCGTTGCGTGCAAACTAAACACATCAACCACCTATATTCTATGGTATAAATATATATATATATATATATAATCAATTTATTGCTAGTTAATGAGTCTATATGAGCCAAACCAAAACATTTGTTAACATCTGGCTTGTTGAGCCTATTATGTGGGTTAGAACGAGATTTTTATGAACGAAACACTGAGCCATGAGTGGTCTCCTTTCCAGCCATACCTCTGACGTCAACCGTCCATAATCCAAGGTTTTGATTAGCACTGGTAAGACAAACTTAACCAGTGAATATATATATATATATATATATATATATATATAGAGAGAGAGAGAGAGAGAGATGGATAGGTGCAAAATTGATACATGCTATAAAGGGTTTTTTCTGCTCTTCCGGTGTTTTTTTGCAGTTCCAACCTCATAAATGTGTTGGGCATGGTCGATTTATGCGGAATCCACATCTGGATCATTTGTTTTTGATGAAAAAACTGATATTGAGCCTTAAAATTTTACAAAGATTTTGGACCGTTGATTTTTTAAACCTTATAAAAGGCCACCCATGTATAGGAATCAAACACTTCAAGAGTTGATCCCTATAAAATCAAGTACATAGATCACATCTGTACAGTCAGAATTTAAAAATAAAATTTAAAAGACCTAAAAAACTCATTTAGCACATATCATTTAGCACCTACTCTCTCTCTCTCTATATATATATATAGAGAGAGAGACTAGGTATACATTTGGTTTACATAAATGTAAGCTCCAAAAGCAAAATCTAACCATTGGATCATATTTAGCATATATTATTTTAATGTGTTAAAGTTGACTAATATACTATTTTATACTATTTTCGAACCACCTTTATTTTCATGAATTATGAGCTATTTACCGTTCCAAAAATTAAAATCTGCGTATTAAATAAAACAAAACTGTCTAATACTAAATAAATCATACTAAACCCATATGCGCTGTTAGATTTACTATTTGGTGGTTAGATCTATGCAATCAAGATTACTTACCACCCAATTATATATATATATATATATATATCGGAGCACCAACTCCCACTAGAAAATTTATATTTTCAAATTTCATGAACTTTTTTTGTTTATCAGACTCGATATGATTTATAAGCATTATTTAGTAGAAAATAAACAAGTTTTGGATCATGTGATTATAGCATACGTGTAGGTTTCTGAAGACCTTTAAAATCAAGGGCTTGCAATGTATCAAATTTTATGACCTAAAAAATCTTATTTTTATGTCAAAAAAACATGATCCAAAGCTTGATTCCTATCAAGTAAGCAATGTTGAGTATATACATAAGGTATGATTGAGAAGATACAACCTACAACTATGATTTCTACTATGCTGGGAGTACCTAGTAATATATATATATATATATATATATATATATATATATATATATATATATATATATATATATATATATATATAATCACTAGAATATGAGAACTGAAAATATGGGCATCTCCAACACATTTTTTGCAAAATCCAACCATGTGGATGTGCTTGGCGTGATGAATTTGCCAGGAATCAACTATTGGATCATGTATTTTTGATAAAAATATGATTTTTGAATGCTTGAATATTTATTAAGAATATGAGCCATTGATTTTAAAGTCTTAAAAAAATCTCACTTATGCATCAAAATCGGATGATTCAATAGTATGTTCTCATGAAACCAAGCATCTAGATCACATTTATACAGTTACATTCAAGAAAAAAGAATAAAAAAATCATGAAAATTGTGGTTCACAAGTTAGTTATCATATTTCCATTTCTCATATTACTCTGACTGAGTCACTAGAATATGAGAACTGAAAATATGATAACTAACGTGTGAACCTGATTTTTTTGTTTTTTTTGTTCTTTTCTCTTGAATCTAACCACATGTTTGGTTTCATAAGAGTAACATACTCTTAATCATCCTATTTTAATGCATAAATAAGATTTTTTTTAAGGCTTTAAAATCATTGGCTCATATTCTTCATAAATATTGAAGCATTCAAAAATCATATTTTTTCATCAAACATACACGATCCAATGGTTGATTCCTAGCAAATTCATCATGCCAAGCACATTCACGTGGTTAGATTTGCAAGAAAATATTAAAATTGCTTATATTTTAAGTTCTCATATATATATATATATATATAAGAGAGAGAAAGAGAGTCACGTTACGACATCACATGATATATAGCGGGAGTCTTGGGTAGTGCCCATCTTCCTCTTCTTGTTCTTTCTTGCTTTCTTTGTAATTTTTTCCAAGTGGAAAGCAAGCCGACCGTTTGCTGTCCTGTAAAGTCTGCACTCTCCCTTGTCCTTCTTTCCCTCTCTGCTTCCCTCTTCGTCCATTTTTTCCCACTTCTCTCTTCCTGTCTCTCCTTGTCCTGTTCCTTTCAAACCATCTTTCCATAATTGCTTGTAGTGTCAGATCGTCTTTCTCCCTCTGCCCCTCACTTCCCAATAAAAGGAAACAAGAGATAGGGAGAGAAAGGGATGGGTGGTCTCAATAGAGAACTCATGGAGTACAATGAAGAATTGTGTGTCATCACTCCTCGTCCCATCAGAACCGGCCGTGTAGAATGGGAGGCAGGATCCAACGGCCAGAGGCTTCAAGAGGAGAAGATGACTGAGGAAGTCTGCGTGACACCCAAATCGGAAGCGAGCGTGCTCAAACCGGTTCTTGCCTGCCCTCATCCGCCGAGGAAGAACCGGCCGGTCAAGAGGAAACCCGATACGACTCGGGTCTTCTTCTCCGTCCCCAACGATTTGGAGGCTGTATTCTTTCCGCGCGAGTGCCCGTCGAAGAAGATCAGAGAAGGGTGGTGAGGTATTATTTGTTTCTCATGTTTTTGGGTTTTCTATAGATTGGAAAATTCAAATGGTTGGGTGTTCATGGAGTTGTAAATTTGGTGGGAGATGTCAGGAAGGAATTTGGCATGGACCGCTGATTTTGATGTGATACGGAAAGATGGTTGTGTAATTTTCACGATGACTGTCGAAATTCATAATGGATACAGCTTCAATTGTTTTTGGTTTTAAAGAGTTGGCTAGCGCTCTCTCTCTCTCTTTGTTGATGGTTGTGTAATTTTGTAACAATTTTTGTAGTTCACTGTTCAATGCGTGAAACTCTTTCAATAATTTGCGGATCGCTCTATCTCCCTGTTCTCTCTCTAGATGGTGTGAAATTTTGACACGTTTTGTTGGTTCACTGTTCAAGGCTTGAAATTCTTGTTATCTCTAGCCGTTTTTCTCTCTCTCTCTTTGGTATTTTCTCGACGTATAGCTGGTTTAGGCATTCTTGCGCCCAGACTGCGAAGCATTGTTCTTGTCGCCAAACAATGTTGGTTGGCCCACCAACCGGATAACCCTTGTGCTAGTTTGCTTCTTGCTAAATATGGGGCTCCATAACTCTTATCCCGCTTCGTCTGGGAACCCGGGGTTTGGCGCTCTCGCACTTGCGTAAATCGTGGTTGAGGGCTTTAGCCTGCTTTAAAGACCATTTTGAGGACTCCGAAAATTTTGGTCAGTGGTTGCAGTGGGCGTTGGCCCCAAGTAGAGAGTTTCTCACAAAAAAAAGTCTATAAATCGTTGCTCTCGTCGGGGACTGATTGGTTGCCCGAGGATGTGCTTTGAGCGAAGGGTCCTTCTCCCTGTTCTCGAGTCCTGGCTTGGTTAATTCTGCACGATAGGATTCAGACCCACAGTAATTTAAAGAAATGGTGCATTCAACTCCCGAGTTGGTGCGTGCTTTGTCAAACTGCAGAAGAATCTACGTTTCACTTGTTCTGGTCTTGCCCAATATTTGTGAAACTCTTTAGCAGGACCTTGAGGCATCCGGAAGTGTTTGTTAAGGAGGAGTCTTTTGCACTAGATTTGATCTTGGGCCCGGTTTGTATTAGGCGCAGCAAAAGGTGGAGGTTCATCTGACGGACATGGTTGCTTACTTCTTGGTGATTTGTTTGGATGGTGCGAAATGATGTTCATTTTCGTCAAATTTCAGTTAACATTAATAACCTGGTGCATAAAATCTTGGTAGATGTGTATGCGATCTTGCGTATGCATCTTACTGATCTTTCGCTCCCTCCTGCTAATGCTACTTCTCTTTTGCCGCAATCTGGGCAAGCGGCTCCTGCGTGAGCCCGTTTATCTGTCTGTTCTTTTTTGTTGTGTTTTCTTTATTTGTTTTGGCTTTTGCTCTTGTTCAGTTCATGGGTTCAACATTTTGTTGATCTTCATGAGTGGTAATGTTGAATTACATTGCTCTCTCTCTCTAGTGTTTTGGGGCACGATTGGGAGTTAACAGCTGATCACACGCAGCACTGCACGCTCGTGTACTATGCGCTCTCAGGTTCATTACCGTGCATTTCGCAGAAAGACCGGATCTGCACAATTTCCCACCCCCTCTCTCTCTCTCTCTCTTTCTCTCTCTCAGAAAAACATAAAGGGGCAAACAAATTCTCTGGAAGTTGGCTGTTATCTGTTGTTATTTCCGTCATTCCTTGTTTTTTTTTTTTTGCCACAGCGTTGCCGAATGGATGGATGCCTTGGTTTTTGAGATACAACTAAAAGTCCTCTCTCACATTTTTATTTTTTATGTTTACCACAGCTTATCAACCCACCTTTTCTTTTATCTCACTTCCCCTTGCCTTGCATGACGTTTACCAGGGGTTGGTTACACATATTTAACGAAAGTGCGAAACTAAGGTGTAAGCTTTGTTAGCTCGATCTGACCATACAGATGTGTTAAACATAGCTTTTTATTTGCTAAGGATTGTACTTTGGATCAGTGTTTTTCTGAAGCCATATTTTTGAGTCATGAATTTTCGGTAGATTGCTAATTGTCAATTACATGATTCCAAAGACGTTTCCAACCAAACAAGCCTTATACATGACATCTGCATGAGAAATTCCAAAAAAGAAAATGATTTCTACTCAATAGTTTCATACCTTCATCGGTGTCAAACATTTACCCGATTTTTTAGTCTGGAACTAGGGCCCCTGGTCAGGACTTGTCCCTGTCACCGAAATTGTTTTTTTATCTTGGCCAGAGTGTCTGCTGCTTCTCTGCATTTCTGAACCACAATGTACTTTTTCTCATTCTGAACCACAGTGTGGGCTGGTTCTGTCAGGTGTTTATCTCATTCACTCCCTATTCCAACATGATTTCTGGATCTTCCCAATCAGGGCACACGCTCCTCCTGATATTTTCTGGATTTACATTGTAGGATTTCAACATTTCTGTGTCATTGGTGGGACATGATCCTTGCATACTGCTGAAAAAATCACAAACTTTTTCTAAATGTGTTATATTTTTCTCATGGGGATTTTATAGGTTATACCTAAATCAAGGAAATTGTGTAATCTTTATTTTGGGACCAGTTTTGTTCATTTGGTCCAAGTTAGGCTTTAAAATTTGTCCTACGTAGACACAAGATGAATGCCAGTTGATATGCAGCACAGCTGTTGTAGAGTCTCCCAGCTGGCCAAGTAGATTGGAGTCCCTATTTCTAAGTGAACTTGGAAATTAACCTCTGCTTAATCACTATTTAAGAGGACATTGCTCTAGTTAGACCTTATAAGGGGTGCGTTTAATATCCTCTGGTCTCATATCCGTGGGACATTCTCAGATCTGAAGATCTGAGGTCCAAATCCCAGGTCGGATTTCAGATCCTTCAACCTCTCCTTTTCATCTCACAAAAACCGTAATAATTCAGATTTGAGACCCTGAATTTGATCTACTAAGAATTGCCCAGAACATGAATTTGAATGTTTGTAATATTTTTTGTAAAATCTAACCCTTTCTCTGTTGGTGGTATTGTTTGGGCTTATGAACTTGTGCACTGCGCAGTGGAAGATGTGAATATCGATGGAATTTTTTTTATTTTTTGAAAGGCAAGCTGGGGTTGGGCAGACCCCTACCAGTTAAACAACTATACCATTGGGTTTTGAACCTGCAACGTCCCAACAACACAAGTGGAGGCCCCCGTTGGTATATCGATGGAATTTGAACACCTTAAGCCAACCCACTTGGCCATGTGCGCCATATTTATTGTAAGTGAGTCTATTTGTGGATGCATGTGGGGGGAAATTGAAAAGTTTTTTAGTGCTTATTGTTAAATTGCTTTATAAAGAGTTGAATTTGGAAATGTGTTTAATTAGAAGTTTTCTAAAAGTTAATGAAAGAGAAGAAGGGAGAGGCACAAAAAGGACGAAGCATCATCCCATGGTAGTACAGGGTGGCAGAATTCCAACCCGATTAATTTACACATTTAAACCAAAAATGGAATCTGAATTTATTGTACAACCCTCCCTTTCCTTGTGAGGAATTATTATTGTGCCTTTTTAAGGAATTCATTACTTTAAATAGGACAAATGACAAGACACTAACCACCGTTGTGCATTTTTTAGGAATTCATTATTCTATAGTACTCAAAATTAATTTATGCCACTTGGCATTTCCCATGTTTTTTGAGTGCGTATCAGGTCAGATGAACGGCATCCAAAATACCGTGTAGGATCTATTTTTTCAGCAGATCATTCTGAAAACCCTAGATACCATTCATACAGGCAATCAACGGCTCTGAGAAAATGTGGGACCCATCGAGAAGGCATAGAATCCATCCATATGGTATTTGGGATGCCGATGAACTGATCAATTGATATAAATTATTATTCTATTTCAATTAGACAGTTCATTTTCTAAGTTTTTATTCAAATCTTAGATAGGATAACATAGATGCTTAAGAAGGCACTTTTGGGCTCGACATGAACTCCATTGCATTATTTAGAGACCAATGACAACCTGGTATACTTAAAAATGGTTGTTTTTGGTACGTGTAGACACTCAAAATTTTCAAAATGCTGAAAATCACAGGAAGTTCATTTCTCCTACCTTGGGACGACACTCTTGAGGTGCCGTCCAGACCCTAGGTCTCGTCCTGGAATGACACACACTGTGTCATCCTCCCTGTCCAAGCCATTGTCTCCCTGGGACGGGATGTCCTGCCTCGAGACAGGGCATCCCGACTAGTTCTAGGTATGAGAGGGCAATGTCGGTGTCGTCTCACCCCCACCCATCTTTGTCCTGGTTTTGAACTAGTGTCGTCCTGTCCTGGGATGACACAACTGGTGACGTCCTAGGCTTGTCCCATTCTCTTGGGATGATAGAACATGCTCTGCCATCCGAGTCTGTCCACCTCATCCCAAACCATCCTACCTCATCCCTGTCATGTTGTCCATTAGAATGCACACACACACACACACACACACACACGTTCATCCCACCTTGGGACAGCCCCATTGTTTGGCCGTGTCTTCTTGGGATGGTCCCACTGTTTGGCCGTCTCACTTTAGGACCACCCCTTGTCCGGCTTGTCCTAACATGTTCCCCTGACCTTAGGATGGCCCCCATGATCAGTCGTTCCACCTTGGGATGACCCCTTGGTTTGGTCGTTCCACCTAGTCTTGCATGTCTCATCATGTCCCAACATTTTTCTACCATGAGATGGCCCATTATTCGATCGTCCCACCTTGGGACAACCGAACACTTTAGTCATCCCATGATCCGAAAGAGCGGATAAGCCATTTGACTTATCCCCATTCGTTTCTATCTTAACCTCCTCCCCTCGTAGGGGAAGGACTCTTTTGGATGAGTCTTATCCCCTCTAAGGGATAAACTCGGATCCTTTCAGGCTGGATCCAAATTCAAAAAATCTAGTGGTCCGTATCTTGTTCAAAATTCTATAAATAGGGACCCACCCTTACACTTTGATCATTGAAAAATTCTTTGTCCAAAAACTGGCGCTCAAGAATGAGCCCTACCCTTGTCATACCCTTTTTTCTCAAGTTGTCATACTTATGCTGAGGTGTTGCCAAAGCTACTATAACAACCTTCGTACCTATGCGGAGGTGTTGTCGGACCAAAAGGGGCCTAAAGGAACAAAACAAACCCTTGAGTCTGAAAAAATACTTTCATGTTTTATATATTTGCATATTCAAATTTGTGACAGTGTGATTCTAACTGTAGAAATCGAGAAACCTGTTTAGGCTTTATCTTTCCCTTAGGCAAAAGGCTATCAAGACTTACATATGGCATCTTCACATATTTCAAAAAGGATTTTGCCAATAAGAGTAAGTCATTTATTTCTCAACTTTAAATTTTTACCAACAATTTTTTTCGATCATGATAAGATACTATATTTTTTTTCTATTATTAGAATTATATTTTCGAAAAAAATTGGGTCCTAACAAATCCAAAATTCTCAAACTTTTTTTTATTTTAGTTCAAACGGCAAAAACCCCATTTTCCATCCATACTTTGTTGTCTGCAGAGTTTTGTCAACCAGTCCCTCTGCTGCCCAGACCCTGGTTTGCAAGTTTGGTCATTCGGTCCCCTTTTAATCGTCTGACCCCTCTCTCATCCCAAGCTTTTGGCCGTCTGTAGACACTCAAGTCTATGGAGATCCACTGTTTAGCAGAGTGTTGCCGTTCACCCCCATTTCGATCATCCGGTCCCTCTGTTGCCCAATATTTTCCCCATTTGCAGACCTAGATCTTTAGGGATTTGTCGTCTATAAACCCCTAATTTAGGCTGTGTAGGCTCGATCAATCAATTATTCTCCTGTCAAAAGTAGCCCTTGTATATTTTATTTATATCGTGATGTAATTCAATAATTTTATACATGAATTTACATCATATATCATATCATAACGTTGTATTTCATATTATTCATATGTTCGTAAATTGAACCTTAAAGCATGCATATTTAAGTCATGTAATTTCATGCATGTGTACTCTATAATATGAAACATCTAAACCTCAAGCGTACATATTTCCTACGTACGTTATTCAAGTCATGCACACGTAATTCAAAACATGTATTTTCAATATTATATATATATTCATCATTTATGTACTTTTTACATTGTTTCAAATCATGTATACACATAGATATGCATTTTAATATTATATAGTTGTCGGGTAATTGGCATAAAATCCTATACTCACATGCATGCATTAGAATTGAACAAATATCAGAGCTAGTTTAGATATCTCCTACCTCAAAATGCATAAGGTAAGTAATGCTGCGAATGCGGTGGAGCAAGCTCGTATGCCACATGTCTTGTGTCAAGCATGGAAACTTGGCAAGTTCGACGATGGCAACAGTGAAGCAATGAGACAGGATCAATAGGAGGCAGTAGGGGAGTTGACTCCATGATAGAGAGGGTTGACCCCTCGGAGAGAGATAGAAGAGGGTAGCTACTATGGTGGACATGTGAGGGAAATTCATGGGGGTTCAACTAGTGGGTGACTTCTGCTCAACAAAAGAGAACTGGGTGAGGGTGGTCACTATGAACCACGATGAGAGAGTGAGGTATGAAAAAAAAACAGGTTGAGAGCCATTTTATAGGCAATAAAGGGAAAAAAAAACAATCGTTGAAAAAACATGGGAAGAAAATCATGGGTTGTAAAACAAGGGGTAAGGACCATGAGAGAAAAAGTATGGGTTATAAAATAGTGAGTGAAAACCATAAGTTATAAAACAAGGAGTGAAAACCATGGGGTTTGTGTTTTGGTTTCAGATTTTGTGAAACCCATTCAGGTCTTATCAAATCTAACCCAATATATATATATATATATATATATATATTAGATTTAATATGATTCATTTGGTCCCGAATGGACCCAAATCATTTTTACTTTAGTGAGATCCATTTGGATCTCAAACAGATCCAAATCCCTACTTAATTTTTGTGAGATTCATTTGGGTATCAAATAGATCTAAATCATTATTTTATATTAGTGAGATCCATTTGGGTCTTAAATGGATTCAAAATCTTGTTTACCTTCAGGCGATCCGTTTAGGTCTTCAATGAATCCAAATCCTTAGCAAGACTTATTTGTGTTTTGGATGGATTCAGAATTCTTCTATATCTGGTTTAAACCCTAATACGAGTCTAAACCCTACCCAAACTCATTTAGGTTAACGCGAATCATTTGGAGATCCAAATCTGGATAACTTAAGATCCAGTAGATCCAATGTGCTTATTCAAATAGTATAAAACTTGTGTAAGTGTGGGTTGATCATCTTGGATCTCTACTGAGGTCCAAATCCAAATGCCTTGTATAAAACCTTGTAAATCCTAATTAAATTGGCTAATTAATAATAATTTACTATAAATAAGAATAACCCGTTAAATAATTAAAATTCATCAGTGTAGATCGGTATCCAAATAGGTAAAACCCTCCATATTTTACTAAAATATTCGATAAATTTTTTGGATATTACACCTATTATCATCTCCTCTCATATGACTACCTTTGAGATAGTCCCATTAGAGGCCGATAGAACACAAAGCTTCTCATCTATGCCCAACGTCTCCTACATTTGACTCCCCTGTGGACCACATACCAAACAACCAAAGTCTTGAAACTGTGTCATGATCCTTCAACCAAAACTCACCATATGGTCACTTGTTTTCAAGATGGGACTTTTAAACCAAAAGTTTTTCAAGTGACAAAATATCATATTCTCATTGTCCTGCTGACTGCTCTTCTTCAAGATCAAGAACCCATTTCTTTTAAAAAAGCCTTCTAAGATAACAAGTGGTGTGATGCTATGAAAAAAGAATATGATGCTATATTGAAAAATAAGACATTGACCCTAGTACCTGTTAGTAAAGCTCCACATGTTGTTGGGTGCAAGTGGATCTTTAAAATCAAAAGACAAGCTAACAGAACCCTGGAACATTACAAGCCACACTTAGTTGCCAAAGAATATAGTCAACAAGATGGTTTAGATTATTTTGAAACGTTCAGCCCTATGGTCAAGCCTTTCATCATTGGATTAATTCTATCTCTAGCCGCTAATTATTGATGAAAAGCTTGTTAATCTGATGTGCAAAATTTCTTTTTGCATGGTTATTTGTCTAAAGATGTGTATAGGCAACAACCACCTAGTTTTGTGAGTACTCAATTTTTTGATCATGTATGCAAACTCCAAAGAGCCTTGTATGACCTCAAGTAGGCTCCTAGAGCCTGGTTTGCTCATTTGAGCTCATGCCTTCAGACTCCTGGTTTTGCTAGTGCCTAGACTCACACATCCTTGTTTTTGCTTAAGAACACTCAGAAGTTGCCTATATATTAATTTATGTGGATGATATTATTGCCATGGGCAGCTCTGCTCAGTTGGTTCAGTAGCTATTTGACAAACTTAGTGATGTGTTTGTAGTTAACGATCTTGGTCTTCTTTATTTCTTTTTGGGCATTAAAGCAAACTTTAGCCGATATAGTCTCGTATTATCTCAAAAAAACAAATATTTTAGATCTTTTGTTGAAGATATCCATGCAAGGGTCAAAGCCTCTCTCAATGAGTATGGCTCTATCTCCTCTACTATCTGCTAATTCAGGAACAAAGTTCACTGATCCCACTTTGTATCAAAGTATAGTGGGTGCCTTACAATATAGTACTTTTACCCAGCTAGATATTTCTTTTACAGTCAACAAAGTATGCCAGCTCATGCATGCACCAACTGACTCTCATTGGGTTGCAGTAAAACACATCCTTCAATATATGAAAGAGACTATCCATTATGGTTTTCTACTGAAGCAGTCCTGTCAGTCGGTCCTTTCAACATACTCAGATGCAGATTTGGAAAGATGTCTCGATGACCATAGGTCAACCAATGAATATGCCATCTTTTTGGGGTCCAACATGCAGCTTTAAGAAATAGTCTACCTTGTCCTAGTCTAGTACTGAATCCAAATACAGATCCCTTGCTAATTCTACAACTCAAGTGACTTGGCGCCAATATCTTTTATAAAAATTGGTTGTGACAAGTGCACATATTCTTGTCCTCTGTTGTGATAAGGTTGGGGCCTCATATTTAGCAGCTCATCCAATGTTTCATAATTGCAACAAGCACATTGAAATTGATTTGCATTTTGTTTGAGAGAGGATTGCCAAAAGAGCGTTACATGTTCAATATATTTTCATGCAGAACTAGCTTGCAGATGTGCTCACCAAGCCTCTTCTCTCGCCACATCATCAGACTTTTTGTCACAAGCTCAATGTGCTCCTCATCCCATTGAACTTGAGGGGGATGCTAGAGGACACATTGGATATGGACTCTCTCATGATCTAGTTGGACTCTCTCAAGAATTCTATGTTGATCAGTGTTATCATCGCAAAATTTTACTTTTGCAAGTCAAACTGACTTTTAAAAAAGATTTTGAAAATAACTCGTCTCCGTTTTAAAATGCGGGATAATTCCGAAGAATGAGACTCGCCTGTCGGTACGAGGTTCAACCTTTCATGGCGCCTTTACCAGGGGTAATTGAACCAAGGATCAAGAGTGTGCTTAGCTTTGCTCAACTTGTCTAAATCATGTTCTATTTCCTAAATGCACAAATAATCAGGCATGTGCTATGAATTTTCTGAAAATGCAAATTTGAAAACATGAGGTTTGCTTCAAAGTTTGAAGAAAATACTTGGAAAAGGAGCCCCTTGAAAATCGTGAATCCTGATTAAGAGGATGTTTCTGAGAAAATAAAAATCGATTTATGAAGAAATTTCGAAGTTTTGTGAAAATCGATTCTGGGAAAACATGAAATAACTCAGAGAAGATTGATTTCTTTGAATTTGAACTTTGAAATTGAAGATATAACTTAGAAAATCATGATTTGAACTTGATAAATACTTGAAATATCATTGGAAAGCTCAAAATTTTGAGAAAATCAATTTCTGAGAAAGACTTGAGAAATTTTGAGAAAATTGATTTTCTCAAAATTTTGAGCTTTCCAATGATATTTCAAGTATTTATCAAGTTCAAATCATGATTTTCTAAGTTATATCTTCAATTTCAAAGTTCAAATTCAAAGAAATCAATCTTCTCTGAGTTATTTCATGTTTTCCCAAAATTGATTTTCACAAAACTTCAAAATTTCTTCATAAATCGATTTTTATTTTCTCAGAAACATCCTCTCAATCAGGATTCACGATTTTCAAAGGGCTTCTTTTCCAAGTATTTTCTCCAAACTTTGAAGCAAAACTCATGTTTTCAAATTTGCATTTTCAGAAAATTCATAGCAGATGCCTGATTCTTTGTGCATTTAGGAAATAGAACATGATTTAGACAAGTTCAACAAAGCTAAGCACGTTCTTGATCCTTGGTTCAATTACCCCCAGTAAAGGCGCCAAGAACGGTTGAACCTCGTACCAACAGGCGAGTCCCATTCTTCGGAATTATCCCGCATTTTAAAACGGAGGCGAGTTATTTTCAAAAAAAAATTCAAAGGTCAGTTTGACTTGCAAAATAAAATTTTGCGATGATAACAGGTTTGGCGACCGTAATGAGACCTTCGAATTTCGCACAATAAATCCAAGAGGGTTTTGCAAAAGGAAGGAAAATGGGGTCTCTAAAGCTTGAAAAGGGATTGATCTTGGGCGCCTCATTGCTGAGACTAAATAACTTTTGAAATTAGTGACCTTTTGCGAGAAAATGATTGGTGGCTTAACCTCAAGCCGAAATTGGACTGTCTATGGTGGGACAGTGGGGACACATGGAAGTGTGCGAATCTGAGAGCCCAAGCGCTCAGGTTATACCAAAGAAGGGAAGTAATCTTGAAAACTCCCGTTATCAAGTCCTAAAAGAGATAACAACCGATGTCAGGATGCGCCAAAGATGAACCTCAAGCTCTCGCTTCACGCTAGGATAGCTAGAAAATGTTGTCAAAAAGTTGAAAATTATTGTTGATTCAAAATGATTGAAAGTGATGCACATTGTTTTGAAGATATTCCCTCTTTTCTACCTGAAGTATTACCTTCGATTGGGCTTAACCCCGTAGAATTAAGATTCAAATTCAAATTTCTTGCAATTGACTTTCTTTCAAGGAAGCTATCAATTTCCTTGATATGAGCAGAAAAGAGAGTATTCTTGATATTATGAAAGCGATTGGTGAAAGAATATTGATAATAGAATTTCACAAATTTTAAAGAACATTCTTGATGGATTTGGCAGTTTGATATCCTGGGAGCTTCTCTCATGATAATCTTTCTGCCCTCTTTTGGGCTCTCTTGGGCTTCGTAAGAGTTTATTACATCATCCTTCATTTTGGAGATGTCCTGACTTTTCTCTCTCTCTTTTTTTTTAGAGGGGTACGTCACAAACTCCTTCATCTTGGAGATGCTCTGATCCTTCTATTCTCTCAGGGATTATATTGACGGTTATTAGCTCTTTGGTTGAAAATCTCTTGATGATAGCCGAAATTAAATATCCTTTAAGGTTTGTCGGGAGGCTCATCGCAGTCGCCTTCATCTTGACGGTGATCTGAACTTTCCCTAGAAGGATCCGTCACAAACTCCTTCATTTTGGAGATGATCCAAATCTTCTTTGGCCCCGGGGGTCTAACTCGCATAATTCGTCTCCATCTTGATGACAATTGAGAGATCCCTTTTGCAAATATTTAATTGCAACTTGGGTGATTGAGGAGATATGAGAATTGAATGAATTTTTCTGTATCACCTAGGATATTTCGACTGCCTTATTTTTACAAGAATGATCTTTAAAAATGTTTCATTGATTGCGATCAATATCGATCACTTATGGCTTTGCGATAACATTGAATTTCCTTTGCTGGCCATATCGAGGATTTATTCTTCATCCTTTTAGTTGACCAATAGAAAGATTGTGAATTTTGAATCCTTCTTCGAGAAAGCTTTATCCTTTCGAAAATAATACTGAAAGTATTCTGAAGTAGTGTTTTTTGTGCAATAAAAATTTTGAAATAAGCAAATATTTAATGACAAATTGGAAAAATGCTCTTGAAATCCTTGATGAAAGCGAGCATCTGAAGCACGACTCAACACATCCCTGACAAAAAATTTCTTCTCCTTTCCCCAAAGAAGAAGATTCAGAAATGGAAAATAGAAATTACTCCTCTCTTCCCTGAAGATGAGGTATTTGCAATACGAACTTTCGAAGAGAAATTAAGCTTTCGTCAAAACTTCCTAACATTAGGCTTCTCTTATGAAAAGGGGGTCGGTAATGGTGAGGTAGGTGAATTGGTCATGAAGGAGCGAGTCCATCACACTCTCCCTGAAAAGAGGGTCCCTCATGATGAAATAACCTAGTATGAAATTGTGGTCACAAGGAAGGCAAACTTCCGTCGAAGCTCTCCTTGAACTAAGGGTTCCTTGTATGAAATTGGAATTTTGTTTTGCAAACGGTTCACAAAGACACGAGTCACTTCAAACTCTCCCTGAAAAGGGGTTAAGCGAACAAAGGATAGCATACAAAAAGAATAAGCTCCCTAGAACTCTCCCTGTAAAAAGGATCTCTCGCAAGAGAAAATGATTAAAATTGGTATTGGGTGACCAAAAGGTCGAAATTGGAATTTGAAAATTGGAGATTGAAAATTGATTGACCCGATGGTTGAAATTGAGAATTTGGAAATTGATTGACCTGAAGGTCGAAATTGGAAATTGAAAATCACCAATTGGAAATTGGAAGTTGGAAATCAGAAACTGGAATTTTAGAAATTGGGAATTGGAAATTGATTGACCCGAGGGTCGAAATTGGAATTGGTTTACTGGGAACAACATGGGTTCAATAGGAATTCAGCCTAAGAACGACATTGGTTCACTGAAGAACGGTATTGGTTCACTGGGAACGACATGGGTTCGGTAGAGATTCAGCTGAAGAACGACATTGGTTCAGTTGAGAACGACATTGGTTCACTAGGAATGACATGGGTTCAATAGGGATTCAGCCTAAGAACGACATTGGTTTAATTGAGAACAACATTGGTTCACTGGGAACGACATAGGTTCAATAGGGATTCAACCTAAGAATGACATTGGTTCAATTGAGAACAACATTGATTCACTGGGAACGACATGGGTTCAATAGGGATTCAACCTAAGAACGACATTGGTTCAATTGAGAACGACATTGATTCACTAGAAACGACATGGGTTCAATAGGGATTCAGCCTAAGAGCGACATTGGTTCAATTGAGAACGACATTGGTTCACTGGAAACGACATAGGTTCAACAAGAATTCAGCCTAAGAACGACATTGGTTCAATTAAGAACGACATTGGTTCACTGAGAACAACATGGGTTCAATAGGGATTCAGCCTAAGAACGACATTGGTCTAATTGAGAACGACATTGGTTCACTGGAAACGACATGGGTTCAATAGGGATTCAGCCTAAGAACGACATTGGTTCAATTGAGAACGACATGGGTTCAATAGGAATTCAGCCTAAGAACGTGGATCAGAAGGACTTCAGATCACATTTCTGAAAAATACCAATCCAAAAAGGGGTTCGACCTAAGGACTGTAAAGAATATTGAATCAGGAGAACTTCAACCTACAGATCAAATTTTTGGCAGTGGGATTAGTTCCGAAGGGGTTCAACCTAAGAACCAAAGATTAGTAGGAATTCAACCTACAGATCGAAATTTTGATAATGAGATTGGTTCAAAAGGGTTTCAACCTAAGAATCACTGGGTTGAGAAGGACTTTTGGTTCACAAAGGGGTTCAACCTATGAGCCGTACTGGTTTGACAGGCGTTCAACCTACAAATCACATTGGTTTCGCAGGGGTTTGACCTACGAACTATCAATTTCATAGGGATTTAACCTAAGAACCACATTGGTTCCACAGGAGTTCGACCTACGAACTTATCAATTCCATAAAGATTTAACCTAAGAATCACTGTTTAAGAAGAAAGGGTTCAACTTATGGGTTTTGAATTTGGAAAATGAAAAAAAAATTGATAAAAAAAATTCTTAGTTCATGATTTGAATGAACCATCATAGTTAGTTGCTCATGGCCTATTTTCAGGATTAACCTTTTATCCTGAGCGGGGAAGCTTGATGAAAATGCAGATAAATGCAAATGAATGCAGATGAATGCATGCAAATGCAAATATATGCAAATGAATGCAGATGAATGCATGCAAATGCAAATGTATGTAAATGAATACAAAATGATGTAAATAGGTGCACATGCGTGCAAAATGGGAGATTGGTTTGATCCTGCCTGCATACAGAACATTTTGAAAAAAAAACAAATTTTCAAGAAAAATGCCCCAGTGTAACTGGGGAATAAGATGTTAGATGAAAGGATAAGTAATTGATATTTGATGAGAATTCTTTGAAGATAATAAGGTAAAAACTGACAATGAGCTTATTGGTTGATTGGAGAGGCACTCTGAAAAAGGTTACCCCTTGTAAGAAGACATTAAACATTTGCAAAAGAGAAATATAAAAGATGGCGCTAGGCCATAAGAAAAATTGACAAATTTATTAATGCATTGAAGAAGGAAGTAACAGATTGATAGAAGAACTGGGACTGCATTGTCCCTTTAAAATGACAAAATGATGAAAGTGTCATAGTCTCGACATTGTCAATTTTTAGAAAACTTGCTGAGGATGGTCGACTGGTGTCTTCTTCATCTTCAATAAGGATATTTTTGTCAATGCAATCTTGAATGATATTCTTCAGGACAAAACAATTCTCAGTGTCATGCCCTACTGTCCGATGAAATTTGCAGAATTTTTCTTTGAATCTTCTCATGATTGTTGCGGGATCAGCTGCTTTAGGTAAACGGATTATATATTTTGCAAGCATGTATTCCAGAACACTCTCTAGTGTCTGGTCTAGAGGGGTGAACTTTCAATCCATACTCTAATCCTTGCGCTTTGACTTTTCTTGATCTTTCTCTTTATGCGGAGGACTAGATTGAAGAGGCTTATCATTGTTGGAGAACTTTCCTTTTTGACCCTTGGATTCTTCTGAATAGTTATTATGATTTTTCTTATTGATTTTGCTATCATTGGGAGAAAGAGTGAAGTGAGCCTTCTTCTTCTGCTCATTCTGATTGTTACCCTTTATAAAGATGAAGCCTTCATAAACTCCATTTTCCATGCTTAGGTCGAGTCACTCGACTCGTTCTGTCAGTTCGATGAAGGTTTTTTACGGTGCCGTGGAAATGAGACCTCTCAAGGGTTGCAAAAAATTATTCAAGATTAGTGACAATGCATGCCCCTCTGATATCGGGTCTCTCATCTTGTTTTAAGCTGACCTCTATCGATGAATGAAATCTCGGACCTTCTCATCTTCTTTTTGTTTGAGGCCACAGAGATGACTGAGGGTGGGAAGCGCCTCAGCATTAAAGAGGAATCGCTCAATGAACATGTTTACCACTTTGTCAAATTCTTTCAGCTCAACAGGGATGACATGCTCTGAATACCATTTTGTTGTTGTTCCCTCGAGACTGCAAGGGAAACAAAGGAAAAGCGCCTGGTTATCTCGCTTGAATTTAGAGCATTCAACGAAAAACATGGCGAGATGTGCCTTAGGGTTGCCAGAACCATCAAATTTGATAAACTTTCTAGGGAGATTATCCAGATTGTCGTCCCCATCCAAACCATCATAGAAGTCTTCACTGGTGAAGACTTTCTTGCCCTTGTCGCAGGCCTGCAGATCTCGAACTATCCTGACCATATCTCTGAACTGCGGCTGGTCAGAGTCATTGACGGGCCGCTCTTTGAATTTATGGGTTGATCCCTGCCCTTGTGTAGATTTGCGGAATGTCTGATGAGTCTCAAATTCTTCATCTGAATCTTTCACTGATTCTTCTTCATCGGTTGTGTCAGCATTCTGAATGGACTTCTTGGCTACCTTCGAGGCCTCCTTCACTGCCCGGCCTTTTGCCTTTTGTTTGACTTGGATTTGCTCTGCACTAGCTTCAACTTGTTCTGTCAGCATCTTGCTCATCATTTTTTTAAACATGGCATACATTTGAGGATCAATGTCATCCTCAACCTGCTGCCCTTGATTTCTGCCGGAACGCGGAGAGTCCATTTCTTCTTCTGAAGCTGTTGAATGTGCCATGCCTTCGACTGGTGCAGTTTTCTTCCTTGACCTTGTCTGAACCATTGAATGTCATGAATGCTCTCTACAGGGCAAAATTGATGGTTAGGCTTTTGAAAGAGATTTTGATTGGAGGAAAATATTTGCTGAGAATTTTGGTAGATAATTGAAAGAGTGTCCCATTACTAGGGATTGAGTCGTCGTTGGGATTACGACAATTGAGTTGTCATTCCTTTTGCGAAGAAAATAAACAACTGAAAATTATGCCTTGTTACCTAGGCGAGGTCGTCAAACCAGGATAGGATGAAAATTAAAGGAATTTTATTGAAGGAAAAACATGATTTTATTAATAACACACTTGACAAAGGGGAGGGGGACAAACAATTTTCCACCACTCTTGATAATCAGAGGACATTCGAGGACCAGGAAAAATAGTGAGAGTAACAAAAGAATCCTAGCTATGTCTGGCAGAATGGTATGCTCCGAACCATTGATCTGATGTGAGATCGAACTCTGGCAAGATCCATGATAGTAGACGAATTTCTATGCGCTTCTGTCTCTGAGAGAACTGCCTGACACACCGCTCTGGATGGTAGTATGCGCAGAAGAATGAGCTCAGTAGCTTGAATCGCTCGCTATATGCATAAGTATATCTGGAAGGTGATTCTTGACGATCAAAGTAGTCATACACGACTTCTTCCTCCTGAAGGTTATCGATCAAGAATCGGTATCGCGCAACTGCAAAGAAGCTTTTCGCCGTTGTATCTGAATGAACTGACTCGGGCTGGCACATGCCGGAGGAACCAAGATTGCAATGCATAGGTGCACCCTTCGACTAGAATTGATTCTCCGAGTGCGAAATGGGTCAACCCTCGGTACAGAAAGGCAAGTGCAGCCATGGCTATGGAAAGGCAGCTGATTTGTCGAGTTCCCCATCTTCGCAGAAGTTGAATTATCCTGATATCCATATAATTCTGTCTATCTAGAAAAAGAGCTAATCTCACAATACATAAGACCATCGCATGCTAGATTCTTTCTCGAGCTGTTCGAGATAAGGAACTGACTTTCACAAATGCCCCATACTGCCTGTAGATTTCGAGCAGATTCACATATTTATTTTCATTCTCCTCGATCAATGGCCAAGACTTACGTCCTGTCATGCGAGCTAAAGCGTCTCGAGGATCCAGACCCTTGACATTGATCAAAAAAAGCTTCTCTAATGGATCTCCAGGCTGACCAGTTGGTTCAGGTAATCCCATAATCTTCGAGAATTCGTCCATCAACAAAGTCATTTCCCCCTATGGGAACCAGAAGGTACTAGTGCTCGGATTCCACCGCTCTGTCAGTGCGTGGATCAAATTGTCGTTGACTGTCTGTTTTTCCACTACAGATGCCAGTTCTAAACCACAATCGTTCAAATGGTCCAAAAACATACGAGAGAAGTTTTTGAGCCATGAATAATACCATCGAAGAATGAAGGATCTGATGTTGAGAGTTTGATATTCGGGAAGACCTTGTCGCACCTCGTAGGAGATGTGACCCTCAAGAAAGACTGAATCAAGTTGACTGGATGCCATCGGACTGGAAAACATGGAAGATTGGAATAAGACTTAGGAAAATACAAGGATTTTGAAAAAGATGCAAGCATGATAAAAATGAAGCTGGAAAATTCGAGATTCAGAAGGAAGGAAGGATGAAAAATTACCTGGAGTTTTGAGGAAAATAAAGAAGAATTTGAAAAATCGTCCAGGGTTTGAATAAAACAAGAATTTTTAGACAGTATATGGAAACAAATGGAGAAACTAGGGATTTTTGAAAATCGTTCAGTATTTTAGAAAACTTGTGGTAAATGTAATAAAATAGAATAAAAGAAACTAACATTCAATCTCATCCTGTATAAACAAGTATGCACATACAACATTCTCTAAAGGCTGACTCTAGATGCACCTATTTTGAAATAGTTGTAGGACCTTAATCCTAACTCTAAGGTTCAGATCAACTGTGTCCAATCATGTTATGCCGATATAGTTAAGCCGAGACCCGAGGTACGTGGCATAAAATCAATTTCTCTGGTTCTAAGTTCAAGTTTTTCAACATCCTTGAGCTCCTGCCGATATACGTTAGACTATGGCCCTTAGTACGTGGCAGGGGGGTTTTCACCCAAATAGGTGGCCCAATTGTGAGGCTTTGTCCTGAACTATGGTTTTGGAAGAAAGCCCAGCAACGTGAAGACCGGGTAAAGATAGGTGAGGTGGTTTTTTAAAACATGAGCACATGCAAGAAAATCAGAAGGCTCTAAAACCTAAAGAGATAGAGATTTTTAAAAATTTTGAAGAAGCAAACATTGTTTTCATACAAATCCTAGATTGAGGAGTGTTATATTTCAGACCTAGGTCTAAGTGAGCATGAATAATTCTCCTCAATTAGTCATACCAAACCATGCCTAGTCTACATGCAATCCATGTCAGCAAGGTTCAAGTCTAGGCTCCTAGATTCACATGATATCATGAAATAAAAGCTGACATTCCATGAAACATGATTTTGACAATTTGAACTAAGTTAAACACACAATTGATCAGGCGAAGACAGGTCCCATCACGGTCGCCAAACCTGTTATCATCGCAAAATTTTTACTTTTGCAAGTCAAACTGACCTTTGAAAAAAAATTTGAAAATAACTCACCTCCGTTTTAAAATGCGGGATAATTCCGAAGAATGGGACTCGTTTGTCGGTACGAGGTTTAACCGTTCCTAGCGCCTTTACCAGGGGTAATCGAACCAAGGATCAAAAGTATGCTTAGCTTTACTCAACTTGTCTAAATCGTGTTCTATTTCCTAAATGCATAAAGAATCAGGCATGTGCTATGAATTTTCTGAAAATGTAGATTTGAAAACATGATGTTTACTTTGAGATTTGAAATACTTGGAGAATTCTTGGAAAAGAAGCCCTTTGAAAATCGTGAATCCTGATTGAGAGGATGTTTCTGAGAAAATGAAAATCGATTTATGAAGAAATTTTAAAGTTTTGTGAAAATCGATTATGGGAAAACTTGATTAATTCTAAGAAAAGTTTGAATTTTGAACTTTGAAATTAAAGATGCTAGGATTTTGAAACGAAAAATATAACTTGGAAAATCAGGATTTTGAACTTGAGAAACACTTGAAATATCATTTGAAAGCTCAGAGTTTTGAGAAAATCAATTTCTGAGTAAGACTTAGAAAATTTTGAGAAAATCGATTTCTCTGGATTGGAATTGGAATTTGCAAATGAATGAAATGAATGAATATGGATTTGAAAGACTTGATTTTGAGGAATTGAGAAAATCCCTTTATATTTTTTTGAGAAATGTAGTGCATTTTGAAGTTAGCCTAAGAGTGTAGGCTGAATGTGGCTAATACGAAGATCACAAATCTGGGTCTCATTCGTATTCTGACTATGGGTATAAATACGAATTCCACCGAGTTTGTCAACTCCCAAAGAGCTAGTGCATGTGCCATTTGTGTAGACCATGGTGAATTGGAAATATGTGCATGAATGACAAACATAACAATTATATATCAAAGTTGAAACTATATGCAATGCAGTCCTATTCTAAGCAAAAATTGAAATTTTTATTCCAAAGTTTATATTTAATTTACATCAGTAATTGAATTTAAATACAGGAAATTAAAGGAAAGTAAAGTCTTCAATATCCCTGCAAAACTAGAAAACTTGTTAGTGAAGATATGTTGTCTTTTCTAGATTTATCTAGTAATATCTGGAAATTACTGGATTTCTCTAAATATAAGCATTTTTCCATGATTCCCTGAGATAAGCCTAATGAAATATGAAATAAAATATAAAAAATATTAAAATGAGATTTTAAATTTCGAAATTGGGGTCAAAATGACCAAAATACCCCTAATAGCAAGACTATGACCTTGAAATCAGGGTTTTCAGAAAGATATTTTGTAAAATGCAAGTTTTAAAATTCAAATGAGGATAACTTGAACCAAACATGATATGATATGATAACAAATGAGAAAATTAGGGTTTAGAATTTCAAAATTGAGGTCAAATGACCAAATTGCCCCGATAGCAAGACTATGGCCTTGAAATCAGGGTTTTTTGAAATAAATTTTGGTAAAAACTTTGGATTTAGGATTGAAATAAACATAAAATAAACCATGAAGCATCCTAATATGATTCAAACATGAACAAACCCTAAAAACATGAATTTATACACAAAAATCAAGAAATATCATGAAAATCATGATTTTAGCAATGTTTTGGGATCCTACGGGCACCCTGTTTTGCAATTTGATCCATTCAAGCATTAAATGGATTCCAAAATTGATAAAAATCGTCACCTGCACTTGTTATCACCCTAAAATCAGATTAGAATCATAAAAAAATATTTTTGACATTATTCCAATTCGAAAATTGCATTAAAACCCTAAAATATGCTATTTTTATCCATGGTCACATACCAGTTTCAGTGTTAGACCCGAATCAGAGGTCAATTCACCATGAAAAATCCTGAAATTTTACAGAAGTAAACTAGACAGAAAACAGAAAATCTCCTTTTTACAGATCGGAAAAATCATCTCCGATGAGGGAGATACCCATCCAGCAATCTGGACTTAAATTTAATGAATATAAATTTGATAAAAACAGATACTTACGATTGAAAATACAGAAAAAAATAGCATCCTTTATCAAAAATTTCTGAAATTTCAGCAGTGAATTGTAGACAAAAAAATAATGAACTTCCCTTTTTACATATTATGAATCGAATCTACAGTTTGAGATCTATGATCAGTACAAGTCGGATTAAGGTTTTTATAAATCATAATGAGTTTTAAAACATGGATCCAACTTTCTGACAAAGAAAAAATACCAAACAGAAACAAAAAATTATGAAAATTTTACAGTAAATAGCTTACATCAACACAAAGCCACTACACTTTACGGATCTCGAATCAAATATCAAATAAAAGAAATAACACATCTTGGGACTGCAGTTGCAATGGAAGAAGGTGGAGGGCTAGAGAAGAGAGAGAAGCCACGAAAATTTGAGAGAGAAAAAAGCCTCATTTTGCCCCTCTAAAGAGGACTAATTATGACTAATTATAGAAGAAGGTGGAGGGCTGGAGAATAGTTTTTTAAAACCCATGCAATTAGGACTAATTAATACCTAACTTTGATTTTTTCAAACTCTATCTAAAACCACCAAGGGAGGATGATTTTTTTGTGGTTTTCTAACCCTAAATGAACTCTAACTAAACCCTAATTAACACCTAATTAAACCCTAGAAAGTCCAAATGTGGCATCACCTAGTATGGACCCACAATTGGTTTTTAAAACTTGAATTTAAAACCTTTAAAAACCAATGGTTTAAAACTTAAATAAAATAGATTTTTAAAATTGCTTTTGACTCCTCTAAACCCCTAACCTAATTAGGACAATGACTAACCCTAGTCTAACCTTGACTTCTTCAAATATGGCGCCATCCCGAGTGGGCCCCACTTGAATTTTCAAAAACGATTTTAAAACTTGAAAATGAGAGGTTTTTCAAAAGAGATTCAAAAGTAGACTTTGAGATTGAAAGTTTTGAAATGGTACAGAGTCTTGACTGAGTCAGAACTCCTCTGGATATGGCGCCAACTGAGGGGGGCCCACATAGAACTTTTGAAAATTTTGAAACATCGACTGAAAATGACTTTGAAAAGGGGTTAAAATCAATAATTGAAATTCAGATTTTTTGAAAATAGAGTCCCAAGCGAACTGGAACTCTGGGCCAAAGTCCTAAACCAATTAGGACTCTAAGATTTTAGATTTTAAAAACCAAATGAATGAGTTTTTGAAAGATTTTATCAGAACTGGTAAAAAAATGAGTCAGAAAACACAGTCAGGGTTAGAGTCTTAACTCAATCGAAACTCTGAGATAGAGTCCTGAATCAACTGAGACTCTACAAAATGACCTAATTTTCGAAAAACAAATGAAAATAAATGAAAATGGAAGTAAAAACATACTTCAAAACAAACTCCTGACTGAATTAGGACTCTAGGACAGAGTCCTGATCAGACTGAAACTCTATATTTTTTTGGTATTTTCTGAAAAACAGATGAAAGAACTTGTAAAAACAATGAAAACAATAACAAATATTGAAATAAAACAGAGTTCTGATTCAACTGAGACTCTGGGGACAAAGTCCTAATTGAACTAGGACTCTCAGATTTTTGAATTTTCTGCGAAAACAAATGAGAGAATTTTAAAAAGCAGTTAAAAACATGATACAATTGAAGTTTTGGTTCAGAGTTCAGAGTCTTGATCTGATTAGGACTCTAAGAAAGAGTCCTGATTCGATCAGAACTCTAAGAATTTTTTATTTTCTGATAAGCAAATAATGAAATTTAAACAAAAATTTTGAAAATCAGTGAAAATGAAGTGCAAAAACACACTTTGGATAGAGTCCTGATTCTATCAGGACTCTAGAATAAAATCCCAGAATTTTGAAATTCTTTGATAAAAGTGTAATAGTTTTGATAAATAGAAAGATTTTTGAAAGATTCTCTCAAAATTAAAATCAGGATCAGAGTCCTGATCCAACTAGGACTCTCTGAACAGAGTCCTGTTTTGACTAAAACTCTGAGTTTTTGACTTATTTTGAAAGAAACAGGTAAAAATAGTGACAAAAGACAGAGTCCTAGTCCGACTGAAACTTTGAAGAAGAGTCTTAATCCGACTGGGATTCTTGAAGAAGAGACCTAATCCAACTAGGACTCTGGGATTTTGGCCAAAAACAGAAGATTTTAAAAGGTTTTCTCCAAAACAGGTAGAAAAGGTAGTAAAAAGTAAAGTTTTGATCCGACTGGGACTCTGGAAAAAGAGTCATGATCCAACTAGGACTCTAAGATTTTGGCCAAAACGGAGGAAACGGACAAGGGATATGACCATAACTGGTTTAAAATCAGAATGATGTTTTAAAAATGTTCAAAAAGATTCAAACAGATGAAAATACAGAGTCTTGATCCAACTAGGACTCTAAAATTTTTGAGATTTTTGATAAATGAAGGAATCCAGAAGCGACACTACCTAAATGAGTCTCATCTAAGAATTGAAATCAGTTGAAAATTGAGTTTAAAACGAATCCAAATTGTTTTCTGAGAAAAAAAATTCAAAATATAAGGTCCTGGGGATTGGCAAATGACAAAATGTTGATTAAAAACCCAGGTTTTAAAATTGTTTTTGAAAGAAAAGTTTTAAAACCCGAATCTGGATTAAATATTTTGAAAACAGGAGTGTTGAATCTCGAAAATGAGATGTAATGACATGCAATGCAATGAAATGGTATGCCGAATGCATGCAATGATGTGCAATGACACATGAAATATATAAACACTAGATGAGGGTGAAAATTTGGGGTGTTTACAATTAGTCTTCCAAAACACTCTAAGATAAGTCTCAAGAGTCCCATGTTGATCGAGCTTCCAAAAGACTCTCTTAAGAGTCCTATGTTGATTAGTCTTCCAGAATTTTCAAAGATAAGGTTAATCATCGGTTCAAGGTTATTAAGGAGTTTAAAACATGTAATTAGGACTCCCCCAAGGGAAATCGTGTATCTCAAAAGACTCCTCTCAACGAAGAGCTTCTCTATTATAGATAAGGCAGCATGCAAGGCTTTCAAATCATCTGAGAAGAGAGTCGACTTCCCTATGGACGTAGGCATTGATTTTGTCGAACCACGTTACATTATTTTGTGCGTGTGGTGTGTGTTTGTGTTTTAATATAAACATGAGGATTGTGTGGCTCACTCAAGATGTCTAAAAAATTGCTCTTTTTAAACTTTGGTTTCTATTTTCTCTTTTTTTTTTAAGTTAATAGAGTGATTGTTCAACCCCTAATATTCATGAAGATCTTATTATCTTTTTAATGTAACTTTTCTTTCTCTTTTTCTGAACATGGTTAGGCAAGTTTGAAAACCACTAGGTTGTGAGGGCCATTTGGTTCTCACCGAACGAAGTCAGGCTAGTTTGAAAACTACTAGGTTGTGAAGATTGTTTAGGTCCTGCCAAACGAGGTCGAGTCATTGTTTTTGGCAAGAAAATTGGATTGTTGAGACCATGATTGGTCTCGCTAAACAAGGTTGAGCCAGTTTGAAAACCATTGAGATGTGGGGACCATTTGGATCCCACCAAACAAGGTTGGGCCAGTGTTTGAAGACCATTGGGTATTGATTTGGGCTTTTCTCAGAAGATGGTAACTCTGGAGGATGCTAGGTAAATGTAAATACCCTAAATTTTCCTTGTTCATTTTCAAACACCCCCTTTCAACATATGCCAATCCCCTTAGGAGTCTAACCCTAAGTCTGTCCTAGTTTAGGTGTCATTTCGCCCTTTTTGTTAGTAAAATTTATCATTTTACCCCTAGGTCACCTTAGATCTCAGTCAGAGTCAACCAAACTCATTTTAAGTTTAGAACAATTAAAATGTCTGTCATTTCTAGCTCTCATGAGCTCACAATGAGTAAACCTTATTCATTTCTGATCATTTCAGCTAAAAATGATTCATTTCTTGAGAAATGAGCTCAATTCTAGCTCAAATTGTAGCTAATTGTTCTCAAGTCAGTTAAATCCAGTCAATCATGTTCCCTTATGTTTAACTTGAGCTCACTAGGAGTTCAAGTAGTCGGGTTTTAGTTTAAATCCATTTTCTATACTGTGGGAGTCCATTTTAGCTCATTTTAGCTGAAATTGAGCTAAGTCTTGTCAGTCTAGCTAGTGTTTAAGCTCCAGATTTAATTCATCTCAGTATAACTAACTTTCATTTCAGCTTAAACCCAATATATTTTCATGATACACTTCACTCCAGTGTTCATTTCTCACCATTTCTCTGAGAATTGGGTCATTTCTCGATCATTCAGTCTAGGAGTTTAGTTAAGTCAGTGTCATTTTAGTTCATCTGAGTTTAGAAACCCTAGAAACCAATTCAATTCAGTTTAAACTAGTTCAAACAAGTTAAACCTCATTTTCCAGTATCACTCTTTGCCCTGCAGTGGCAAAATCATTCCTCAAATCATTTTGTTCAAAACATCATTTTATCATTTCCTAAGCTGGTACAAATATCAACCTAGGCTCAGATCAATTCCTTTCCTGAAACTTTATCTATATCCGAGATCCAATTCATATTTGGATCAGATCCAATATCGGATTTGATATCCAATACCCAATTTCATCTTCAGACATGAATTTCCAATTCCTTATCTCTGCCAGGGATCTGAGACTTTAAATCCCTCATCCAGGGTTTGCATTTGGCATATCATTTTATATCATTTCATTGCATATCATTTTCGAGATCCAACACTCTCGTTTTCAAAATATCAAATCCAGATTTGATTTTAAAACCTTTCTTTCAAAATAAATTTCAAAAAACTTGGGTTTTAAATTGATATTTTTCATCTGGCCAACCCCCGGGGCTTTACATTCTTTATTTCAAAACATTTTCCTTAGAAAATTGATCGGGATTCGTTTTAAACTTGATTTTAAAGCCAATTTTTAATTTTTATCAATTTCTTCAAGTGGGGCCCACCCTGCAGGGGGCACCAAACCCTAATCTTTCCATCTTTATTCAATTTCATCTCATTTTCATGTTTTGCTTATTTCAAAAATATAAAAAAAACTATAAATATAGGCATCTTTTAAAGCTTTTGAAAATCTTGTTTTTAACCCCTTTATTTTACCGTTTTAAAATCGCTTTTGAAAAACCAAATGGGGCCCACATTAGGTGGCACCACATTTGAGGGTATTTGAGTCTATTTAGGATTAATTAGCGTTTCAATTAAGTTTGAAAAGTCAAAGTCTAATTGATTTAAAAACTCCCTTTTTATTTTAGCATTTTAACCTTGTTTTTAACCTTGTTTTTAACCTTTATTTAGGGTTTTAAAAACTAAATGTGAGCCCATATAGGTGGTGTCACATCTGAGATTTTTCAGAGTTTAATTAGAAGTCAATTAGGTTTAATTAGCTCGAGTTTCATTTAGGGTGGAACTCTCCAAGGAAAATCCCCCCCCCCCCCCCCCCCCTCTTTGATTATCTCTTAAGTAATTAAGAGAGAGTTTCAACAAAATCAAAATTCTCTAACCTAAAGCATAAACATTTTCTATAAATACCCACCATAGGGGGTCGACCTCCACATCTAGTTCTCTCTCTCCTTCTTCCTTCTCAAGCTCCAAACCCTAGCAGCTTCCATTAATCAAAAGGTGAGCTTCCTCTGCTTCTCCTTGTTTTGTTTATTTTTTTACTATTTCCACCATTGCTGCCCCTTATAGTGTAGATTTTTCTTCTTTTCACATCAAGAAACCATGTGAAATTGTCAAGAAGGTGATTAATTGACCCATGAACAAGTCTTTTACGATTTCCTTCCATGAATCATAAGTTTATTTGGTGTATTTTGCTATTGCCAAAAGAAAGAGCATGATTCGACCTTCTATAGGTCAAATCCCTCTTTTCTACCAGCTAAATCAAATTTGATCCATGATCCAGTGATTTTTTTTTTCATGTGTTTATGTTATTTTCATTATCTACATGTTCAAGCATGTTCAAGAACCCTTGATCTTATATTTTTATGATTTTCGCATGCATAAATCAGAATATATCATGATTAGTGCTTTATTTCTGAGATAGGCAATTCTAGATGTCTGATAATGATATTTTTTCTCTTGTTTATATTCATATTTTAAATCTGAAAATTTTATAGTAGAATCATGCATATGCCCACGGTTTTTAATAAAAAAATCAGATTTTTTTGATATCTGCAAACCTATTTTCAAAAATCAAAACCGAAGCTTGTTTTCTGAACCATGAAAACGCTGTGTAAATTTAAGGTCATCTTGTCGGAGGCATATCTCCCTCATTGGAGATCGCTTTTCCAATCTGTAAATGGCAGCATCCGTGTATGCATGTCTATTTTATTCTATGATTTTTTTATAATTTTTAACAGTCAGTTACCATCCTGTTTTAGCCCAAAATCAAACCCTATTTTCCGGAATCGTCAGGCATGTTTAAACCCTAGACCATCTTGCCAGAGCGATATCTCCCTAACCGAAGATGATCTCTCCTATCTGTAAAAAAGGTTGTTTCCATATGAATCTCTAGTTTATTTTGTGTGATTTTCATAAATTTTTATGGTAGATTGTTATTTTATTTTAGTTAAAAACCAGGGTCTATCTTTCTTAAACCGTTATATGTTGGCCAGAATCAAACGTAACTTGTTAGAACGATTTCTCCCTAACCAAAGATCATATTCCCAATCCGTAAAATGGAGTGTCTTTATATGTATGTATAATGTTTTCTATGAAATTTTTATAGTTTTTTATGTTGTCCTTCTATTTTATTTTAACCTGAAATCAGAATATGTCATGTTTCTTTATTAAAATTTCATCAACAATTAGGGTTAGATTGCCAAAACGATTGCTCCCTAACCCAAGATCATATTCCAGATCTGTAAAAAGAATTATTTTTATTGATCTGTCTAGTTTCTTCTTGTTAAATTTAATAAATTTTTATTGTTGTTTGATATCCTATTCTGGTCTGACACCGTGACAGGTACAAAATCGTAGGTAAAATAACATATTTTTTACCTTTTTATTCAATATTTATATTCAAAAGAATCCAAAATTTTTATTTTTTGATTGTAACTTATTTTTAGGGTTATTAGAAGTGTTCATACCGAATTTTATGATTTTTGGAATTCATTCGATGTGTTATTTAGTCATTTCATAAAAATAGGATGCCCACAGAGTTTCGATTCAACCAGAACACAAGCAAATTTAATCTTTTTTGCATATTTTATTATTTTTATACATTGTTTTCATGATTTTTAACTTTTATCATCTTCATAATCACATCAGGGTGCTCTCCACCCGATTTAGAATTGTTTTGAATCCGTTTGATCCCCGGATTAAGCGTATTACAAGAATCTTTTCTGAAAAACCTTATTTTTAACCCTATTTTGCAATAAATATCAATTTTCAAGGGTATTTTAGTTAATTTTTCAAATTCCAAATTTTTAATTTGTTTATTTTCATTATTCATTTAGTTATACATCATCCATTATGTTATTTAGTTGGTTTTATTTTAGTGAAGCATGGAAAAAGGCTTATATTCGGATAAATCCTTCAATTTCCATATATTGTTGGATAACTCCTGAAAAACTGACATTTTTCTACTAACATGTTTGTTAATTTTGCAGGGAAACTCAAGATTATATTTTCCTTTATTTATCTTTTCTTTTCTTTAGTTTATTATTGATATAAATTATAACATTTGATTGCATTTGCATATAGTTTGATTTTGATATTAACTGTTATTGTTTGATCATTCATATGCATATATTTTAAATTCACAATGGTCAACACGAATGGCACATGCACCTTCTTCTAGGGAGTTGATAAACTTAGTGGATTTCATATTTGTGGTTATAGTCAGAATACGAATGATACTCAGATTTACCATCTTCTTTTAAGTTACAAACAACCTACACTTTTAGGCTATCTTTAGAAAATATTGCATATTTTTTAAAGATTTTCCAAGTATTTTTCTTTTTAGAATCAAATGAGACATATTCAATATACATTTGTGGCCATAGTCAGGGATATATAGCGAATTTATTTCATTTAAATTCTATAAGGCACAAAAAAATTTTTACCAATGATTTTCTCAAATTCTTCAAAAAATATTTTCACAGATTATATTCATGCACAATCTAAGTTTAGATTACATCATGAAATGAGTTCATAGGGCCGCACACCCATCCCTTTTGATCGATTTCAGAGTTCAATCCTAAAAAAAAAAATCAATTTTCTCAAAGTGACCCAGGTTTTTATTAAAAAAATGATTTTCAAGGTTTTTTGCCTTTTCCAAATACTTTTCTATGTCCAATTCATGATTTTACAAGATTTCCTTTTCTTCAAAAATATTTTCCAAGTATGAAAAATGATTTTCCAATCATCATTTTTCTAAGGATTTCTAAATATTCGAAGCATACATCATGTTTTTCAATTTGTATTTTCAAAAGTTTATAGCACATGCCTGATTCTTTGTGCATTTAGGAATAGAATATTGATTTAGACAGTTGAGTAAAACAAAGCATAAAATTGGACACATGACTCCTAATTAGCTCTTGGCTTGACACATGTGTTCTTATAGATTTTTTCACTGACTTACCTACTTTGCTCTTGACTTGCCACATGTCCCACATGGCTTTGTCAATTGATTGGACACATGGCCACATGTCCTTTGGGAAATGTGCCACCTCAAGGTCCTCTAGATGGTTTTAAGTGGATCCAATCCATATGGGTTGATCCAACCAGTCCAACATGAATTGGGTTGGTTCACAAGGTCCAATGTGAATTAGATCGATCCAATATGGATTTCGATAATTCTTTTAAATTCTAATATAAAAATTAGTTTGTATTATTTAATTGCCATCTAAATTCCTAATTAAATATAAACTAATTTACTATTGCTAGTTTAATAAAATATTTAGCAATTAAATACCCAATTAATTATTATTTACTAAAAATTTTAAACCATATTTAGGCAAAAAAACTTATTTATGAAAAAAATCATAAAACATTTTTTGGTTTTACATTTATAGGAAAGGTGCTCAATATATTGGTTTAAAGGCACCAACGCACTGGTGGATGGGTATTGAAACATGCTAAACCCTTAATTGAAAAAATCTAATAACTCATTTATTTACCTAATCCACCTTGAAGAAGGTAGTTGGTACAACTTTGAGTGACCATGATATATACGGATATTAGTTGTATATATGTCTTTGATTATTTGTAAGAGCAAAGGCGTCTCACTAGTCCTGAGTTCTCGGAAGGTAGGAGACCTGAACTACCAATATGTCATAGGTGGTAGATCCCATGCCCAGTAGCTAGAGGATGCATCCCAATTATCTACACCACTATGAGATTTCTTCTCAATCAAGGATTGTCTACTTTGGTTGTCATAAGCAGTTAGACCTACGAGGAATCTAAAAGACATAGCATAATAAACACCCATAGTGTTCTCTTCTGTGTCACTAATGTTTTTGTGTACCCATGGGTATAGCAACAAGAAAAACAAAGATGTTATTTAACATGATTGTGATGAACATATGCCCTAATTATTTAAATACTTAAGTATGGGCACGAGTATGTTTTAATTAGCATTGTGTAATTGCTTATGTATGGAATGTGGTAGCATGTCTATTATGTGAGCGTAATTTGTAAAACATGATATTATGATATAAAACATGATTATAGAGGTTGATAAGTTTATATGATGTAAAACATGACTTATGTGATTTAACAAATCATTATATGTGTTTGCAAATATATGTATTATGTTCATTTATTGATATGATTCAAATGAGTATATATTATTGTATGCTTTAATTCTTTGCAAACATGTGAGGTGATTGTACTCCTACCAGACTCGGTGAGTCTGACCCCTTAGTTAATAACTCTGCAGACGAGGAGTAATTGTGGTGACATAGTGCAATGATGGGAGGTTGTTGAACCAAGCCCTTAGCAGGGCCCATATCAGGGCCCATATCAGTCTTTATTTTATATTTGAGATTTGAAAAACATTAAACATTTGATGAATTTAAACTTTACATTTAATTGCTTAGTTTACTTAAATGTTGAATGATTTGGCACATGACATGATTCCAATGTAGTTACTATTTGGGATCCTCAAGTTGGAACCAAATTCTAAGTTGGGTTGTAGATCTAAGTCCAAGTGACGAAGATCCATTCCCATGCATTTTTTAATTGCCTATGACTTGCCCAAGATTTGTAACCCATTTTTAAAAGAAAAGATCTTTCACTATTTTCTATCAATTTATTTGGCTAACGTAGTACCTTACGTGCACTGAGTTCTATGGGGCTTCTTGACTAGAAAGAGAGCTTGCATGTAAGCTGACTTTCTAGAACTTAGTTTCATAGAACAATGCCTTACAGATTTGTCTTTCGTGAACTTATCTCGAATTTTATTCTAAGGAGCTATTAAACATTGATGCTTGTACAAGTGACTCTTTAGAGCTTGATTCAAGTAAAACAATGCCTTAGATGAAACCTTGCCTTAAATGACACATTAAAAAAAAAGTCTAAAAATTTGGGTTAAAATTTTGAGGCGTTACATGTTGACATCTAAATCATGTTTTTTATAAGAAAAGGATTTTTTGAATCCAAATTTTTTTATTTTTTAGGCCATTAATTTTTAGACCTATAATAACCTAACCATGTGTCGAAGTCGTATGCTCCAAGAGTAGATCCCATGAAATCAAGCATGTAGATCACATGTATTAGGTAAAAAAAAGGTCAAACAACATATCACGTCTATTTTGCATTAAGAAAAAATAAATAACGTTTGCTAGATTAATTGCATATTCATTCAATAGTAGCAAATACATTCTCATATATATATATATATATATATATATATATATATATATATATATATATATATATATATATAGGGTTTTGGTTTTTATGTTTTAAATTTTAACCATACATATTGGATCTACATACTTGATTTTATAGGGATCAACTCTTGGAGCGTTTGATTCCAACACATGGGTATGTTTTAATAAGGTTAGAAAAATCAACGGTCCAAAATTGTTGTAAATTTTTTAGGCTCCAAATGTCGCTTCTTTCACGTAAAACACATAATCTGGGTATCGATCCCAAGTAAATCGACCATGCCAAACACAACTTCATGGTCAAAATTGTGAAAAAGACAACAAAAGAGCGGAAAACCCCATCTAACATGTTTTCATCACTCTATATAGGGTTAATGTGTGCTACCCTCGTGGGTAAGGAACCCTTAACAAAAAATTATAATATTTTTAATTTTTTAATATTTTTAGACATTTGACCCTCTAGGTATAATCAACGTGTTTGGACTAGTTGAAATTAGTGCTTGGGTTATGTTATTCTAATGTGTATGTAAGATTTTGTAGGGAATGAAAGATCAATGACCTACACCGTATCAAAATTTTAACCTTCATAAAATCATATTTTTATGTCAAAAAAATATGATACAATAGTTTATTCCTACTATTTTGACCATGTTGAACACATTCATAGAGTTATATTTGGTCAAAATCAAGACCGTAAGTATCATATCGTTACCCATATCAGTCAGGCCCAAATTAAGATCATATAACATCGTATTGTAAAACATCATAAAATTTTAATTAATTTTTTTCTAAAAAATCTAAAAAATAAAAAATAAAATAAAAAATTTAGCAAAATTTCTAAAAAGATCATATCACATGAAACAATAATGAATTGCACAAAATACATCCACAAAATCACATATGAAGCATTTATGTCTCTATGAGCTACATAAGACATCATGAAACATCAACTATCTTACAAAAACAATGCAAAATATTAAATATTTTGCAATTAAGAATATACCACAAGACTCATACTTTCATATTACATAAACAAAAGTATTATGACAATAGTTACACTCAATTTTCAATTGGATTCTATTCATTACTTAGTGCCCCATTGCCATGTCGGATCATATTATGCCATCTTTGTTGGAAGAGTGTTGAGTGATTTCTACCTTGATATAAATCTTTAATTTTCATGGATCATAGGGGTGGTCCTACCATTTTTTTTGTTAAATCCCATTAAGATCCTCTAAAAATAATACTTTCAAGTATTTTTATTTGATTTGAACCATTAGATTGTTTAGAGAAGTGAAAACCTACCTGATTACTTGTGTACCAAATATACCCAATGAGACTGGACCGTTCATTCTTAATCTGATTGGACAGTCTATATTTATCGTATAAAGGAACCCTCACCACACTAAGAATGGGTGGTCTCTCTATCAATCTCCCTTAACCATCCTCTCTCACCCTACCTCTCCCTCTACTCGATTACTGCTACCACCATCCCCGCCTTTGACGGTCATCTACTGCTTGTGTCACCGGCAACGATCATCTACCAGGCATACTATATTGTGTCTCTCTCAACCTCTCTACAAAGGTATTCTTCTCTCTCTCTCTCTCAACCTCTCTCTGAAGATATACATCTCTCAGCCTACGATACTTGGGGCTTTTTTTCTCCCTTTTTCTTGTATGTTCAGTTTTGCTTTTGTTTTTGTTTTCTTGTATTGTTTAGATCTGATGCATATAAGCATAGTGACTGTATATTGTTCTTCTTCTTCTTTCCATTTGCCTTTCTTTCTTCTCCCTTTTTTGATAACTCATTTTTTCCCTTTTTCTTGTATGTTCAGTTTTGCTTTTATTTTTTTTCCGTGTTGTTTAGATTTGATGCATATTAGTATAGTGATTGTATATTGTTCTTCTTCTTCTTCTTCTTCTTTCCATTTGCCCTTTTTCGATAACCCATTTCCCACTTTTTTCTTATATGTTCAGTTCTGTTTTATTTTTTTATTTTTCTTGTGTTGTTTAGATCCGATGCATATCAGCCTAGTGTTTGTATATTGTTGTTCTTCTTCTTCCTCTTTCCATTATGCCATGTACTTGTTCTTTTTTTGCCCCTTTGTTCTTGGAATATTGTATTAGATTCATGTTTTGTTGGTTTGCTTGTCTTCCCTCTCGTGGCTTATAAAGTTGGATTATGAATTGGTTTATATAGAGATATTTATGGCCTTGAATCTGGTTTAATCTTTTGATATTGTAGTTAACTCCGATTCCATTCTCTATTTTTGTTTTGGTGACATCTTGTCACCTCCATCACTCTGATTAGTTTGCATGTCTTCCTAGTGTTTGACGAGAGTTGGTCTATGTTGGTCGTCACAGTTTGGTTCCCAATGGGTGGTAGTTTGGATTCAAATGAGTCTCAAATTCCCCTTTCGAATTTGGTATTGAGAGGAACTTGATCAAATTTAGCTGGTCTTTCGCCATCAAACTCAGTTTGCTTGCTTATGTGGTGGTCTTCTGGTATTGGTTTATTGTCCAAATTATGGGGCAAAACAATACCTGTGTTGCTTCAAGGCAGAGAGTTGTGAATGCTTGTGCATTGTTCAATTTCAACTCAACAATTGGGAGAGGAGCAAAAGCAGCAATAGAGGCTGCAGTCGATGATGTGAATGCAGATTCTAGTATTCTATAGGGCACTTGGTTAAACATGATTATACAGGATATTTACACACTTGTTGGCCGTGGTGAACCTTAGTGTTAACAATTATTTTAGTGAAAAAAATGGATGTGGTGAACCTTAATGTAAACTTTATTTATGCAAATTTTAATATGGAAAAGTATGTAATATTTTTTTTACTTTTCTCCTGCTTAGACTTGTTACAAATATGGTCTTTTGGAAGTTGGGAAAGTTATAAGTAACCATGTGTGCATATTCTTGTTGGGTTTTCCTTTCTCTGGGTTTTGACTTATGAGGTCCTAGTTGATAAGAAAATAAGGTATTAAGTGAAAAGTTTTTTTTTTTTGTTCAGACCTGTTACAATATGGTTGGATCTGTGAAAAGTATGAAAAATATGCAGTGGCTGATTGTTGTTTGAAGTTTTTTGTAGTTTATTCTGTTATTCAGGTTTTGCAGTCACATGTTGGTTAGTTTTTATGGGTTTTGCAGTGGGCAATGGCTTATTTGGGTGGGGTTTAGAGATGAGTTTGTTGGTTATTAATATTGAGAATTATGTTGGCAATCTGTGTTTGAGTTTAGTGAAATTGATCTAAAATAGGCTTCAGTGAAATGGACTTTGCACTCACACATCCCTTTGTGTTATTGTCATAAGACTGCAGTTTTTATGGAATGGTGTGTAATAATTATAAACCAAATCTAATTCATTGCACATGGTCTTTGGCAGGGTTGCAAGTTGGATCAAAACTAAGCCTTGACCTACTCTCAATTTGGATCTTATCATGTCTAAGTGTTGTAACTTAGTTCAATGCACAAGGCCTTGTGATAAGCAATACTGTATAAAATCCATTACTTTTTTGGAATGGAAAATCAATTTGACTTTCGAAAAGTATAAAACTTGTTACTTTTAAAGGCCTATATAAGCGAACTTTGATCCAAGTACACTAGACGTGTGACATCCATATGCCAAATTTTATGTCTCAAATAGAACAGGTTGACAAAGGATAGCTTGTGAGTGATTACATAAAGAAAGATCCCCAAAGACATCTTTTGAAAGGCCTAAATTACTTTTTTCAAAGTGAACTGATTAATATGACTCAAGAATTAGACCGATAAGAAAATGAAACCCTCTATAGGAAATATAAATAGTTCATATGCATATCACATTCATGGAGGTGTTGAGAGCATGATCATTCTTCTACTAAAGGCATACAATTCAGATGCAATGGTGACCATTTGCTATTTGTGTACTTGTCTCTACCTCATAATTAAAATAATCAACTCAAACAAACAAACTACTCCAAGTGTGTCGTAGCAAAACCATTGCATCTACAACCACCGCAATAACGAAAGCACCGGTTGCAACAGTTTCAGCAAATCAGTGACAACCACCGTATGGGATCAGAAGCTAGTGCCTTGCACAAACAACATTTATCCAAGGCAAAAGGGGGTTGTTGAGGCTCAATTATCTGCAGAGACCATGACAAAGAAGCTATTTCATTTGTTTCATGCATACAATTATTTCATTTTCTTCCAAAGTGAAGTGCAGAAAGCACAAAATGAATTACAAATAGCACAAAATGTTTTCTACAGAAAACATAAAATGAGTCACGAAGTGAAGTGCATACAACTATTTCATTTTCTGTCACATGTTTTTAGTCAGTCACAGATCTTGTTATTGGGAAAATGTTAGTGTGGGAAAATATCATGATATTTTTGGAAGCACCTCAGTGTGAATTACCTGCAAACCCACACTTTAACTTGGAGAAGATATTAAGCATGTCCACCTTGCTCACCTCTTGTGCATAACAAGAAGACATGCACTAGATTAGTTGAGCTGAAATTCAGTTTAGGAAACAAAACTTTAACATATTATACACCAATAAAAAACATTACATATTCTTGGGGGTTTGCTTGTATTCGTTACATTTTTACAAAATATTTTGTCATGTCTTGTCCCCTTACAAACATGACATATTCTTGGGGGTTTACCACTAACATCAATTTTAGATGTGATCCTGCATAAAAAAAAACTTAATACCAATTATAAAATATATATTAAAAAGTATTAAATATATTAACAAAGTCACCCTGAATTGAGGTTGAAGCCACATATTTTAGAATTATGTTCAAATCATCCACAAGTTGCACAATTCCTTGTCACCTTGTTTTAATGGATTCCTGATGGGATTAGTTTAGCATATCTTTTAGAATCCACAAGTTCTTGATCTATAAGAATAACATCATCATTTGCAGACTCATTATTGGCACGCAGAATTCTCATATGTACATTTGTAGTAGAGATGTTTTCTTCATAGACACTTTTTTTTTTAATGTTCGACAATGTGTTTCAGCCAACAATAAGAAAGGAAAATGATGATAGATGCCACACAACATTTGCAGATGATGCCACACAGTGAGGTTGCCACAATGCAAATGCACACACCTAATAGGGTAAGCAATTTGGATGGTTTAGATAAGTTTTCATGGCAGCACAATTTTCTTTAGAAAAATCTAATTGCTAATGCGGATTTTCACAATGATGCACCTATTCTCATTCTACAACTGACCATCAAAACGAGCTCTCATTAAAAGCTTAAGATCTCAAACAAAACTAAAACCTGAGTTACAAAATGCATGGATAGTGCACACATTTTGCCAAGAACATAACTGAACGTACAAGAACTCCATAGTAAACATATTTTATCAAAAACGGAATTGAACATATAAAACTGAACATACAAAAACAAGCAAAACATGAATCTAATGCAATATTCCAGAAGCAAAATGGCAAAAAAAAGAAAAAATACATGCCATAATGGAAAGAAGAAGAAGAACAACAACAACAATAATATAAAGACACTACGCTGGTATGCATCAGATCTAAACAACACGAAAAAAAACAAAACTGAACATACAAGAAAAAAGGGAGAAATAGGTTATCAAAAAAGGAAAAGAAGAGAAGGGTAAATGGAAAGAAGAACAAAATACAATCACTACGCTAATATGCATCGGATCTAAACAACACAAGAAAACAAAAACAAAATTGAACATACAAGAAAAAAAGGAAAAATGGGTTATAAAAAAAGCGAGAAAAAAACCCAACTGAGTATCACAAGCTGAGAGATATATCTTCAGAGAGAGAGAGAGAGAGAGAGAGAGAATAATATAGAAAGAGAGTCTGAGAGAGAGACAATACTGTCGTAGAGTGGTTGAGAGAGAGAGACGAAATCTGGTAAGACTGGTAGATGCTCGTCGCCGATGGTACGGGTGGTAGATGACCGCTGGAGGCGGGGATGGTGGTAGTAATCAGGTAGAGAGGGAGGCAGGGTGAGAGAGGATGGCTGAGGCAGATCGACAAAGAGACCACCCATTCTCAGTAGGGTTAGGGTTCCTTTATACGATAAATATGGACCGTCCGATGAGATTAAGATCAGACAGCCCAGTCTCATTGGGTATATCGGGTACACAAGTAATCAAGTAGGTTCCCACTTCTTGATGTGTTTATTATCATTGCTTATATATGTGTTAAAAAACATTAAAAAAAAAGAATTTTGCAGCCAAATGGCTAGATGGAAAGATGATTAGTTCGAGACTCCAAGTCATTGATGCAGGGCATGTTTGCTTGCATCTTAATGCAATCCCATTCGAAATCATGTGATTCTAAATATAAATGGATCGGACCACGCACTAATCCATTCAAAATACAAAATTTGTATATATTATTGACCTTTATGTAATCAAACTATACCCAAGGCTCATTCGTGTCTGCCTCATCTTAGACATTTAGATCTGGATTAGCAGTGAGCATTAGAATGATCCGGACCGAATAGATTACAAATCCCGGTTCCCGGTCCAGATCCGTGACTGCATGGAGCCCCACCGACGCCATAAATTGCGCATCACTGTGGCGAGTGGCGACAAAGGAGTGCGAAATTCTCACTCCTTGCTCGACATCGTTGCTCGCGTCTCTAGAAACTTTCCGTTTTCCCAGCGGGCTCTGCGATTTCCGGCGATCCCAGTTCGTTTCCCGGCGAGATGAGGACCTTGCAGTTCTGCCTTGTCGTCGCGACGGCCGCCGGGTTCTTCGCGACTCTCATCTACATGGCCGGAGTCTCTACATTCGGTACGCCCTAATCCCTTTTCTCCTCTGCATACCGATCATTTTTCTTCCGCATATTTCTAGGGCTTTTCTCTTACGTTTTGGTTTCTAATTAGCTAGATCTTGTGTTTTATTGATCTCATTCGGTAGATCAGAAGTTTGTGATCTCGGACGAGGACATCGAATCTCTGAGATCCCTGCACGTTCATTTCGAGAAGTGCGTGGTGAGTTTTTCTGAACAATTGTTTCGTCGTTCTGAAATGTGGCTAATTGTGCTGTTCTCGACTTGCATTTTTCGGGTATTTGATTCGTTTTTGGTCCTCTTTTGTGTGTGTTTCAGTTATTTCCTTCAGTTCAGGTTCTGCTTATGTATTAAGTTTCTTTTCATCATCACTTTTGAGAACTTGTTAATGCAAATATAACACCGAGACAGCATATTAAGGTTATACCTTTTTTGGACGATTTACCTGGTTTTTAGTGGGTAAATAATCATTTAGATCTCATCAGTTACGTTGATTTCATTCTCAACTTTATGTGCACTAAAGTTCAGTTGCGACAAAGACCTAGTTGAATTTTTCCCTTAAATTAGCATTCTGAGTATTTTTTTTCAGCTTTTAGCACATGAAGTATCATATAGTTCTGTCTTTGCAGCAATTTGATCCTCTGTTTTTATGCACAATAAATGGCAAATATGACATCAAGCTATTCAAATTCTTGCTCATAAATTTGTCCTTTCCTTTTTTTTTAGCATAGAGTAGTTAAGGTTCATTTGTTCGAAGGCATTCCTGAATACCATATCTTGATTAGTAGGAGTCACACTTCTTTAGCCCAGAGGATCTCAGGTTTGAATCCCACCTGGGGTTACCCCCATCTTTGTGGGGTTTGCTAATGGATATCACCGTTGCACCATGGATTGCCTCCTACATAAATTGCTATGCAATGCTAGCTTCCATTCAATGAATTTCACTTCATTCCTCAACTAGCAGATAGGTCAGTTGTGGAAGTTTTCTTTGCAAAATGATAGGTTCTACTTTTAGTTCCTGAGAGGCCAAGTCTGTAATTTGGTTCTGCTTGTGTGATCGATAAAGGCATTCTCTGCTTCAAGTGTAGCTACAATAATGTTCTTGAGAGCTTAGACTGAAATGTCGCATTGCCAGGTTAACTACAGTGAAGTGACCATGTCGCCAAATTTGGTTTATGCTTGCTGTTGAAAAAGGGAAAATGAAAAAACAATGCACACATAGCCCTGTTGATGGATCATGCCCCATAGTTTGTTTACTTGGATTTTTGTTATACACCATACATTGTTATTTGTTACATTTTGATGCTCTTTCTTGCTAAACTTTTGGATTATTAGTTGTGAAGTAGAGCCATTTTTGCCATATGTTTGAAAGAAATGGTGGCCTTGAAAGTTCATTATCTTATCTGGGTGTTTGGGTTGGTGCAGAGTACAAATGGGCTAGGCTTACGAGCTGAACGAAAGGACTACTGTCAAGTTATTATGCATTTCCCTCATGATACCGTGCCCAAGTGGGTATGTTTTTTAGTGCATTTAGTTTGATGTTTTATTTTGCCAAAATATCTTCTTTCCTTTAGTTGCAATTTTGTGATTTGCTTCCCTTTTATTAATAAAAACACTAACAATTCAACAGAAAGATCCCAAGACTGGAGAGCTTGAAGGTCTGTCATATGAGTTGAACCTTTGTGAAGCATTAGCCACATGGGAGCAGGTGCGAATCTGTTGGACGATATCATCCATTATCATGGAAACTAGCAGTATCCAGTTATATATGACTTTTGACTTTCTCGACCACTTTATGAAGGCGCATTAGGGTTTGAATTCTTGCATCGTGGTTCAGTTTGTATCGTGTTTATATTTTATTTGCTTATTGTTGTTATTACCCATTGTATCTGTATTTGTTTTGTGTAACTAGGGGTATTTTAGTTCATGTAATTTTTGTAAAGTTTAATATAAATAGAAGAGATCCCATGCCACAATCCACATTGGGAATTGTGCCTTTCAGCCCTTTCCTTCTTTGATGCATCCTTTCTTCTTACTTGCTGGAGTATTTTGGTGTATACAGGCCAGTTCATCATTTAGAGTGTGAGGAGCTTTATATTGATTTTCCTTTTTCTAATTATCTTTTCAGTCTTTTATTTGTATTTTTTCTCACTGATTATTGGTTTTTTAATTTCGTACTCATCTAGTGGCACTGTTGGATCGATAGGTACCAGCAATGTTTTGAAAAGCGTTGAGGCGAAGTGAGGCGCTCCACCAAAAACTGAGGTGAGGCATAAGCCTCGAGGTGTAAAGCGTAAGCCTCAAAAAAAAATTTATAAAAAAATATCTAAAATTATAAATAAATAAAAAATGGTTTATTGATGAAGCAACAACAAAAAAGAAATAGAAAATCTCAAATAAATACCAAAAATATGAGATTAACATGTAAAAGTAACATTAATGCAACAACTTGATCTATGTAAGTATCTAAAAAATAAAATATGAGCATTCATTAAATAAAAAATTAACATTAACAACCAAATGCATATTGGCATTAACATCATGTCATCATTAGAAAATGCATATTAACAACCAAATGTTAATATATTTGTTTAAAACTCTCCAAAATGAGTGTTACAACATTCACAAGTGCAAATGAAAGACCCAAAAAACATATAAATGTCCATAGTCCTATGATATGAATTAGGGCCTAGGCTCTTTTTGTGTCTCGGCATCATCAATATCCAAGTGTACAATGTTATCATTTGAGGAATCCATATAAAGAGGTTCTTGTTTATCCTCATTATCTGACTCTTCATCATCTGCACTTTCTTCTCCACATCTTCAGTTACTTGTTTTGCTTTTCTTTTTTCTTTAATAAGAAATCATATATTAAATACTTATTATATATAATTAAAAAAATACATTTATATTCATAGCAAGGCAAAAGCTAAGTCACACGAACTAGGCTAAAAGGTTGACGCACCCGCGTCGGCCGTACCCAACACGGGTGCGGACACGGCCAACTAAGTGTCAGACTCAATCAATGTATCGGGGCCGAGTCCGTCTACATTTTGGACTCGGTTAACTTTAACTGAGTTTATTTTTGTCCATTTGTTAGGGCAAAAGACGTATAAAAATAAAAAAAATTTGATCTTCGATCGTCTTCCTCCTTCTTTATGTGTTAGATTTTGGTAAGTTTGTGTTGTTACTTCAATAGAATTACTTTTTTATTTTTGCTTTAAAATTTACAATCTTATTATTGTTATATATATATATATATAGTTGTGTCCCTGTGTCCAATTTTTTTTAAATTACTCCGCACTCGTACCCGTACCCGCACCCATGTGACATAGGGTAAAAGGAATATAGCTTTAGCTTGATCTCTTGAAGACCTGTTTTGCATAGAACCACTTTGTGAATAGACACATGCTCAATGACATTTATGTTGAAGTTTGTGTCCAACCATGAATCCTCTAACCAATTGGGATCGTTTGGCAACACTGGATCTTTATTCTCCACAATTCACTCATCGTCTGAGTCTATATGATCTAGACATATAGGATCTTTGGTAGCCTTCCTCGTATTTAATTTCATATTGTACATGTCAAAAACCAATGCATTCATTTTTTCTTATTTAAGTCTATTCATCTCTTTTGTATGCACTTATAATTCCAAATCATTGATAACCAATTATAAAATAATTAAACTTATACAAATGTATTTAAAAAACAAAATACAAAGTCACAGACCAATTGAGAAGGTACTCTAATTCCTCTCACAGCCCGATGCACTACACGTCAAACTTAAAACTCGAATTGTAAAATTCATCAATTCAGGATTTTCGTGCTCAAATAAACTCCACCAATCAGCTGCATTCAAATAAAACAATAAAAAAATGATAAAAACATTAAGAATGTCACAATTAACAAAAAAAAATAAAACATAAATAAAATATTAACAAACAATAGCAGAATTGCAAACTTACAAGGACTTTTTGATTTCCTTGTTGTAACGACTACCTCTCTACCAAACAACTCATTTGTTTTTCTAAATACATCGATTTGTGTTGTAATTTTTAATCGAACATTTGCATCAAAAACCATTTTTTTTAACAAAATCATAAAAAAACACTCATAACTTCTCCATTCAGGTTGAAGTTGTCAGCATAATGAAATTGAGGATTTAAATAATAGGTAGCTAGCTGCATGCAAAATCTTATGAATTTGCAAGTCCCATCATCTCTCAATGATGTCCCAAATAGATTTATATTTTCTTTCAACATTATCAAGATTCGAACCAATTTTCTCCTTTAATCTATCTATTGCCTAGTACAAAAATCTCATAGTAGGCTCATCTGCATCTACTAATCGCAACACTTTCACGAGAGACAATGTAACTTTAATACCCAAAACTTATGATCATTAAGAACAATATAAGCAATGTTTTTATTATCGGATTCCTTATAATAATCAGATGATCTAAAATTTGAAGACAAGAACATCGACTTCAACTCTTTCTTGTAACATCCAATACTATGAAATGTGAGATATGTTATGGCAAAACGAGTAATGGTTGGACGTAATTCTCTCTTATTTGTGAACTTTCTTATCAAATTTAATATTCATGCATGACTATAGATATATCTTGTAATTTTTTTTTGCCTTTTCTACTGTATTTTTCAAAATTGATATTTTTTCAATATCTTTTAATCTCATATCTAAGCAATGCGCCACACATGGTGTCTAAAAACATATTTTCTGTTGTTAACATATTTTCAGCTACCACATAATTTGATGCATTATCCATTATGAATTTCACTATATTCTCTTTACCAACTTCTTTAACAATTTCTTCAAACAACTTACACAAATTTGCAGCAGTTTTTCAATGTCGTTGATGTCAACAGACTTCAAAAATATTGTCTCAAAAAATTAATTAAGTTTCTTTTTTTTTTTCATCAATCCAACCATCTTCCATAATGCTGCAACTAGCTTTTAGCCCTTTTTTTAACTCTTTTAAAATTTCATGAGTACAATCTACCTCATCTTTCAAAATCCACGTTCTGATCTCGTGGTAAGGTAGTTTGAACCCTTGCCCATAATTTGCAATAGCTTGTACTATTCGACCAAAATATGGATTGTTGCAAAGATTAAATGATAGAGGATTGGAATAAAAAAATCTATCAATGGCACGATATAGGTTTTCTCTCTCATCCATTTTGAATGTAGTGTTTATTTGTGGTTTGTCACGCTTCTTTGTTCACATAGAAGTCCATGTGACCAACTATGCTTGTTTTTGCAACACTACATGATCCACTGACTTCTTTGTTCACATTATCATCTGCTGATGATACAAAATAAACACTCCTCCAAATTTCTAACTTTATTCTTCCTCTTATTTTCTTTGCTTCTGATCCCTTAGATGATTATAAAAAAACCTTTTCACATCCGGTGGAACATCTTCGCAAAAACTTATACAATGTTTTATGCCATTGATGCCTTATGTAGTCTCTTTATGACAATAATTGTAAATTACATGTTCTATGAGTTTGTGGTTTTTAGTGGGATTTGAAACTTTAGCTTCATGATTCCATCCTACATCTTTTCTCATTGTTCACATGCAAAAATGCATATAAGAATATATATATATATATATATATATATATATATATATATATATATATATATATATATATATATTAACACAGCGATTTATAAAAACTCAATGAGTCACATGGCACTCCTAAAAAAAATTGATTCAATGTTTTATATCATCCAATGAATTTAAATTTATATTCAACATATATTACACTTGGCACTCCTATGTCACTACAGCAGAATTTGAAGGAAAACATAGAGAGCAAATAGCAAAGAATTTTAACAGAAAAAAAGATTTATCATGTTATAAACGAACAACAAAGTGCATTTAACACAAAGTCCAAGTTAATTCAGGCTAATAGTTATGCAGACACAATTGTGGAACCCAACATCAACCTAATGACCCACATTAGTGACAAAAATATTGCAGATAGAAAATGATAGGGTTAAAACAGAAACTGGCTGCACTGCACAAAAAGCATCAATCACGCTTCCTGTCAGCCAAAAACTAGTCAAACAAAATCTTTTAATAGAATCAACTTCATGTGGAAACAACTCTTGGCGTTAAAGACAGACCAAATGATCTAAACCAATTCTGGTGTATTTACACAAAATTGTGGACAGCTTGGTCACTGGCCTAGCCCATGTTTCACAGACCTAAATTTGGTTTTGAGCAACCAAGTGGAGTAGGCCACAAAGATAAGCCTGAAGCACACATGAAAAGATTCTCAAGGTCAAATCATGATCACATGTGAGATATCATGGACAAATAAGCAATGAAAGCAGCAACCTATTAGCAAATGTAAGTCAACATTCAAGCAATTGAACATACCAGCAATCCATTAGACAAGCAAAGAATTGTAAGGAAAGTGGGATACGATCAGGGTATGTTCCTTTCACTAATGCAAAAGGGGCAACAACTACCCAACATTAAAATGATGTGTTACAAGTCCCCTTAGCACCAAAGCATATAGAGTATAGAATATATGAGGAACATCAAGGTGTGCATTTTCTGAGAGACACACACACACACACACACACAGAGAGAGAGAGAGTACTTGTCGGACTCTTCTTCTTCTTCTTCTTGTTCTTTTCGGCATAGAGACTGCAAAAGAGAGAGACGATATAGCAGAGACTGGGTGAGTAGGGAGAGCAAAGACGAGAGAGCAGGGAGACTGAAAGACGAGAGAGCAGGGAGACGAGGGTAGTTATCGGGGCCTCCTCTATTTACCTCCAAAATTGGGTCAAATGGGGGTTTTGACCCTCATTTGACCCAATATATATGAGGTGCGCCTCGCCCTAAGGCGCATGCCTCATAGCGTTTGAGGCGTACGCCTCAGGGCATTTATGCCTTAGGCTAGCACCTCAAGTCACAAATGGCCTTGCCTCAAGGTGAGGCACGCCTTTTGCATCTTGAGGCACATTTTTAACAACATTGGGTGTCACTAATTTTGTTTTATAGTACCTAGTTAGTGTGTCATAAAAAATAGGGAATTTGCATCATTAGAACATCACGATCTTCTTGAACAAATAGCTCATGCTAGTGCTGTCTTGACATTAATTGTTTACTCGTAGATATTTTTGTTCCTAGTAATGTGCATGTACACATTTTATGTGAGAATCCTCATGGATTACCTTAGGAACTTTTTAGTTAGTGGCTTACTACATTAGCTTTTTTCTTAATCATTACACCCTTTATCATAGTACTTCTTGCATTCATTAATGCATATGCTTCCCTCTTTCCTCTTTTCCTTGCTCTATTTTTAGGCTCCTGGGTTAGTCAATGTTTTCATTATTATTGTGCAAGTTGCTTGATTCAAACATGATATTGATGCAGGTACGCAATAGCACTACTATACTTACCAAGGAGTTCATTGATGCTTTTCCAAATGGATGGGAGGAGTATGCATGGCGTAGAATCAACAAGGGCATTCTTCTGTAAGCATTCATGGTTGATGTTGGTTTTTACTGTTAGTAACTCTGGAAGACTAGTAGTCTGCATTAACTGGAGGGGAAAGCGTCTATAATAATGGCATAACATCTAAGGAGATGTAAGAAATTAACCTAGCAATAAATCAGCTACAAAGCCAAGAATCTTCTACTATGCTGCTGCTCTTCATAGTGAATACATGGTTTTTAGTAATATTTGTGACCAATGCAACATCTACTTTAGATTCCATAGATGGTATTTCAAGGGCACTTATATCTTATTATCCTTTACAATATTTTTTAAAGTTTTTGAATAAGAGTTAATTATATATTTTCCACATAATAAACTCCATGTCAAAAGGTAATTATCCTTCTTTGTCAATTAGGAGATTTCCAGCTAACTACAAAGCTAGGCAGATTAATGCAAACATTACCTTGGTGTTACCACCAAGTGTAAATTGACCAAGATCTTTCTGTATCATACTTCAACTACTTGTTTGAATTCAAGTTGAATTACTAGATGCAATATACTCAGTTTCTTTAATATACTCAGTTTCTTTTTAGGTTTACTTTCAGATTGGAAGCTGACCTTTACTGTTTTGATATAATTCTTATTTACAGAAATAAATGTGAGAATAAGACACTATGCATGGAAAAGCTTGCTTTGGTGCTTCCAGAAACACCACCTTTTGTGCCCCATCAATTTGGCCGTTGTGCTGTTATTGGTAACTCAGGCGATCTTCTGCAAACGAGCTTTGGAGAAGAGATTGATGGCTATGATGCCGTTGTTCGTGAGAACGGGGCTCCAATCCAGGTCTGCATGATTTCTTCTTGATTCATTGGCGTTAATTATTGTTTCTTCCTGCCTTTTGATTTGGTGGCTTGTCATCATTGTGCAACAGAATTATACAAGGTACGTGGGTAGCAAAAGGACATTTCGGCTTCTGAATCGTGGATCTGCAAAGGCCCTTGACAAAGTTGCAGAATTAGATGGTTTGGTCACTTAGAAAACTTTTTGAAGAACTTTATTGTTCAGATGTAGACATGCTAAAGTTTTTCTTTACCCAGGGACGGGGAAGGAGGTGTTGATCATCAAAACTACAATCCATGACATCATGAGAAAAATGATTCGGGTGTGTACACATTTTTCTTTATTATATTATATTTTGGTAGATGTGCATTTTTCTTCAGTGGATGTGTTTGAATCAGTGTTGTGAAAAGCGTTGAGGCGTAGCGAGGCACTCCACCAAAATCTGAGGCGAGGTGTAAGCCTCGAGGCGTAAAGCGTAAGCCTCAATTTTTTTTTTAAATTTAAAAAAACTATAAAAAATATCTAAAATTATAAATAAATAAAAAATGCGATGAAGAAATCACATGGAAAAAGTGACTCACTTAGAAGTTTTTTGTTCAAATAGAATTGGACAGATTTTTGTTTTTTTCAACAAGGGAACATCCAATGAAAATTTAGGAATTTTCTAAGGACCAGTGGAAAAATCTCACTATATTTATACTTCTCACACCATCAATGATCATCATGAGACATAAGCAATCTAGTGTGTGCACATGCTAATAAAAAACATTCATTATAAATGAAATGCAAACAACACTCATTTCAACACTTCTATGCACAATTGCATAGACACAAACTCATTCATATTCCAATAATCTCAATACTTCCACATACATATGATAAGACACAAGAACAAATAGCAATCATGAAAAGTATCGTAACCGATAAAACAAGAGAAACATGAAAGAAAATTCAGCAAACAAGAAAAGAGTCCATATTTTTCAAATCTTAGAAAAACTGGAACTCTAGATATCCCTCTACAAATTGAACTGTCACCAAATCAAGGTCATCTCGAATAGAAAAATGACCAAAAATGCATCAACGACTAGAAGAAAGAAGAAAAAAACTGAGATTATCCAAGAACAAAAAGAAAACACGTAACTTGGATAATCTAAGAAAAAACGAATGGAAAAAGCGGAAACTGAGAGAGAGAGAGAGAGAGAGAAAACAAAAGGAGAAAGAGCAAAACGATTGAGAAAGAGAGAGGGAAGAAAGAGCATCAACGATTGAGAGAGAGAGGGAAGAAAGTGCATCAACGATTGAGAGAGGGGGGAAAGAACACACCTGACGTCCGGAAGAGGGAGAGCGAGCGAGCGCAGCGGTGGCAGTGGTGGCGACGTAGGCGCAGTGGCGACGACGGTGGCGAAGCGTGAAGAGCAAGCAGGAGAGGAACAACGTGAAGAGTGATCTGGAGAGGAGAGCGAGATGGAGCGAGCGAAGGAGGAGCGACAATGGCAAATTGGCCTAATTAGTTAAAAGTTTTAACTTAAAACTGCGTGAAAAAACCCTAATTTTTTATCAAATGGGGGCTTTGACCCTCATTTGACCAAAAACTTCGAGGCTTATACGCCTCGGCATCTCGCCTCGAGGCATGCACCTCAAGGCATATGAGGCACATGCCTCAGGGATTTTATGCTTTATATATGCGCCTCAAGGCATAAAGCCCCTCGCCTCAAGGCGAGGCACACTTTTTGCGCCTTGAGGCGCTGCTTTCTGGCTAAATTTTGCTTAACTAGTCAACTCCCAGTTTATTCTCTTTTGGCATATTCATAGACCATAAATGAAAACAGTTTGATTCATGATTCATTATATTCTTAACACCAAATTCTAGGGTGTGAAATATCAAAAACCGACATCCATATAACATCCACATGCATAAATCATTTCTAATTACCAGTGTTGTAAGTATTGTTACTTTGTGATACGAGTGTGTAGCGTACTCGTATTGGGTGTATTGTACGATACACCCCTCTATCGTGTTGTATCGTACAATACAGAATGCATCGTACAATACACCTTCGACGTACTTTAAAAAGGCTGAAAGTTAATTTTTTCATTTTCGGTTTTAAATACCTTTTAAAGGTCAACTTCTCCATTTGTCTAGAGGCCATTATAAGTGCATTTTCACCATTTTTTCATCCAAAGAAGTGGGTTAAGGTAAAAAAAAGTGCATTTTCACAATTTTTTTTTCACTTAAGAAAATGGGTTAAGGTAAAAAAAAGTGCATTTTCACAATTTTTTTACTCAAGAAAATGGGTTAAGGTAAAAAAACTTTATTATAAGTAAAATTACAAAGCTACTCTTTAAAAAAAAATTGCCTCGGGGGTGCTTCTCTCTTACAACCCCCCGCCAACTTACCGCAATCCGCAAAAATTAAAGGTTTATATCAAGGTAAAAATCAGCCTCCACACTCCAACAAAGATGACATGAGATGATCCGGCATGGCAATGGCACACTCAAGTAATGAGTGAAAATTGGTTGAAAATCGAGTACAACTATTTACCATTATATTTTTGTTTATGTAATATAAAAGTATGAGTTTTGTGGCATGTTCTTAATTGCAAGATATTTAATATTTTGCATTGTTATTGTGAGATATGCATGCAATATTATCTATAATTATATATTAATTGATGTTTGATGATGTCTTATGCGGATCATAGCGACATAAATGTTTTATATGTGATTTTATGGTTGTATTTTGTGCAATTCATCATTGTTTCGTGTGATATGATTTTTTTAGAATTTTTGCTAATTTAAAAAAATGGATTTTTTATTAAAAAATTATGATACAATACGATTCAGCGTTTTGCCATTATATTTTTGTTTATGTAATATAAAAGTATGAGTTTTGTGGCATGTCCTTAATTGCAAGATATTTAATATTTTGCATTGTTATTGTGAGAGATATGCATGCAATATTATCTATAATTATATATTAATTGATGTTTGATGATGTCTTATGCGGATCATAGCGACATAAATGTTTTATATGTGATTTTATGGTTGCATTTTGTGCAATTCATCATTGTTTCGTGTGATATGATTTTTTTAGAATTTTTGCTAATTTAAAAAAATGGATTTTTTATTAAAAATTTATGATACAATACGATTCAGCGTTACTTTGGGCCCAACCGATGCAGGTAACAATTCAATACTTACAACCTTGCTAATTACATCATATTTTTGCTCTTTCCCAAACAAATGAATCTTTCTAACTGATTGCTTGCAGTTGATGTTTTTACACTGCTGCTATTTACCTGCCATATGTTTTACATGAATTTTTGGTAAAAATGCATGCTTATAGTGGAGAAAAGTTGTCCAAGTAGTGTTAATCATAATCACAGATATCCGCAATATTTTTAAAATATCGCGATATTATCGTTGTAGATTCAGCAAAACGATAATATATGTAAAATATCATGATATTTTGAAAATATTGCCAATTTGATAATATCGCAATATTATCACGAGAATAATGCGATATTATCGTGATATTATCAATTAGTTTTATTGTTTTTATTTATTTTTTACATTTTAAATATGTTTTTCTTCTTTCTTTTATTATTTATGTATTTTTTGTCTAAACATGATATTTTTTTACTTATTTTTGTTATTGTTTATATTTTTAAACCCGAAGATTTTCCCGAGATTTATCACCAAACCTATAATATCGCGAGAAAGAGCCTCACCGAGATATAGCCGATACCAATATTTGTGGCTATGGTGTTAATTGAGGTTCTGTGTTCTACAAAGCTTAACATGCGTTTTTTAATGTAACTTTTCATATTGAAATTTCAGCAAATGTTTAGTTCATCCAGCCTGTATCTCTGTCTTACACTTCTCTATATGATCTCTGCAGGAGGTTCCTATTCAAAATCCTGTATATCTCATGTTGGGTGCATCCTTTGGTTCATCTGCCAAAGGAACAGGTCTCAAAGCACTTGAATTTGCTCTCTCTGTCTGCGACTCTGTGGACATGTATGGCTTTACTGTGGATCCAGGATATAAGGAATGGTACGATGTCATATTTTCATTTTCAAGTTATCGACTTGGTATGTTGATTTGTCTCTGACTACCTGTGCCTGTTTCATCCTATTTGGGTTAAGTCAACCTTCCCAGCTTCCTTGTGTCTTGGGTGGCTTAATTCCAGTTGTCTGGATGGCCTATGGGACTTTGTCTGGGCTTTCCTTGTCTGTCAACATGATTTTCAGTCTACTCCATTTGCTTGTTTGTCACTGTAATGGTTCGGGTTGCTGATCTTTTTTTTTTTCCTCTCAGGACCAGGTACTTCTCAGAGTCCAGACAGGGCCACACTCCGTTGCAGGGAAGAGCATACTATCAAATGATGGAGTGCCTAGGAGTAAGTTCTGCCTCTTAATCTATTTTAATCTCTTTAAATTTTCTGCTTCAGCTAATTTTTCCATTGTAGTTGGGAATCTAAAATTCTGTATATGATGTTTCCTCTAAGCTTGTCAAAATTTACTCTCCAATGAGAGCAGACTTCAATCGCGTCGTTCATTGGGTTCCTAGTCGAGATACGTTGCATTCTGCACGAGTTTCTTCAGAGAAGATGTTGGGGTAAGTTGCTACTGCTTGAACATAAGTCAGGCCTATTCACCATCCACTCCAATAGCTTATGTTTATGCAAAGTCTTTGCCTTACAGGAACAATGGTGCGAGCAGGGGGGATCCCCTTGCTGCGTGTTCGATCACCAAAAGGTCCAGCAAGAGGCCAAAATTTTCTGGATTAAGGCGGGCAGCAGTTGATCATCAAAAATATGTTAAAGGTGCAACCCTCTATCCTTTGGAACACAAAGATGGACATGGGATGCTTTGCATGATCCCTGAAAACACCGACTCAGTCATCACTGATACTTGAATGCGCTGGCGTCTACTGACCGATCATCTGGCGACTCGGTGGCACAACCCAAAGGATGAGCATCCATGTGATGGTTGGGTGAGCCAGATTTTTGCCCTTGGTGGGGAGATGTTTGTTGTAAGTTCTCGTTCATTCTGTATAAATTCAAGACGTTCATTCTTTATTCCATTTGCCCTTCTTCAAGATGAAAGATTCTGTGGGAATTCCCACTTCTTTGAAGCAGGGAAATGGATGGATATTAGTAGCTACAGATGTAAACTCCCTGGAGGAAAAAGTTCCAAATTTTCAAATCTCTCTCTCTCTCATGCCATCTGTACTCTGCAGACCCAGATGAATAAGTGGATTCGGATCAACCATGATTGTCTTGTCCAATCTGTTTACACCCTGAATTTCATCTGAAACTCGGATTCTGAAGCCATACAAAGCAGCTTGCACCAAGTTAGGTGACAATAAGATGGGATTGAGAATCTGGAGGTATGGATGTAAATGGTTTGTATTCGGGTTGGATATGGCCAAATGCCACAGGTAATTTGGTTAACGGATTTGGATTCAGATGGTGAAAAGTTCATACTAAATCCAAGTTTTTACATGTAATCAAATTTGAATATCCATCTGATCCAATAGCAAAAAACTCAAACCATATCTGCATTTGATTATAACTTGATATGGTTTTGGCTTTACCAAATCCGATTATGCGAAGTAGGATTCTGTTGGATTTTGGATAAATTCAGATCCAATGACCCCCCTATTTGGGGGCCTCTGATGGGTGTCTTTGCTTGGTGCAATAGCAAAGTGCCGGCTGTCAAGTGTGTGGCACGAGTTTGAGACATAAGGGAAGCCACTTCTTTTAGCCTAAGCTGGCTCCAGTCTGCCTCTCCCAAACCCCCGAAACACAGCGCTGTAATGGGTGTGATCCTCTGGTCTCGGCCATTCTTTGTGCAACCACATTCTAGGGATGGCAGTGGACAGGGACAAGGTCTTCACTCTTGCCTGGTCTCAAAATTATGCCCTCTATCCCCACCTCCATCTCTGCACGGATTTTGATTTTAACTTTCATCCTCGCCTCCATCTCCATTTCATGTCCTCTATCCCTGGTTCAAGCAGGGTGAGGTCGGGAGGAGCCTCGTTTCCCCTCGGTCCACTGTCAGGTCTTCACTCTTGCCCGGTCTCAAAATTCTGCCCTCCATCCCCACCTCCATCTCTGCACGGATTTTGATTTTAACTTTCATCCTTGTCTCCATCTCCGTTTCATGTCCTCTATCCCTAGTTCAAGCAGGGTGAGGTCGGGAGGAGCCTCGTTTCCCCTCGGTCCACTGTCATCTCTGAAGAAGGAGAGGAAGGTTTACCAATGAAGATGGGGTGGGGCTGAAAAGCGTAAGTCCATCCCCACACAGGTTTTGATGTTAACCTTCATTCCCATTTCATGTTCTTCATCTCCGGTTCAAACTGGGGGACCACGTTCACCTGCCATTCGGTACTTTGGTGCATCCTATTAGGGTGGATTAACTTCTCAGGTCCCTGGACTCCACTCAACCTCGCTAGATTGGTCCAGGCTATAATCTTGAATTAAACCTCAATGTATTGAAAATATTGCCACTTTACTCTTAAAGTGAAAGTACCACAAAAAACGTTTTTTCCCATTTTTTTGTGATTTCTCCATAAAACCTTTTGTCTGCTCTTTTAAATAGTTTTAAATCATAATATTGTTTTTATATTTAATTAAATTTGCTTGTCTTAGTAGAGATTTTATCTGATAAATTTGAGAAATTTAAAAATTTTCAATATCTTCTGATAGGCACACGACACGACCCATAAGATGCCAATTTTTTTTTACTTGAAGTAAAAAATTGTTTCTTTCACTGTTGTTGAACCTGACAAGTCTTCCAACGGCTAATGGCTTTTAGGTGGAGCGTTGGGTGACAACATTATCTAAAGAGTTGGATAAGATTGGGATTCTGTACTGTCCTGCACAATCCAGTGTCCCAGCTTACACTATTCTCTACGCAAGTGGGTGCTTCCAAACAACATCATTGTGTATTTTAACACAATTTGTGCCTCTCTTTTTCGTATCCATAATAAATAGCTCGTGCTTCAATGCAGAAAAGTCCAGTAAATAAAATTGAAAAGAGAAAGGGCAATTCAAGAGCCACTTAACTTGACAGCTATTTGAGAAAAGCTGCCTACTGTTTTGTTAATTCAAAACTCTGCCCTTCGTCCCTGCACGGGTTTTGATTTTAACCTCCATCCCCGGTCTAAATGAATCCAGGCGGGGCGGGGCGGGGCGGGACCCCGTTTCTCCCCAGTCCCCAGTCATTTTTTAAAGGTATTTTAGTTATTTTATTAACGAGAATCGGGGACAGGGCAGGAGAAAGAGTAAGGCCATCCCTTCCTCCATCCTAGCACGGGTTTTGATTTTAACCTCTATCCCTGCCTCCATTCATGTTTCATGTCCTCAATCCCCGATCCAAATGAGGTGCTACGGGTCACCATTTTCCTTAAGTCCACTGCCATCCCTACTGCCTTCTTGTATAGTTTATGTTTCATAGAGATGCTTGGTTATAAAAATCATCCAGTGGTCGGGTAACCAAAATGCCCCCATTGTTGATGGCATGTTTTTTAACGAAAGGTCACAAGATGAGTTGTTTTATAAAAAAAAGAATAAAAATGGCATTTTATGCTTCAAGCAGGTAAAAAAGTGGGCAATTGAACGTAATAACCCCAACGTTGAGTGACTCTTTGTAAATAGCTGAAAGCTGATGATATTACTCAAAATCCAAACAAACAAATAAAGTTCCTTCCCGATGTATCCTTTCATGTCACTTCCATGGTTGCCATGTTGATTTACCGTCCCAAAATTTCTTAACTTTGTACCATGACAAATATCATGAAATTTACATACATTAACGGGGCCTCCCCTTGTCTGGCAGATTCAGTTAGTGCACGTCACCTTGTGTGTTGGGAGGTTGCAAGTTAGAATCCAATGCTATGGTTGTATAACTGGTAGGGATCTGCCTAACCCCAGCTTTCTCTGTCAAAAAAAAATATCATGACATTTACTTAAAGCATGCAAAAAAAAAACCATATTCGAGTGCAGTTAAATACGTATCATGATAGTTTGATGGAAAGTCACAATTTTATCATCATTCACGGCATGTTTTTTATCAGCAAATTCTTGGTGAAAAAACGTTTTTTTTTTTCACATGTTTTCGAATTATTCCTTGTTTATATTTTAGATTTTAAAAATTGTTTCTTTTTGGCAGTTATTTTCCTACATGAAAATTTTGAAATCTCCACAGAAATTCATTGCGAATTTAAATTAGGGCTTTAAAGTTTTGTCACTGCTTCAAACCCATCATATCATTTTGTGAGAGTTCTTGCCCATAGCAGATGGCAATTGGGGTTGAAATGCATAAAAATTTGTGTTATTAAACAGGAGGTTAATATTTGGTCAAAGGTTGGGTGGTCGTGTCCTCGACCCAGGGTTTTACCTTTCAAGGAGGGGGCGCCCATTAAGTGACCCGGTTCTCAGTGTGGGTTTCTTCATCATTATATATATATATATATATATATATATATATAGAGAGAGAGAGAGAGAGAGAGAGAGATGGTCAGATTGCCATATGAGTCTTTATTTTTGTCATTCTTTTGGTTATTTTTTTAGTCAATCACCTTACAAATGTGATCTATATGGTTTGTTCTGTACGAATCATCTCTTAGATTCATGTAAGTAGATTTTTTGAATGCATCAAAAATCAACAACCCAAAGTGCATCGAATTGTCATGGCTATTAACATCATGTTTTTTCATCAAGAAAACATGACCTTAAAGTGGATTCCTAGCATTTGGACCATGCTGAACACATTGGTGAGCTCCCATTGGGTCGATATGGCTTGCACCTATGATTTTCAGATCATTTGAACAGTCAGCTCGCCAGGACCAAATTTAGGAGTAAGAAAATTATAAGACATGTAAATGGTAGAATCTGGTACGATTTCAAATTTAACCAAATCCAATCTAATCAATCAAGGATTCCGTAATCTAATTCCGGTCAGCAAGTCAATTGCTAAGTCCAAGTTTAATTGCCTCACTGGCATCCTCAGCTCTAAGTTTATATTAAAAAAATGATTTGGATCTTTGTTTAATTTGATATTTTTTCCAAAACTTTGCCAGTTTCAGAACAATGAATATGTGGCATGAGAATATGCACAGCTCGTGAGTGGGCCTAGGTTTGATGGAACTCACGAGTGTTTGTTGAGTACCAAGAAAAGAAAATATTAAAAAAAAATATGCACATAATTGCTTTAAGGAGGTCGTGCTCAAAGTTACCCAGAGATGGGGTTTATACGACGAGCAGTTTGAATAGATTAAAAATAATCTTGTATAATTAAATCTTTCCGAGTAGAACTTGAGCTACGGAGCTCGTGTGCTAAGAGTACTTGAATTAATTTATGGGCATAAATTTAAATAACACTTAGCGGCTCATTCAAACTCAGAACCACTTTGAAGAGAATGGTGGTACACTCGACCAGTCGACTCTTTATTGCTTTGGAGAGCTAAGTGTCTCCGCTGGTCCCCAGTCGTCGATCATGTACTACCATGTGACCTAGGTGATATATCCCAAATATTTACAGAGTAGGAATCGATTATGCATGGACCACCTACAGATTTTCTCAATCACGAACCGTTTCAGTGAGAAACTCCAAGAGAGTTGGCAGATTCTTCTAATCAATGGAGCTAATACATTATATTGCATAACAAACACCACATTGGATTTGTTGAATCAGAGTTAGGAGCCATAAGTGTGTACCATTTTCAGCAAAAAAAGATAAACAACATATTAAGTATTGAATCACTGGCATTACTACAGTTTGTGCATGATTGTAGGGTTGATTATGAATTGTTTGTTTGCTTTTGAAATTATGCATAGTAGGATAATTGCATTGAATAATGACTGTAAGCATGATCGATTGTGAATATGTGAATTGAGCTTATATTGTTATAGGCTATTGCATGCTTTAGTTGCTTGTCTGAAGATGTACAAATGCTAATCTCTTGTGTTAAGGATATATAATCCATGTTTATGTGTATTGGTGTATCTTACTGGGGTTTTAGATTAATACCCTCTACTTTAATATTTTTTAGATAATGCATAAGCTAATGTGATGGCAGGTTGCTCGGCGCAGTCAAACGAATCATCATCATTCTCTTTCTCGGGAGATCCAGCTTCATTTGGATATTTTTATATTAAGTTGGATTTTGTCGAGACATGTAAACTTTGAATTTATTTGAGTACTGGTTTGAATTAATTTTTTTAGTCAAGTTCTTTAAATCCAGTTGTGTAAGTGTTGATGTTTTATTATAACCAGCCCAAAGTTCGATTTTAAATCTACTATTTTGTTGGGTTTGCAAAAGATAAGTAAAAAAAAAATTGATAAAATTTTAGCGCATTATATGGCCTACAATTTTTATAATTTTTTTATGTCCATATACTACTTTTCCATCCAAAAATGCATGATCCAAGTGTCAATTTCTTGTAAATCAATCATGTTGAACACATCTATGAGAAAAAACAATAGAAATCCAGTAGCATGTTTTGTTTAGCATGATGCCCATTTAACATGTTCTCATTATATATATATATATATATATATATATATATATATATATGAAAAATGATCGTACTGTATAATAAAAATAACTTGTCTCCTAAAATGCCTCAGAGTTTATCAAATCTGTCAACTGGACAATATCATAGGTTCCCAATTTTTTCTTGTCTCTTTTACGCCTCATAGGTGCGAGTTTCTGATTTCCGCACGTCATGACGCTAAAATAATGTACTCATGAAACTCATCAACAAAATCACATCCGAGGTTGCAAAATTCTAAAAGAGAATGCAAAAATCCAAAAAATTTGTTGAACTCATCATGAGTTTTGCATAAAAACCTCAAAAATCATAAAATTTACTAAATTTCGATAATTATTAAATTATTGACTAGTATCACATGAAGTATTGCAAAATTCTAAATTATTTGCAAAATTCAAATAATGTGAAATCTCTTATTTGAATCGCACCGGTATTGCAAAATTACTTTTTCTTCCGAAATTTTGTTTCACATAAATGATGCTTCATTTTGCGACCCCTTTTTTCATTTGGATGCCCCATTTTCGCAACACCTAGCATTCTTATGGTCCTTAACTGTTGATCTCCAATCCTTTCAGTGACATTTTGATGATATTCAGACGAATATTTTAGTGGGCGGCTACTTTATAAAAATTCCTCATTGATGGAGGTTCATCGGCAACGGTTCTCTGGTGGTTAAAAACCTCGAATTTCGGCCTTCCTCCAATGAGTTTTCCAACAAATTTCCTTCAAATATTTCGATAAAATCGTCAACAACAATTAACTTCATGAGTGTCCCTCAACCAAGTTTTTTTTTGTAAGGTTACTAACACCTAGGTTTTTCAGTGAATAGTTTTTCACAGTTGTTTTTTGGTAAAAATATATATTTTTTAAAATTGGTTTTATATGTTAGTTATGTCCCTCAGTTTGTTTTTTCATGTATATTATCCAGTTTAATCAGTTGTTTTTTATTTTTTCAATGTAGAGAACATTGCATGTTAGTTTTCTCTTTCTTTTTTTTTGGTTTTTGCATGTATATTATCCAGTTTACTCTGTTACCATTTTTATTACGAGACACCAAAAATTATTGCATGTATAGGTGTTATGGGTTTTTGCAGATATATTATCCAGTTTTTAGTATTGTTATCATAGGAATTAAGTTTTTTATTATAAGATGATACCAAATAAGAGAAAAACACCCAAGTTATATCTGCCAACATAAAGAAGAAAATAACAAACAGAATCAACCTTACCGGCAGAATGAGCCTGAAGGACTTGTAGCATTCGATAATTACATGGTGTTTCACAAGACATATCTTGACACGTACAATAAGCTTGTCACTTCGATAGAGAGGGATCCTACTCTAACACCAAAAATCTGGTTGTCAAATCTTGTAAAAAAAATACAACCTCAATGATCTGCATTATATAAATTTATAATCATCCAATTCATTGTATGCAGTTCCAACAAATGCGCTGCTAAAATTTTTAGACTAGCCCAAAAGTGTTGTTGAATATACAAAATAAGTTGATGATATTGCGGTCAAGTATTTGTCTCTCATCTCAAAAGCATCAAAGGAGGGGGAGGAGTGAAACAGTTTAAGTCATTGGCTTAAAGTGAGGTTGTTGCCAACCTCAATACCTGGCTTGAATACGATGTATATATGTCCACTTTTAGTGATAGTGGGGAGATGGAGATTAAGACAATTCTTTAGGATGTCTCCAAATTGAAGGAGAGTAGTGGCCCAGATATGGAAGAGAGTGAGGTTGGGGTTGAGTAAATTGTAAAGGGTCCTCAGGGAGAAGATATGATTATATGCTTGGAGGTAGAGTAGAGTGAGGGTCCTCAGGCAGATGAGAGCAATGTGATACTACATAGTACACAAGAGGTTCCTTCTCTCCTTCCTTCAGCAATAGTACATGCTTTGCAGTAGCAAAAAATGTATGTTGCCGAGGGACAAATACTTTTCTATATTTATCTTGTATGTATATAACAGACACTTGATGTTTGTAAGAATTAAGAACTACTTGATGTTTTTGTGTGTGTTCAAGCTTAACTCATGAACATAAGGTTTAAAACAACATCTTTGAGTCATGTTTCAAAAACAAAAACAAAAAGTATTTGTATGTTTATATATATATATATATATATATATATATATATATATATATATATATATATATATATATATATATATGTGCAACCATGTGTTTATTTGTGTGTTTTTGTACTTGTATTTCAATCAGTAAAAATATTATAACTATCAAATATGTGTATGTGTACTTGCAAACATATCAGCCTCCATCAACCCGTATGTGCTAATTCTTCTAGCACAATGCACACTTGGAATGCCCCAAAAATTCAGACTTAAAATTTTCACTTCATTTTTTTAAAACACAATGAAAGTCAATTTTAAATTAAAAATTTGTTCTTCAGGCCCATCGCAGGTTGAAAAGTAACAAAAACCAAACCACAACAACTATTTCAAAAATATTAATTCTATTTAATGAATATCATAATTTATACAAGCCAAAAACACAAAGACTCGGAGACAATTCAAATCAACCTAATTTATATCAAATTTTCAGTTGAGTTCTCGTGTATTGTAGCATCTGTCCATTCATTTCTATGAACATGAAAGTTTTTAAATAAAACAAGTGAGACAACTTAATGTCAAAATATGTACTCCTCTATTAGGTCGCTAGTATGTACATAATCATGTATACAAAAATATGTCATACCTCTCATATGTGACATTACATAATATACATACATAAGACAAATCTTCTTTATGCATTTTTCGTAATCACAATTGAACTATGAATTTATTAATATATTTTTTTATTTCATTTCAAATAGCAATTTCTTTAACTGAATTGAATCTAATTACTTGTAATTAATTAAATGATCATAAGGAATTTTTTTCATCTCATAATCCTTTATGATTTATATATATAACTAAAATAATTTAATTTAAATAATCATTAAGAATACATAACAATCAATTTAAGTAATTAATTAAACCAATAATTATGTATCTACATGTTTATCTTATACGTAAGAATCATATTATTATCTTTCAAATTAAATTGATTTTGCATTAAATGTCATGCTAACAAACATTTCACAAAATTAAGTGACTATCCCAATTCAATTACTCAAGGCATCACTAGCTTGGTCAAAACTGCAAGCATTTAAACTTTCAAGGGATATTTATTCAAAAATTTTTATTTTCATATTTTACCTCTATACCTACACCAAGTGTATGCAGTTCCTTCATCAAGGAATCACTCCACTAGTAAATCACAGTGCCATTGTTAACACGCATTTAGATGGTTGGACTATCAAACTCTGTCAATCAAGTTTGTCCCCTTAATCAGCGATGGTTGACAAGGTCTCTTTTAACCTTTAAGTGTACAGACTGCTTGGTATTGATAATTGCCCCTTATAGAGAATACTAAAAATTTGTCGAGACTACCTGGTATTGAGAATTTTGCCTCACAAAGACTACTGAAAATTTCACGTGATTGGTGTGGACGTTGATTCACATTTGACCGACTCGCTCATCCATAATCTTTTAAAAGTGACAAACTCCAAATTATTTGTGCAACTTTTCTTATCTTTTTAAGATTATATTCTTAATGCATGTCATTTTTAAAATGAATACAGCATGCTCAAAGATTCACAATAGTTGCACTTTTGGGTCAATACCCATAAAACTTTTTATGCTATTAAAAATGTATTAATATGCAGTTACAGTATTTACTATAATTATAATTAAATATAAATAACAAGAATTATCAATATGAGGCATACATTCAATCATGAATGGATCAATGTACTATTCCATAGTCCTAGGTTAGCATTTATGACTTAATTACAATCTTACATATGTATGTTGATCTTATTATACATATTACATACAAGTCTCATAAAATTATTTAATTAAATTAGGGATCTGAACTTGTAATCCTTGTAAATAAAAGTGTCAGATGTTTTCAATTATATTAAGAAAAATATTGTCAAAACCTCAGGGCCTATGATTTTATTTCGCATCCTCCACATTATATCAAATTAAATTCTTAAACAAATGACATACAATTAAAATTCTTTAAAAAGAGCAATAGGTCTTTTTAAACCAAATCGAGTCTTTCAGATTCAAATAAGGCATAACTACTTACTTTGTCTTGCATTATGAGTATTACTTACCCTATTTCAGATCGTGGTATTCAAAAATTATAAAAAAATAGACAGTACCTACCCTATTTTAGTATTAAAAATTCAAAGGTTATTTTAAAAATTTTGACAGAACCTATCGTATTTTATTATGAAAATTCTAAAAGTTGTTTTAAAAATTCTGAGAGAACTTGCCTTATTTTAATATGAAAAATCTAAAAAGTTGTTCTAAAAAATTTAACAGAACTTCCTCTATACAAAAGTGTAAATGGATAGACATTTTGACATAGTCACTGCATTTTAGTCCAAAAAAGAAATTCTAAGGGTTTAGGAGAGAGCTAGGAGATTTTATAAATCCATACAAGGGCCCAAATGAGTTTTACGGGTACATACCTTATTTATTTTGAGAGTAAAAATTTGGGCAATGCTTTTGCAGTGCGTTCTTAAATCTACTTTTGAACGTAGTGATTTTGGTAATGCTTTTGTAGTAGGGTCGCAAGTCTGTCTTCAAAAAGATAGGGTTTCTACTATCAAACTGTAAACGACTAAATTTTTTACGATTAGCAGATATCCTTGCTAGGAAGATAGGGTTTTAAGGTCAAAATAGATGGAGAAATAAGAAAAAAAATAGTGTCTTGATAATTAAATAGGAGACAGAAAGTTTGGGGAGAGAGAAGCTCTGAGGAAGGGGTGAGTTGTGGTAAGAGAAATCACTCTCAGGAGTTGTACTGAGAACATATATTTCACAATCATACATGTAACATTCATATACCAAGTAAACAGACATGCACAAAATTAGTTATCAAACATGTACAAAAGTAATTACCAATTTGATTACTTAGGAATGTCTTGCACAATAGTGGTCAACCATTATGAGTAAATATCATAACCACACTGTCCATAAAAAAAATGAACCTACAACACAACATTAAATCAAATAAGTACTTCAACAAAAAAAGCATAATATAAAATAGGTAATAACATTACGTACCATCTCTACAACATTACTAGCAGCAAGTTTGTTACTCTCCATCGAATTGTACAACCTTAACTACCTCGCTTCCATATTCATCTCTCAAAGAAACCAGTAGTAATTGCCCCAGTTGATAGGAATCAAGATCTACAACATAAATCAATTTTAAGATAGTTGTTCAGTTCAAATTTTATGTTATGTAAGCATATACCTTCTCACATTCATAGAATAAATAGAATTCATATATTATTTTATGTTATGTAGGCATATACTAAGTCTAAGTATGAATCTTTATAGGTGTTTCATCAAATAGGTAAGTACACATGTTATTTTTTAAAAAATCCACATACGATCAGAACAAATAAACATACCTATAAAAACTTGTAATATATGTGCTTCATTGACTAAAAGATTTCTTTGAATACTAGTAACACTTTACTATATTTTGGCTGGTCCTCTATAATCTCAACCACAATTGTGGTGTGACTAGTGAGACTCATTTGCTTGCACCATGTTTAGACATCATGACCTACTGGTGATTTAAAAAATAAAAAGATCACACAATTATGCTCAACCTTTTTTTATAGATTTATAAATTGAAAACTCTCATGTTCTAATGGCTAGAAGACTTTCATGTTCTTTAGAAATGATGCATCGATTGTAGAAAATAACACAGAATCATGCAATATTTGGCACAAAGTGCTTTTAACTCATAATCATGACCTAAATTATGGACAAGCGTAGTTTTCTTAAGAACTGTTGAGTTTGATGCATTCAAGAAACTATGAACTCCATGATGACAACATACTATTTAAAGGCAAACTCAATAATGCATATTGATGTCGACTTTTATAGGTAACTATATGTGAAAATCCTTAAAAATCATAAACCTTAAACAACAAAATATACATAATAAGTCCACAACAACAACCAAAAAAAAGAAGAAGACCATAAACATTGTAAAGAAAAAGAAAAGACAACAACACAATAGATATTACATGTAAAAATCCCTAAAGATCGCAAACCCTAAATGGTAAATCCAGTGACAAATATTACATGTTTACATAAGGGTAATATCCACAATAGTAAAATATACATAATAAGTCCACAAAATAACCAAATAAAAGAAGAGGAAACTACATTGTAAAAAAAACAAAAATAAAACAATAGATACATTATATGAAACTCACCTTAATAGCTAACCAAAGCAGTGGAAGAGAACGATACTGCAAGCTTTCATGAGGTGGAGCGAACAACTTTCATGGGAATGAACGAAAGGGTTGGGGTTCTAAAGGTGGAAGGATTGGGGTTAACACACTTTCAAGATACAAACAAGAAAAAAAAACTGAACGTGCATTTATATGGGACAAAATTGCACAGTAAAAAGTAATTTTGCAATATAGGTGTGATTCTAATAAGAAATTTCATAATATCGGACTTTCACAATTTTATGTATTTTTGTAATACTTCGTGCGATACTCATCTACAATTTCTTAATTATCAAAATTCTACAAATTTATGATTTTCGCAGGTGGGCATTGTGAAACTTGTGATGAGTTTCGCAAATTGTTTGGATTTTCATATTCTTTTTTGGAATTTTGCAACTGCATATGTGATTTTGTTGACAAGTTTTGTTGGTGTATTATTTTAGCATCATAATGTGCAAAAATAAAAAATTTGCACCTGTGAGGGGTAAAATTGATAAAATAAAATTGAGAACATGCGATATTGTTCATTTAGCAGATTTGGCAAATTATGAAGCATTTTAGGAAATACGTAATTTTTGTCATACATTATGGTCATTTTCTGATATATATATATATATATATATATATATATATATATATATATATATAGAGAGAGAGAGAGAGAGAGAGAGAGAGAGAGAGAGAGAGAGAGAGTAATGGGTTAGTCCTAAGCAAATGGTGCCTAACCAAATCTAACATTCCTAGCCATTGGATCTAAATGAGATCCAACAGTCATAAAAAGGGGCATTTAATGCTTCTTTTCAACTCTCTTTTATGAATAAAGAATTTCCCTCTCTTCTCCCTCTTCCTCACTCTCTATCTCCTCACCCATCTTTCGCTCGTTGCCACCATTACATGCTCCCTCTCGCCCTCCTCGACTTCCTGTTGCGAGGCTATTAGAGGGAGTCACATGGACCAGGTGGTTCAAGATGCAAAATGACAGAGTTCTCAATACATAGTTCAGTTTTGGGATTCTTATGATTAGACTCTTTATATGCCTATGATGCATGATGTATGCATTTATGATTTGCAATAAAACTGATATTTTTTTATACAAAAAATCGTTAGTCTATGGTGATTAGCTTGTGACAGCAATGAATGATTCATCATTTAGGGTCAAAGATTTTTACTCTTTTTCTTTCTCAAAATTTTAGTACCTTCCTGACAAGTTAATTCCTGCACTTGAGATTCATATACTTTAGATTTTTTTTTTCTCTGGTTGGATAAGATGGGGATACTTGGCTTGATTAGGATTTCTCTTATTTAGCTCTACTCTGGCCTCAAAAGATTAGAAGTCTCTGGTTTTCTCCTAGCACACATTTTTTTATTTCAACTTCTACCCCTAATGTAGTCATATGACCAGAGCCTGCCACCACATCATAGACTCAAAAAGGTGTAAGCCTTTTTGCATTTTTCATTTTGTGTCCCTTTTCGTTTTTACACGCTTTTCATTATTTTTTCTATTGAGACAAAGAATTTTCAAGAGACCAATGTACGAGGTAGGTTAACATCAAAAGGTATTCAACACCTAACTCTTTTCCTAGAGAGTTGGTTGTCTAAGTGGATTTCTAGTGTATCTACATTTGTGCATTGATGATAATCCTTTGCTCGTATAATTCATCCTTTATAAACTTATGGGCTAGAACTATTGGATTAAAGTACCTTACACTACAAGAAAAATGTTAATTAGCGACGAAAATTTGCGATAGATTTTTTTCGTCGCAAATTTGCGATGGATTAGCTAGAGAAAACTATCCATCGCTAGCATTCAAGTGATTTGTGGAATTAGCGATGGAAAAAATTCTGTCATGAATCTGTCGCTAATTAGTGATGGATTCGTGATGAAAAAATTGTCTCAAACTCCGTCATAAATTAGCGGCGGAGAGGTTTCCATCATGAATCTGTCGCTAATTAGCAACGAATTAGCGACGGTAGTGTTTCATCGCTAATTCTCAATACAAGAAAAACAATAATTAGAGACAAAAATTTGCGATAGATAAATTTTGTTGCAAATTAGTGACAAAATTAGTGAGGGAATTTTTTATTTAAACCGACCCATCTAGGGCACAAAAATTTCCCTCTCTCCTCGTGCGAAATTTAAACTGACCTCTTCGTCGTTCAATTTAAACCAACTTCTTCATGGAGGACGATGAAGTTTGAACAACTTCTTCATGGAGGGCGCAAAGTAGTTCGCTGTGATCAGGTTGACGCCATCGCCGACGAGGTCATTGACGCTGCAGAGGTTCTTCTGACGACCGTTTCCTCGACCGTCGTCGGCGAAGCATATCAAGGCATCCCTAGCCAAGTGGCAGGGGCAGCAAAGCAGAAGCGAAAAGGCTGATACCGGAGGACGGTGATGAGGCAGAGCGGTCGTTAGACAAAAGTTTCACGGTGAAGTACAAGCTTGGGAAGGAGGTCGGGAGGGGACATTTCAGTCACACCTGCTTTGCTAGGGCTCAGAAGGGTGAAATCAAAGGCCAACTCGTCGTTGTGAAGATCATCTCAAAGGAAAAGGTATGCCTCCAATTTGGGGTTGCTGAGCTTTCCTTTAACACAGTGGCGGAGGAATGCAGGAGAGTGCGTCAGTTCAGAGGTGCACTCTTCTGTGTTGTGCAGAAGACCCTGCAGTGGTGGGCCGGGCCGGACAAGCGGGGAACCAGGTCGGGAAGGCATCAGAGAGCGCGCTGGTTCTGTGCAGAAGACCCCGCAGTAGCAGGCCAGGCCACTCGGGTCTAAGACCTTGTGCAATGCCTGTGGGGTGCAGTACAAGTTCAGCCTATTGCTGCCAGAATACTGCCCGGTAGGGAGCAAATTTTTTTTAAAAATTTAGCGACGGATAATGTCCATCGCAAAACCAAATTTGTGCTTATTTAGCAACAAACTAGCGACGAATCATGTTCGTCGTTAATATACCATAAATTAGCGACGAAAGTAGCGACAGATAAGTTTTGTCGCTAATTAGCGACCAAAAATTTGCGATGGACGCTATCCAGCGCTAATTCGTCACTAAATAGTTTAGCGATGGATATCATCTATCGCTAATCTACAGTTTTCTTGTAGTGTTAGTCTCATCGTACCACTACCCTATTTTTTCTAAGACTTGGATATCCTATAGTAGGCTCTCGTGTGCAGGGACACACTTGAGAGAAAGACCATCTTGAAAAGAACCGAATTAAGGATAATATTTTTTAAATGTGATGTATTAATTGAATCTAATAGCTCAACCCCATCGATATTGATTAGCCAATATGAATTTATGAGAACCTTTTTAACTGCATACGAACGCTCCCAGTTTGGGTGTCATTTCTCTAAATAATGACTACCAGTGTTATGCATTTATCTGAGGACAAGTTCCCCAACCTTAAATGATCTCACAATTACATGCTTTGCATAATGACCCTTTACCATGTCCTTATAATTGTTTGCATGCTCGACTGCTAAAGGCCTCCTGGGGTCTAATAGAGAAGAATTTTTCTATTTTTTCAAAAAGAGGCTTAAACTCTGGTAACTCTATGATATTCTCTCCCTCAGCTTCACACTTAGGTTCAAACTCTTTAGACTTGTCCCCACATGATTTTGATAAAAAAGGCATTATTGGGTAGGTTAAAGAAAAAAAAAATAAGAGGTTTGATAAAGGCTTTTTTAACCTTGTCAACATAAATAGCATGCTCATGCAACAAAGATGATAGTTTGGACCCTAGAAAAGGACAGTTTTTTTTTGTTTTTTTTAGCTTTTTTATTTTTTAATTTTTAAAATATTTTAAATTTTAAAAAAAATAAATTTTGAGATTTTTTACTTTTTTTTATTTTTATTTTTTTTAAAGACTATTTTACAGAATTCAGGTTTTTGAAGGCTTACCTAGGACCATGGGATGATGACCCATGTAGGCCTTTTCTCTTCCATAATGTTGTTGTTCTGCTTTGGCTTATTGTTGTCTCGCTCTGAGCGTGCTGATCTTTTTTAAGGGAGATGAAAGAGTTGAGATTGTTGTTTAACTTCTGAGATTATGGCTGAGCTCATGTAAAGAAAGTATCAATCTTGTATTATCTGATGTAATTGAATCCCCTACTATGCTAATGATGGTGGCCCTCTTTTTAAAATGATTCTTTAGGAGCCATGTGAGCTCTTATTGATCTTCCTTCTCTCTTGGCCTCATAGAACCAAGATCTTGATTTTTCACCTTGGGTGTTGTTGTGAGAGGTACTCTTATCCCTTGTTAGCTTTTTCTCAATCCCTCAAAAAGCTTATACCCTATGTATAAGAAAATTCTTCACCCATTAATATATTTTCACACATGTTGATAATGAGATGAGAATCATTTGTCCTTCTAAGCCTGAAGACCTTGTGTCTTTTAGAGAGGTCTATAATTGACACTTGGCCCAAACTGGATGATGCCACACTCATGATCAAGTTGGATGATGGGATTGCTTCTTCTTTTGACCAAACATTTACCATGTTTGTTTGCCCCTTGAGTCTAAACAACATGAGTTTTATCTTTCTGATGGTAGGGTCATTCGCATACACTACCACAATCTGATCTTGTCACGGTATTTTGTTCCATTGGTGAAACATTAAATGGACAACCTTAAGGCTATAGATCCAGGGCCTCCCTAACAACATGTTGTATTAGGGTGACACATCCACCACATGAAAGAGTGTCTTCTAGACAATGGGACCTATGACTACATCCAATATCATGATCCCTATTGTAGTTGTAGTGTTGCCATCATATCTGCTGATCTAGATCACATGCTTCCCCAATTCCACTTTTGAAAGTATAACCTTTTAGCAGTGAATGATGGGGCATATATTCATTCCACCATCTATCGAACAATTAGTGACTAACATGCCCTTGATTTGCATGGTAATGTACACGGCCTTGGTGTGAGGTGTCACAGGCTTTGGCGCATTATCATCTAAGAAGGTAATTGTCATTTGAGTCATGAATTGGGAAATTAAAGTTGTCAATCCTCAAAATCCCTTCTACTGCCTCTTGGTGCACATCAAAAACCTTATTAGCTTCAATATTGAGATATCAGTGAGTGCCTTGGACAACTGAATCTCAATATTTTACTTTTATTTTTGTCTCTTGGATTTCTTTGAGCTATCCTTACTGGACTTAGGTTGATAGATAACTTGGTGAGGCATCAAAGGTGTGCATTTCCTCAGGACTTTCAGTTAGTAGACCTTTCTTGAATATGTGACATGACTCACATCACCTTTTGGGCAGTTCTTCTTAACAGAGATTATAGGGAGGTTATCCTTTCTTGTGATGGTGTCTCTGTCATAAGACATTGGGGGATGAACTCTACTGTAATTTTTGTATAGTGGATTTAGGTAAATCACACTTATTTGAGGGTCTTCCCATGAAATCTCTTCACTCTGCTATAAAACATGTCTTTCTGGTACCTTTATTCCTCTTTACTAGCACAATTAAGGAACCACAAGCTATTGATAATGACTGGTATTGCAAGTGAGGACTTAGAGAATGCAGATCATTGTGTTGGTAGTTGGTTCTTGCTTAATGGTCTTTTATAGGAGTCAATTCTCCTTTGGTTCGCAAGTTTGGATCCATTCTTCTATGTTATGGCCCAAAAATGGCACTTTAAAGATGTTCATGTAATTGTTGCCTTGATTATGTTGTTCACGGTTGACAAGTAGTACACCGCTTTCAATGTTGTCTCATATGATATGTTTGAGGATAATACATTCTTCAATGTCATGGCTCATAGCTATATGATATCAATAGTATTTGGATGGGTCTTTCCCTTGCATCTGTGGTGGATCCGACACCTCAGGCAATTATACCAAACCATCTTGGAGCAAAATATCTAGGACTTGTGATAAGGCTTGCTTAAACCTTGTGAACCTTCAGTCTTTGGTCCATTTCGGGTTGCCTCTATACTCATTTCCATTTGTGTTTGACTTATTGGGAGCACCTCTATGGTTGCCTTCCATCTGGACCTGATTGCCCTGCTTCTAATGGCCATGTCTGGAGGCTTAGACTGTATTGACCTGACCTTTAGACGAGTTTGACTTCTTATAGATGTTGTCTTTATTGTTCTTTAGGAACCCATTGTATTCTCCTCTTTTGATGTCTCTCAAAGGTGATAGCCTTTTTGATGAGTTCCGCATAGGTTTTAACTTGAGCTATGTTGATTAAGCTCCTCAAAGGTTTGTATAAGTTGTCTATGATTATGATCAGGGCATGAGAGTCTAAGATCAGTTCTTTCATTATGTTGGCCATGGACCACCATCTATTGATGAACTCATGGGCACTTTCATCTTTCTTTTGTTTTAAATCATACAATTGACTTATGGTGGGAAGGGCCTCAAGATTAATTTAAAATTATTCCATAAAAAAGTTGAGGATCAGCTTAAACTCCTTGATACTTTAGAGGTTCTGGGTGGTGAACTATTCCAATGTCTCTCCCTCCAAACTCTTAAGAAACCAGTCGATCAGCCTCTTATTGTTATTTTGGTATTTTGCTACACTCCCCATGAATAGGGCCATGTGAGTTCTTGGGTTCTCCTTTCCACTGAATTTCAAAAACTTGAGTGGAGTATCATCATCACATCCTTCGGTAGAAATTCCTCTATGGAGTATTTCTTCTAATCCATGTTCATATATCTTATTCTAGCATTGAGGTTCCAAACCATTTCTTCCAGGGACTTTATCTTTTTGTCTGATTATTATGATGTGATTTGAACTGGATGGGTCAATCAATCGGGGTATGTAAACTTTTCTCTCCCAGTTAGACATTTGGGATTCGCTCCAATAGATATAGCCTCTCTTATATTGATGTTCTTGAGATACTCTTCTCTCTTCTAAATTTCCCTTATTTTCTCATTCATTTCTTCTACGTACTGCCTTATTTGTGCTAGTACATTCCTCTCTTTGGGTGAAGATTTGAGATGTAGGGTCCTATGGACTCGTCTCCTTGTGGATTCATCTATCTTGGAAGTGTATGTCTCGTACCCCATGGAAAGATCCTTACAAGACGAATGAGAATATTGACGTGAGTTAGATTCTGAGATCGTCAGAGTTTTTTCTTTTCTCTGGTCATCCTTAGGCTCATCGAAACATTGATGTGGGTTCTTTCTTCAGGATCCTCATCGAAGATGATATTTTGCATCATGTGGGTTGGCATCCCTTATATGGAATCTTTCAGAGGTTGCTCCTCAAGAATGAATTAGGATTTGGGTTTTCGATGTTTGTATCAAGTATTTATGATACCCCAAACAATGGTTTACACAGAGGCCCAAACAAGTAAGATGAGATTTTAAAAAACAAAGGGTACCCTAGTTCTCTTCGAAAGTTTCTTCGTGGTTCTGTGAGGTCTCTTCAAGTATATGGATCAAGGTTCTCTCTTGAAATCACCATTGATATATCAAAGCTAACAACTTAAAGGTACTGATGTGTAGATTATCTAGCTTCAAGGTACCATTATCAATATACCTAAGTTTACAACTTAAAGATATTGGTGGGGGATCTGAAGATTCAAATGATAGAATACAAGATTTTGAAATTTTAAATCAAAGAGAAGATCTAATGTTAAAGGAAGAGGGAATAAAAATATGAAGATCACACAATAAATTAACCAAGGTCTCAATCAAAACCCTAGGTTTCTGGAGGTGATATTTTCCTATTTTTTAAGTGAAATAAATATTTTCCAACAAACGTTTCTAAAAATGTGATAAAAAACTAAACCTAATATGTATGCATGCACCTAATACAAAAAATCCTATATTCGAGATTCAAGAAGAAGTGATAAGCCAAACACTAAGAATCAAGCTTAAATTGAATGATATTATCTTAAAAAAGAAGCAAAAATCATGAGAATTGGATTTTGGAGCGCAAACCTATGCTATTTGAAATGCCAAGTGCCCAATATCATTTTCTGCCTCAAAATGACAGAACAAAAATTTTCCATAGATTTTTAACCAAGAAAAATATTTTTTTAGATTTTTCTCTTAAAATATCAGAAATATTTTAGGATGTAAGCTTTCAAAAGAGACCGATTGTGTCAACTTTTGACATTCGAGCATAGAGAAACACCTCCAATAACAGAAACTTTCCTACAACCCTACCTACTACCGAACAAAAAACAAAAGGTTTTCAGGTGATTTAGGCTAAGAAATTTCCATTTTCTAGAAAATCTCACAAAATATGAAATATAGAAAAATGAACTATCTTTCAAAAGAAACAAGAATTGCATGATTTTGACATTGGAGCGCAGAGATCACCTTCTCAGAATGCAACCTATTCAAAAAAATTGTTCCAAAACAGGAAAAGAAACCTTCTGAACACTTTCGGAGCTGAAATATACAATGTTAGGGGAAGAACATAAAAGATGAAATAACATTGGGAATCTAATCTTTCCAATGCATTAAAAATCACTTGATTTTGATACTAGAGCGCTGAGATAAGCCTTCAGAAGACAAGTTGTTCAGCAAGTAGGTAATAAGGACCAGACGACAAAAGGGATTATTGTTTCAGAGTCTGATGATAAAGAGATGTTGTTTGGATCCCTAAAGGCAAAAGTCTTGTTGTTTCATCTCCTGATGGTTGATTTCTTTATCGTTTATGTCTCTAACAACAAACTTTATTCGTTGTTTGGTCTGAAATGTCTTGAATCCCGAAACAAAACTATTCTATCTATGATTTTGGGCTCCATAAAACTCCAAATCTCCTAAATAATGAATTTTCTAAACTATGAAAGATGAAAAATACAATATCCTACCGTGATCGCCAAAAATTGTTAATATAAGAAATAGGACTTGAATGGATTTTGCAAAACTATTTTTAAATTTCATTCTGTTGAACGCTCGTTTCAAGCCTCAGTTGTCCTTCTCCATGAGAAGGTAAAGGAAGAGCATATTTTTCGATCTTCGTAGCTTAAAACACATTGTCACAAACTGAGATATACAATAGAAATCAGGCGTGTATGAGTACTTATGTGATGAATTAACTATAGAAATCAACACAAATAAACAAACAAGCAAATGAATCAAAAAATAACCTTTTTCAGACTTTGAGTCTGTTTATCCTTTTTGCTCCATATGGCTTTTCTCTGTCAATAGCACCTCTGCGTAGGGTATGGCAATTTGGGAGAGAGAGAGAGAGAGAGAGAGAGAGAGAGAGAGAGAAGCAAAGTGAGGGCAAGGCTAGGGCTCGTTCTCTCTAGGGCCAGCATATAGATAGGAATTTTTTTTATCCCTTGATCCTTAGGGTCAACTCCTATTTATAGGAATCTTGGGTGAGATATGAATCGAGAGTTTTTTGGGTTTGAATCTAACCCAAATGAATATGTTCTTATCCTAATGGGGGATAAGGCTCATCCAAAAGAGTCCCATACGAAAACACACAGGAAGAGTTCGAGTCTGACTGAGATATGCCTCTTCAGAGTCTTATCTATGCACTCAAAGGGGCGGACGGTAGAAATGAGTGTCATCCCAGGAGAGTACGGCCCAGGGCTGGACAACACCCCCAGGGTAGGATGACATCCTAGTGTGTCATCCCAAGGAATTTTATCGAGTTCTTTTGAAATCTCGATCTTTAAAACCCTTAGAGCATTTTGATTGCTTTGGAAAAATTGAGTGTCTATAGTTACATATATGCGACTTTAGTCCAGTATTTGTAAAGTTATGAAGTTCAATTTAATAAGAGGTTCACAAAAATTTTTATGCAAACTTTGTGAGGTATATACAGATTAAGTAGGATATTTGCGAGGTTACGAGATTCAATTTAACAAGAGGTTCGTACATTTTTATGCAAATTTTGTATTATATATGCAAACTTAGTTAAGTATTTACAAAGTTTTGAGGTTTGGATTTAAGAAGATGTTCGCAAATATGATTATGTGAACTTCATGATGTCCGCAAAAAAATATGTGAACCTCCTTTTAAGTGGGAATTTGTGATACCCAACAAGCGAAGCGATATATGGTGGAAACTTAGTGAGTTTCACACATGTGAAGGATAAAATGGACCTAGCAAAGTTGGCTATTTGCAATTTTGAATGTGGGGTTGATTTTAAAAATTGTGGGCATTTAGAAAAATGTATCATTTTTGTTGTATAATACAGTTATTTTTTAATTTTTATAAATATCATAAATATCCAAAGCAGCCTACCCAATGTAGTTGGGATAAGGCTGATGATGATGAAATATCCAAGGCTTAAAAACTCATATTTTTTTTGTCAAAAAACACAATCCATGTGTCATTTCCTAGCAAATCAACTATGTCAAATGCATTTGCAGGGTCAAATTTGCAAAAAACCCAGAAACCCCTCGTGCTCATGGCAAGATATATATAACGTTGAACCAGTTGAGCTTACCCTGTTCATACTTGGTCAGATACTCCAATAAACTGGCTCACTCACCAAGCCCAATTCCTAAACCGAACTGAGCCGAGACAATCTATGAGCTGCACATCTAGTTTCGCAGCCCTAGTCATAAAACATGACTGGGGCAAGCTCCACTTATGCATGTGTGGATCCTAAGACTTGGTAAATGTCCACGTCCAAACCAAATCCAAACGTTTACATTCCTAGACTAGGACTCAAATCTAAATTTGAACCCAACCCAACCTATACAAGTCAGAACCAGTCCCGGTCAGGTCCAAATCGCATGATCATAACCACTACAGGAATTGTGGGACAGTTTTTTTTTTTTATGAGGAACACTCGCCGAAGAGAGAAAAACCCCAGGTGGGGCACCACGACCATCCTGCCTTTGTGACCCACCTCTGAAAAGCTACGAACACAGCCGTGCGCCAGTGGGGTTCGATCCTGTGCCTTCATCTCAGCACCTTCACAACAACCCCATAAACCACACGGGCGACCCCTGCGGTGGTATTTGTGAGACAGTTCTAACAGCCCAAAAATTGGAACACATCATTAAGAATATGCAAAGATGTCAGCACAAGCTCTATTCATCTTAGGCTTGTTAAGTGGGTTTGCCACAAGAACAAACCAAGCTTGAACATCTCAGGCTCAGCCCGTTAGGCTCGTTTACCAGCCCTGAATCACATCCAATATTCTAATTTACCTAATGCTGTCTTCTTATAAGGATGTAAACTGGTCAGATTTAGTCTGATTTAATCGGATTTGGATTCAGCATCAGATGAAGTCAAACAAAACTGAATCCAGATCCGTTGACATTAGCATCAGATTTGGATTCAGCATCAGCATCAGATTTTGATTTGGGTCAGATATTAGATTACATCCAACCCGTTGACATCCACTAATACTTTCTTAATGACAAATTACACAGTGCCGGCTGGCCTCCTTGAAAAAATACGGTCTTCCAATGAAATATACCTAGGGCTCAGCTTCTCTTGAGCAGCCCCTGATTACACAAGAATGGCACATCCTGTGTCCTTTTTGACGTGTCCCTGTGACATAAGAGGACCATTCATGGACAACGAATTACGATTCGCTGATATCCGAGTCTCCAACCCGAACCACAATAAATACTGCGAGTTCCGAGTCACCAACTCGAGGCATAATTCTACAAAGTACAAACCACGGTCACCCGATTTTCCTTCCGAGTCTAAAACCGACTCCTATTCGTTTACGAAATTAAGGGAGAAATGTTCACCAAATTTTAAAAAAAATGAAGAAAAAAGGAAAAAAAATCCACAGAAATTCTACACTAAAATGGGAGCAACATATTACACAAATAACAAAGAGAAGAAAAATCACAACAAGATCGCTTCGCGCATGGAGAAAGCGGTCCTTACCGACTCGGCTGATCCGATACGCCCGACCCGAGATCCCGTCGCTCGACCCGATCGAAGTCCGGCCCGAAGTGAGCCCTCATGAAGCCCTGGAACAGCCCCTCCCGGAGGGATCGGAGGCCGGCCTCGAAGGCATCCACCCTCGCCCCGACCTCGGCGGCCCTCCGTCGGACCTCCTCGACGGTCATATCCGTCGGGATCTCGCCAGATCCGGCGAGTCGCGGGAAGTTGAGGCGGGCGGAGGGGCCGCGGAGGTAGAGGCTGGCGGTGTCGTACGCGCGCGCCGCAGCCACTGGGGAGGAGTAGGAACCGAGCCAGATCCTGCCCTTCTTCCTCGGCTCCCGGATCTCCGCCACCCACGTCCCCCACTTGCGCATCCGGACCCCGCGGAAGGGATTGGCCGGCGGCCTCGCCGGAGGAGCCCCTCCTCCCCGCCCATCGTCGTATCCGGCAGCGTCTGGCGTGGCTTCTTCAGGGGGCGACGTGGGACCTTCCTCCATCGACTCGCCGGGAAACAGCGAACTGAACCGAAACCCTAGAACTTCTCCGGCGGGCCCCTAGAGTTCTTTATTTTTTCCCGCCACACACACTCACTCACTCTCTCTCTCTCTCTCTCTCTCTCGCTCATATAAATCTTAAATCTGAAGATATTACTAAATTACCATTAATATAAAAAAAAACTACGAGACTACCCTTCACTTTTGTTTGAGAAATGTGGACGGATCAGCCTATCAGGTGCAATGTGATTGCACACTTTTAGTGTGCTGCTGCACCTGATCACCCTCCATCTTTTGGGATACAGAAATGATGCGGTCAACCGTGTGTCAAAGGTCGGGTATGACCCGATTTTGAACTGTACCGGTTCTAATAGAATCTGGGTTTGGTAATAAAACGAATTCAAGTCAGACCAATGTTGTCAGTATCAGTATCTGCCCTAAATCGTTTGGCCAATAATTCAATCGAATTAGTAGATACCAATTCTCAAGTAAATCGTTCTGAATTGGCTAAAAATAATGAAAAAATATTTTGTGTCAATCAAAACATGACAAGTGTTAAAACTAGTAAAATAATATTAAAACTTTAATTTTAAACATCTTTTACATTTATTGTTGTATCACGATACTTATAGGCCGATACTGACAACATTGGGTCAGACCCATAGAGTTGGGTTAGTATATGAAGCCAATTTCGGTTTCTGAAATTTCATCAGACCTGGGTGCAACCCGGGCTAAAACCGGCCTGGTTTATGTAAAGCTTATAGGACCCAGGCCTGTGTCAGGTCCAGACCCAGTATCAGCACTTAAAAATCATATTCGGGTTTAGACCCACTGTGTCTCATTAAAGCCTAACCCATTAACACCCTTAGCTCCCGAAGGAGACCATAAGTCAAATTGTATAAGGTTGGATTCCTTGAATGTGAGCATTACTGAACCGGACCTAACCGGAGTTGGAGCTGCATCTGTTGTCGGATGGAAGGAGGTTATACCGAACCTGCCTAGGATATGTTAATCCAAACCGAATCTGATTGTTAATTAGACATTATTTGCTCAACCGAACCTGACTAATTGGATTCAGATTCTTTGATATATGATTCAATTATAATTCTTTGACATCCCTAACTATGCCACGAGTTTTATAAGTTGGTTAATTTTGTCTTTAAGGGCCCTTGGTTGGAGATGCAAAAGGGTCGGATCCAGATCTGATAAATGCATAGGGGAGTCGGATCCAGTCCAAACCTCCATGCTGGATCCAACTCATTTGCATCACTACCACTTGTTTAATAATATATTTCAATAAAAATATCTTTTAACTATTAAAATATCAAAAAATAGTTTTTATTGATTAAAATTTTAATAAAATGCACTCGTCTTTTTCAAAAACTTTTCCAAGTTTGTGCATCGAACCCGCCTCGTCAACCCATATATTTGTAACATAGACTAAGATATTGTTAAGCCACATCTGAAAATGGCAAAAAATTTCATAGAAATTTTAAATCTTCTCATTACATGAAAACCATAGGCCATGCGGCTGAGAAATTTTCACTGTCAAGAAAAATTTTCAGATGTAAGGATATCAAATCATAAGAGAAAAAAGAAAGCTTTTCATATAAAAGAAATCCTACTTGTTTGGGAAAACATGAAACAATCTGCTTTCATCTTTCCAAACATAGCTTCGGATCATTTTTCCAACTTAAACGTTCACGTCGCCTTGATGAATCAAATCCCACTAAATCGGATACAAAATAATGAGATATGGACTTGGATCCAAGCAACGTTACAGATCATGGCATCAAGATTTTCTTGGAAAAGATAAGTTTTTTGTGATAAATTAAAATGAATTGCTTTGGGGGGGGGGGGTGATTTTTGAGAAAAAAAATTGCAATATCATGATGAAGTTGTTGATTTTTGTATAATATTATGATCTTTCAGTACTTTATAGGTTGATCGCCAATACTTCTGACTGTGGGTATGTTGTTGTGAATCCTTGTCAAAATTTGGATTCTTGGGAACTTTTATCAGATTTGGATTTGGATTTGAAAACAGTACCAAATCCAACCATTTGTGTCTTTAGATCTTGACCCCACTGAGAGCAGATCAAGCGATTTGGCATCCTCACCGTCAACAATGTACACAAAGACCATGAAGTCGTTCTGGGATGAAGCAATGGACGGTGAAGATGTCAAATCACTTACAGATCACCTGACGTGCTCTCCACAAAATGTAATCTGGCTCACATGGAGGAAGGCAAAATCATGCTTGTGGTGCAAAGCCTACATCATATGCAACTATTTCCCCCTCTATTGTACTCGGGACACCAGTACGACATGCAAATTCCATTTTTTTTAAGGACACCAGGACATGGGTTTCTTATTTTTTAATCAATAAAAGACTATGTTTTATTATTTTTCATACATAAAATATGCATTTTAGTGAAATATTATTAAAAACATTAAAACTTGTCACCATGTCTAAGCATGTCTTGGTTGTGTCACCAAGGACACACCACCAAAATGGCGTGTCCATGGAACACAGAAGTTGTCATTAGAGCATGCATTAAAGCTTGTTTGACTTCTTGTCCGGATTGAACGGAATGAACAAACAAAATGAAAGAACATACATTATGTTTGTTCTGTAACAACTATATTAGGTCCAATGTTTGTTTCAACTGTACATGGAAGTTGTATTACAAATGCCTGTTGTTTAATTACCATGTGCGGATAACTTGGACAGACATGGATAATAGGTTAGATTACTTTATTTTGGATCGTACTACCTGATCCGCCCACCATTATTTATGTTTTAACAAATTTATTAAGGGTTTTAACCTTAGATATGGATTTTGAATTTGATCCAAACACGAAAAAAAATAACTTATATAAAATAAATATGCAAATCATATTTTCAATATACAAATATTATAATTTTTCTCAAATTTGATTCAATTATAAATGTATGTCAAAAATTATGAATTTTTGCCCTGAATATGGATCTTGAATTTGATCAAAATACCAAAATAATATAAAACTTATGTAAAACAAGTACGCAACAATTTTTTGATATGCCAACCTTATAATTTATATCATATTAGATCCAATTATTATTGTATGTCTAAAATCATGGACTTTACCTTGAATATGGAACTCGAATTGGATCTAAATACCAAAATAATATAAAACTTATGTAAAACAAATATGCAACCATTCAAAAATCAACCTATGGATACAGACATTTATTCCATTCATTAAAAATGGACATACTCGTAAATAAATTCATTATATTCATTCAAAAATCAACTTATTCATACATGCATTCATTCTATTAATTCAAAAATCAACTTGCTCATACATATATTCATTTCATTTATTCAAAAAAACAATTTTCTTATTCATTTTATTCATTAAAAAATCAGCATGCTCATGCATACATTCATTTCATGCATTAAAAAATAAATTTGGTCATAAATAAATCTATTATATTTATTAAAAAATTAACTTGTTCATACATACATTCATTTAAAAATCAATGTTATCATACGTACATTCATTTCATTCATTCAAAAATCAACTTTCTCGTACATACATTCATTTCTTTTATTAAAAAATCAAGCTGCTAATAAATACATTCATTTCATTCATTCGAAAATCAAGTTGCTCATATATACATTCATTTCATTCATTGAAAAATCAATATACTAATACATATACTTATTTCATTCATTCAAAAATTAACTTGCTCATAAATACATTTATTTCATTAATTCAAAAATCAATCTGCTCATACATACATTCATTTCATTCATTTAAAAATCAACCTTCTCATAAATACATTTATTCAAAAATCAACCTACTCTTACATACATTCATTTCATTCATTAAAAAATCAATATACTCATACATACATTTATTTAATTCATTCAAAAATTAACTTGCTCATAAATACATGTATCTCATGCATTTAAAAATCAACCTACTTATACATACATTTATTTCATTCATTCTAAAATTAACTAGTTCATAAATACATTCATTCAAAAATCAACCTGCTCATACATCCATTCATTCCATTCATTTAAAAAACAACATGTTTATAAATACATTCATTAAAAAATCAACCTGCTCTTACATGCATTCATTTCATTAATTCGAAAATTAATTTGTAAGATAATATTATTCATACATTCATTTATTTTATTCAATCTAAAATAAACCTATAAATACATATAATCTAGCAAGAGAGTATCATAGCATATGATCCAAAACGTTATCAATGAAGCAATTTATCAACAATATGTGAGAGAGTATAATAGTATGTCAACCACCCACCAAGCCCAAAAAAATATACATCACTTCAGCATGAAAATACATAAAGATACTAGAAAAAAACAAAAAACCAGGAAGAATAACACAACAAAAAAGGCAACATACACTTGAACATCGTGTAGTCACTCTTTGGTGCACCTCTCGCTATTGCACCCACCTTTTCTTCACTATGTATTGCAATCGACTAATAGCTTCTTCAAAGCTATTGAATGATCTGTACATTGCTCCACTATATCTGAGAATCTGTGGTTGACATGTCTCCTAAAAATCATAGATGACTCCAGCCTTCGCCAAGAATACAACGTAATATATATAGCGAAGTATCATTGTCTCGGCTCTTTAAGAAAACAATATAAGTTAAACATATAATGTTATTAGTCAAACACACATAAAACACTTTTGCTAATTATGCAATTATAATTATGAAACCTATGTAACAAGTAATAAAATCATCAAATATACTTACTGTATAGCCAATTATTCCATATTTAAGTTGTTATTGTATCTTTCATATCCTTGTTGCTACCATGATTAACTAGTTGTGTGAAATTTTTTTTCTTGGGTTCAAGTTCAGGCTCGAGTATGTTATCATTATCATTGTTGAATGTTAATTGGTCGGCATCTGAGTTATTTTCTAATATAAAAGTATGTATTATGTGTTGAGAAACAATATTTTGAAGATGAATATGTGATATGAGATAATATGATATGCTTATGCTTAACATGATGATATGTGACATGTTATGACTTGATATGATATGATTTGCTATGTATCTAACGTGTATTTGATGCAAGGTTCTTTCACTAAAGAATAGTGAAGACTATGTGATCACGTGCAACATTTGAAGCAATCATACTCGGATATTGGAAGGAAAACTCGATTGGCTCAATCTTCAAAAATCTCTCTTCAAGATGGAGATGATCGATCACTTCAAGAATGTATTTTCTTTAAAGATCATATGTAAGAGAACCTTAAAAAAGCATGCATAATTCATATTTCTATATATATTTCAAAAATTACACATTAACCTATGAGTCATATAAATTCAAAAAGATAATTTTTAAATATAACCGTTGAGTATGTTTTTAAATTATTTCAAAAAGGTTAAATCAAACCTTTTATAACAATCATTAGACTTCCTACAAGCATTTATAAAAAAGACAACTATTGATAAGATATAATAACTCATGATTTCAAAAGCATTTATGAAAAAGACAACTATTGATAAGATATAATAACTCATGATTTCGAAAGCATTTATGTAAAAGACAACTATTGAAAAGATATAATAGCTCATGATATAAGAGCATTTACTCAAGAAATGACGATTTATAATTTAAGTATTACTCAGACATTAATTGTACTTCAAAGCATTTATTCAAAAAATGATGATTTGTAAAATAATTATTATTTTAAATACTCAAGCATTTATTGTACTTTAAATCATTTAATTGAGAAGTGATAATTTATAGTAAAAGCAATATTTTTATAATACACAAACATTTATTGTTTAAATAAAGCATTTATTCAAGAAATGATGACTTATGAAAAAGTGAAATGGTACACAAATTATTATATTCTAAAGTACACAACTTTTTCATAAAAAAAAGGATGTCTTGAAGAGGCAAGGTGTCTCATATCAAAAAGTACACTCATTTGAAATAGTATTTTAAAAAGACACGTCTTTTTGTAAACCTATATATACAAACAAAAAGGTGTAAAAAAAAGATAGATCTTATTGACAAAAACAAGAATTTGTATTGAGAAAAAAATTTGTTCTCTTGAGTAGTTATTCTTTCTACTTTTGAAAAGAGAACATTCTGAGTGAATCTTCAAAACTTGAGATATTCTAAAAGTGCATTCATCAGTTGTATATTGTTTTGAAGGTTCTACAGGAAAAAGTGTGTAATCTTTCAGTTTTTCAGTATTGATCCTTCTCGAGATTGAGACGAAGACCTCTATAGGGTTGTTTGTATGAGGGTGTTGTAATATTTATCCTTGTTGGGTTTGACAAGGAGGAAGTAGTGAAATACTCAAGTGGTAAGACTTGAGGACTAGACGTAGGTCAGGGGCTTGACCGAACTAGTATAAATCATGTGTTCTCTATGTGTTGACTGCAATTATTTTAAATTTCCGATCCGCAATCAAATTCACTATTCACCCCCCCCCCCCTCTAGTGGAATTTCATTTGGTATTAGAGCATGTTTTGCTGGATTCGACATAACAAGTCCTTCGACACAAAATGACAGCATCTTTCTATGTTTGTGATATTGAAGGTCAACACTCCTCTTGTCCTTCTTTTTTTACTGGCACTAATTATGGATATTGAAAGTGTAGAATGACCATATTTCTCAAGTCTGTAGACTTTACAGTATGGAAGATTGTAGAATGTTCATTCATATACATCTCCAGCATCAGACTACACTTCATGGTTTGATGAAAAAAAAAGATGACAAATTTAAATGAAAAAGCTACGAATGCATTATATTATGCCATCGATCAAAATGAGTTTAACAGAATATTTGTATGTGATTCTGCGTATGATATATGGCATTCTCTAGAAGTCATCCGTGAAGGAACTAGCAGAATAAAAGAAGCAAAGATCTCATCTTTAGTTCGAAAATACGAACTATTCAAAATAAATAAAGATGAATACATTACAGAGATGTTTACTAGACTCACCAACATCACCAATGATCTTAAATCTTTGAGAGAAACATATTCCTAGACTAATAGGGTGAAAAAGGTTTTAAGATCTCTCACATTTGATTGGGAGAAGAAGACCACAGCTATCGAAGAAGCCCAAGATCTATCAAAATTAATCTTGGACGATCTCATAGGCAATCTAATGGCCTATGAAGTCTACATGAATGAAAGAAAGAAAGCAGAACAACCTTCAAAGAAAACTCTTGTCTTCCCAGCTTTTCATGAAGAAGATGATTCAGAAAATGATTTTGAAATAGCTTTTCTAACTCGAAGATTCCAACAATTTATGAAAAAAGGATAGGTTGTTCAAAAAGCATAAGAAAAAGCAGGATCCTAAAGAAGAAATCATCTGCTATTAATGCAAAAAGTCAGGTCATGTAAAACGTGATTATCCTCTTCTAAAAAAGAGATCCAAAGAAGAAGACCCAAAGACAAAATACTTCAAGAAGAAAGCTCTCCATGCTCAATGGGATGACTCAGAGACATCCTTAAGTGAAGATTCAAGTGATGATGAAGTAGAAACAATAAACATGTGCTTCATGGCAGAAGAAAGCCCTGTAAGTCCAAAATCTAACTTTTCTTTTGATGAACTTCTAGATGCTTTTCAAGAATTATTTGAAGAATCTAGAAAAATGAGTCACAAAAATAAAGTTTTAAAATTTAAAAACTTAGATCTTTCTCAGAAAAATGAAAAACTTACTATTGAAAATTTTGATCTAAAGGAGAAAATCTAAGGGTAGCTTCTAAAATTAATCCTACAAGTGCAAAGATTAAAAGTCTTCAAATAGAAATTTCATAGTTAAGAAATAAAACTGAAAACCTGATAAAAATAGTTTTCAAATTTACCAAGGGAAAAGAGAACCTAGATAAACTTCTAGCTTCTCAAAGAGTCTCCTTTTACAAGAATGGCATTGGTTACTCTCATTTCAATAAATCATCTTGTATTGATCAGAAAACTACTTTTGTTAAAAGTTTATTCAATTCCAAAATGAGTTATCATTCTCATAAGACAAATACTATGTATTCTTCCCTAATTAAAGAGAAACCCAAATCTAAATGGATCTGGGTTCCTAAATCTAACAAAAATGACTCGATTGGGTACCAAAAAGGTCATTCACTTGATTTGATATAGGCTTTCAAAAAAAAGAACATGTGGATATTAGATAGTGGATGTTCAAAACATATGACGGGACATTCAGATCTATTTATTGTTCTTCAGTACAAAGAAGGAGGAATCGTCACCTTTGAGGATAACAACAAAGGAGTAATAATCGGTATTGATAATATCGGTAATATCAATCATCCACTTATTAAAGACGTTCTTCTTGTAAAAGGTTTAAAGCATAATCTTCTAAGCATCAGTCAAATGTGTGATATAAGATATAATATCAGTTTTAAACATAATGCATGTCTTATATTTGACTCAAACAAAAATATTATTTTAAAAGAGCTAAGAAGAAATAATGTTTATGAACTATATTTAGATAGTATTTCTGAACTTTGTCTCATTGCCAATAATGACTCTAAAAAACTGTGGCATATTAGGATGGGACATATCAACTTTAAATATATCTCAAAACTTGTCAAAAATAATTTGGTTCGTGGGTTGCCTAAAATGTCTTTTAAAAAGGATTATTTTTGTGATGCATGTCAATTAGGAAAACTGTCAAAATCATCTTTTAAATAAAAAAATATAGTGTCAAGTAAAAGACCTCTAGAGCTTCTACATCTAGATTTTTTGGGTCCTTCTAGGGTAGTTATTCTTAATCATAGTAGATATGCTTTTGTCATTGTTGATGATTACTCAAGATTCACTTGGGTAATATTTTTGAAAAATAAAAGTGACGTTTTATGAATTTGAGGTTTTAAGCAAAAAATTATAAAATAAAAAATCCGCTACAATTGTCAAAATTCGAAGTGACCATGGAGGAGAATTTGATAATGAACTTTTTATTAATTTCTTTAACTTACATGGCATTTCTCATAACTTTTCCTTTCCTAGGGATGCACCTCAAAATGGTGTAGTAGAAAGAAAGAATAGAACTTTATAAGAATCTGCCAGAACAATGCTTCAACATAATAATCTTGCCAAATACTTCTGGGCTGAAGCTGTAAATATTGTATGTTATATCTTAAATAGAGTTCTGATTAAGCCTTTACTAAATAAAACTCCTTATGAAATATTTTATGCCAGAACTCCAAGAATAGACTGTTTTGAAGTTTTTAGCTTTAAATGCTTTATCTTGAATACTAAAGATTGTCTTGATAAATTTGATGTTAAATCTCTTGAAGGCATATTCTTAGGATATTCAAGTCGTAGTAAAGCATATAAAATTTTCAATAAAAGTATTAACTCTATTGAAGAATCTTTGCATATTAGCTTTGATGAATCTATTTGCCAATTTGTTCTTAATGATACTAATGATGATGACTTTATTAGTACAGATTTTCCTATAGATAATGGAGCAAAGTATAATGAAGATGGTCAACAAAGAACATTTTCTGAAATTAAAAATCATCCTCAGAAGCAGATATTGGGAGACCTATCTAAAGGGGTTCGAATAAGGGCACAACTGGAATGAATTGCAAACATGGCATTCATTTCACAAGTAGAGCCTAAAAAGATTGATGAAGCCATTTTGGAAAAATTCTGGTTGCTTGCAATGACTGAAGAACTAAATCAGTTCCAAATGAATGATGTTTGGGATCTTGTTCTTAAACCAAAAGATCATTCAATCATTGGGACAAGATGGATTTTCAGAAATAAAATGGATGAGTCAGGTAATGTAATTAGGAATAAAGCAAGACTCGTGGGTCAAGGATACAACTAGGAGGAAGGTATTGACTTTGATGAAACATTTGCTCCTGTTGCTAAACTTGAATTCATTCGTATGTTTTTAGCTTATGCTAGCTATATGGATTTTAAATTATATCAAATGGATGTCAAAAGTGCTTTTATAAATGAATTTATAAATGAAGAAGTTTATGTAAAACAACCTTCAAATTTTGAAAATGAATCATTTTCAGATCATGTATTCAAATTGAATCGTGCTTTATATGGTTTAAAACAAGCACTTCGTGCTTGGTATGATCGACTTAAGACTTTTCTTTTAAAAACTGGTTTTTCAACTGAAAAAGCAGATTCATCTCTTTTTTTTAAAATAGTGAGTGCTCATACCTTAATCGTTCAAATATATGTGGACGATATCATTTTTGGATCTACTAATGATAGTCTTTGTCAAGATTTCTCTAAGTCTATGCAAAAAGAATTTGAGATGAGTATGATGGGAGAACTCACTTACTTTCTTGGCCTGCACATAAAACGAACTAAGGATGGAGTGTTCATTAATCAAAGTATGCAAATGAGCTTCTAAAGCGGTTCAATATGGACTCATCATCATCAAAGAACACACCTATTAGTACATCTACTGCACTGGACAAGGATGAAGAAGGAAATACTGTAGATACAAAATTGTACAGAGGTATGATTGGATAACTTCTATATTTAACTACTAGCTGTCCAAATATCATGTTTAGTGTATGTATTTGTGCTAGATTTTAATCTGATTCTAAAGAATCACTTCTAAAAGTTGTTAAAAGAATTATGAGATACTTAAAATGACAAGTTGATTTTGGATTATTTTATTCAAAATCATCTAATTTTGACTTAATATCTTGCAGTGATGCTGATTTTCCTGGTAGTAAATCTGACAGAAAGAGTACACGTGGAACTTGTCATTTGTTAGGACATTCCCTAGTCTCTTGGTTCAACAAGAAACAAAACTGTGTTTTTGTGTCAACTACTGAAGCAAAATATATTGCAGCAAGTCTAGCCTGCACTCAAGTTATCTGGATGAAGCAAACTTTAAATGATTTTGGATTAAAATACGAAAATACTACTATATTGTGTAATAATACAAGTGCAATTAATCTTTCAAAAAATCCTATATTGCACTCTCGTACAAAGCATATATAAATTAGACATCATTTTTTACGTGATCAAGTTCTTAATAATGTAATTAAATTTGAATTTGTGCCTACAAACCATCAATTGACAGATATTTTTACTAAACCTATTAAAATAAGGATTTTATACGCATTAGATGTGAATTAGGCATTTGTAAATAAAATTATTTATAAATCTTCATTAATACTTTTTAACTTGCTTGATCTATTTTTTGTCAAATCATCTTTCACGATTTTATGTTCTTGTCACATATGGAATCTCTCTCTTAGTATTGAAATATACTTCTTTATATTACTTACTTGATTTGATATATACTTTATGTTGTATACTTTATGTCTACTCATTCATCATGCCCCATTTGCTTCATGCTATTATTCTTTTTATGACAAGATGTGTTTCAACCTTATGTCAACTCAATCTTCACCACTTGACCTTTGTCTCAATATGACATAATTGAACTTTACTCTATGTCATCTCTTCTTTCACGCCCAACTTGTAGTCCCTTTTTCATTATTTAATTCCATCATGACAATATTGATCTATATATCATTCCTTTGTGTCATAGCTTGACATTTATTATTGATTGGACCTTATGTTCTTTTTTTTCCACACACACACGAAAATTGAGTTGACTTCTTTATCTTTTCACATTGTTACAAAACTATGTCTCGCCTAATGTAAACCTTGAATATTCTACTCCAAAAATCTAACTCCTTATCGGTTACCTTGTGTCAACTCACTCAAGTTGCACTCTCTTTCAAAAAGTTTGATATGACTTATCATTTCTCTCATTCATGAGTTGCATTTTCTTCTTTTAAAATTACATTACACTATACTATTCAATAATGCAATTTCCTCTACTTAAAGAGACATTGTACCTAGCCTTCTCTAAAACGAGAAATTTTTTTCTTACTCTCACAAGTTTCTTCTCTAAAATGCAAGATCTTCTTATGCTGAATCAAGCATCTCTGCTGTCAGTGTTTCAATCTTTAAATATTGGTCAAGACGCTATTCTCCAACATCTGTATTCACCATCTCACTCGGAATGATTTTTTTATAATGATACTCTTATCTCATTTTTGTCAATGACAAAGGGGGAGAAAGACTTATGTGCACATATGATGTGTACACAACAAACTATAAACTCTATGTGTGTTTTGATACGCACACACATTCTGGATATTTGTCTAATTTTTACTTTTTTACTTTTTATGAATTATTTCTTACTTATGCATATTGCTATTATCTTGATGTGTATGGCATATTGATAGGGGGAGCTTATATTGTCATCATCAAAAGGGGGAGAATGTTAAGAAACAATATTTTGAAGATGAATATGGGATATGAGATAATATGATATGCTTATGCTTAACATGATGATATGTGATATGTTATGACTTGATATGATATGATTTTCTATGTATCTAACGTGTATTTGATGCAAGGTTCTTTCACTAAAGAATAGTGAAGACTATGTGATCACGTGCAACATTTGAAGCAATCATACTCGGATATTGGAAGGAAAGCTCACTTGGCTCAATCTTCAAAAATCTCTTTTCAAGATGAAGATGATCGGCCACTTCAAGAATGTCTTTTCTTTTTATAATCATATGTAAGAACCTTCAAAAAGCATGCATAATTCATATTTCTAAATATATTTCAAAAATCATACATGATTTCAAAAGCATTTATGAAAAAGACAACTATTAATAAGATATAATAACTCATGTTTTTAAAAGCATTTATATAAAAGACAACTATTGAAAAGATATAATAGCTCATGATATAAGAGCATTTACTCAAAAAATGACAATTTATAAATTAAGTATTACTCAAGCATTAATTGTACTTCAAAGCATTTATTCAAGAAATAATGATTTGTAAAATAATCATTATTTTAAATACTCAAGCATTTATTGTACTTCAAATCATTTAATTGAAAAATGATAATTTGTAGTAAAAGCATTATTTTTATAATACACAAACAATTATTATTTAAACAAAGCATTTATTCAAGAAATGATGACTTATGAAAAAGTGAAATGGTATACACATTATTATATTTTAAAGTACATAACTTTTTCATAAAAAAAAGATGTCTTGAAGAGACAAGGTGATGTGGACTCAGTACACACTGATCCACGATCCAAGATCCAAATGTATCTCAAAACGAGCAAAAGCTTTTTCACTAAGATGAGTCCAAACAGAACTCTTAGAAATAGGGTTTTCGAGACCCGTGAACTCTGATTTGACAGAGGCGGTCCAAAGGAAAGTTGTGTTCAACTCGCACACCTTTCCAACAAATCCAAAATCATTGGATTTAGATCACGAATGTCCACTCCACAAACTTAAAACCAAGACTGATAGTTAAATCTGGGACAGGCTCTCCGGGTTCGGTGGACAGCCTGTTTGAAGAGGGTTTTGATACCTCAGACAACAGAGTTTGCGAAAACTCCCAACAGATGAACGGAAGGTTTGATTCAGACCTTTCTAGAAAGCTATAGCTTGTAATTTTTGAGTAATCACACGCGCCTCTATTGAATTTTAAAATCATTGACAAACTAATTGCTAACTGGCCTAACCTGATAATTGGGTTCTGATTGGCCGCATGAAACACCCCAGATTCGGGCATGCAGATGAGGGTTTCAGAAGAAACCCCATAATGTCACTATTGTGTAGATGGATGTTAGCTAACCAGACTAACTTTCAGATTTAGAAATCTCACAGTAAAACTCTAGATATTCAAAAATTACGAAACCATATGCAGGATTCTATAACAGAAAATATCATGCTCAGTTCTATAGTAGATGCAAAAAGATCAAATCTTTTGAGTTACTTACATTATGAATCAACAAAAATGATAACATGAAAGTTACAGACCATTGTCTTAGCTTTCCACAGAATCAAAGAAATCAAAGTTTTATGAAGGAAATCGTGAGAAATCTCCAAAATACGAAACATTATTCACAGTGTTCTCGACGGGACATGGTCTGACCAATTTTATCTAATCGACTGCTTAACAGGGATTTTCTAGGATCCTGCTAGCCGAATCAAGCCTCAACCTCAACAGCAATGTTGTAGATCCGTGTCTTAGCTTTCCAGGGAGCCCAAGAACACCAAAATTGAACCAGTATCTTAACATATACAGTCGATTCTTTAGAGTTGTATCTGACAACTCCAGAACCTGCAATCTGATTTTTTAACAGAATTTAAAATTAGCACAACCACAATTTTGAAGAGTTTTAACACAACTTCAATGACTCTTAAGAACACAAACAACATCAAATTTCATTCCCTAATCATTTAGAATCAACTGAATGTTGCGAAAAGTAGCAGAAAGTAAGAACATGTTTGAAACTTAAGAACAAGAGTTCAAGAAATCAAACAAGGCTTAGTTGATGACAAGGGGAAAGACGTAAAGGTGCAGCAGCCAGATCCTTCACCAAGTAACGAGTGGGGTGAAGGTGCAGACTTTTCCGAGATGCAGTTTTCATGACTTTTACCAACAAGGTCCTCCACAAAACAACACTCCCCCTCTCCTTTACCAACCAAAAAAAAATGCTTACAACCCTCCCTTCACAAAACCTCCACCATTTTTTATCTCTCTTTTTTTATGTCACAAAACAAGAAGCAGCCCCCCCATGGTCGACCACCATGGTCTCTTAAGGCTTGCTGGAGGGTGGAATGATGATGCCACCCTTCAGCCCCAGTCATTTCAAAAGGGAGGTGGGCTTCTCCAAGTTGTCGCCTACTTGCCCAATGCATGGGCTTCTTTCGAAAATGGGCATTATTACCCCTCCAACAGCCATCTTTGACTTCCTACAGACAAACTGATTTAAAAGGGGGTTATATATGTCCAACCCAAAGTGGTGCTAATTAGGGTCTGGGTTGAATTGGATCTTGGATAAGATCCAAGATCCAAATGATGTTTTTGCTTCAAAAACCCTTCACGATATTGGGTTTTTCTTTTAAATTAGAAAAAAAAATAAAACTACCTTGAGTACCCCCATACACCCTTTAGTGCCACAAAAAAATCCTACAGGGCAATAGAACTATCTAGATTCATAGAATCTGACACCTAAAAAAATAAAAATTACATAAAATAAGGATTGACAACAAAATATCCAAAATGTGATTCCATGAAGAGCGTAATGGAATCAAGCAAAGGATCAAGGCGAGCTTCGACTAAATTGTGAATCCACTAAGACAAAGGATGTCTTGTAAGTGGGTGGATCGCCTCGAGTAGCGATGCTCGGATCGGGTCTGGAGAGTTGGATTGGGATCCAACTTCGCTTCTAAACTCTGAACCTCTGGATGCTCTGCATCATCCCCCCAGGTTGAAAAGGCTTCATCCTCAAAGTCGGCTCCTCGCTTCCGGCATCACCATGGTACCTCTTTAAGTGTTTGATGTTGAACATGTTCGAAGTCTTGAATTGAGGTGGTAGCTGAACCCTGTAAGCATTAGAATTAATGATGTCAGTAACTGCACAAGGACCAATGTGCTTAGGCGCCAACTTACCATGTAATTCATGAGGCAAATGTTTCTTAGTAAGAGTTATCCATACCAGATCTCTAGTTTCAAACAATACCTGTAGATGCTTCTTGTCATAACTTGATTTATACTTACTTATGTTATCTTGAAGCTTAAAATGTACCTGTTCATGAATATCTTGCAGAAAAGAAATATGATCTTGAACAGAATTTAAAACGGGACCAACAACAAGAATAGGAGCTAAATCAACAGAAGAACATGGATTAAAACCATAAAGAACAGTAAAATGGCTAAATCCAGTAGAACGATTCACAAACTTATTGAAAGCAAATTCAACTTGTGCAAATATTTGAGATCATGCCTTAGGTTTATCATTAATTAAGGCTCGCAATAGGTTTCCTAAAGACCGGTTAACAACTTCAGTTTGACCATCAATCTGCAGATGATACACAGTGCTAAATTAGAGGTGGGTTCCTAACTTTTTCATAATTATCGCCAAAAATGCCCTACAAATTTAACTTCTCTATCAGAAGTGATAGTTTTCGGAATGCCATGTAATTTATAAATTTCTTTGAAAAATAAATCTGCAATGTGAGATGCATCCATGGTTTTCCGACATGGAATAAATCAGGCCATTTTTGTATATCGATCAACGACCACAAAAATAGAATCAAGACCATGAGTGGTCTTAGGCAACCCTAAAACAAAATCCATGGTTATATCTTGCCAAGGTTTCTCAGGAATAGGTAAAGGCAAATACAATCTTTCATTGGTGACGTTTCCTTTAACGATATGACATGCATGGCATTTTTCTATAAATTTATTCACATCTTTTCTAATGTAGGGCCAAAAGTAGGTTAAAGAAACCAACTGCATAGTTTTATCATGACCAAAATGTCCCTCATTATGTATCTCAGAAATTAAACATTGTCTCATGGAGCAGTCTGGGATACAAAGCAAATTGCTCTTAAATAAAAACCCATCGACTAGAGAGAAATTGTCATGAGGATGATTATTCACTTCATCAATCATTTTTGAAAAATAATTGTTTGACTCATATAACGAAGCAAATTCTTTAAAACCCTAAACAGATAATTTCATGGTAGACAGAAAAATGGTTTTTTTGTCCTTCCCTGCTTTATGCTTTAGAACGAATGTAAACTCTTGCAGGTATTCGACCCATTTGGCTCTATGGGCATTCAATTTATGTTGACCATTAATGTATTTGAGAGCTTCATGGTCAATATGGAGGATAAATTCTCAATGAATCAAGTAATGCCTTCAGTGCATTAATTCTCTAATGATCGCGTAGAATTCTTTATCGTAGGTGTTATATTTCAATTTAGCTTCATTCAGCTTTTCATTAAAGTAAGCAATGGGCTTACCTTCTTGACTCAAAACAGCACCTATACCTACTCCAGACGCGTCATATGATATTTCAAAAGTGAATTTAAAATTGGGTAAGACCAACACGGACGTCGAACAGAGATAGGATTTTAAACGCTCAAAAGATTGTTGAGCTTCTAGATTCCATTGAAAGGTCTTTTCCTTGATGCAATCAGTCAATGGAGCAGCTATATTGCTGAAATGTGGGATAAACCTCATATAGAAGGAAGCTAATCCATGGAAGCTGCGAACGGCTGTGATAGAAGTTGGCACAAGCCAATCTCGAATCGACTCGACTTTCGAAGGGTCAACAGATATACCCGAAGTCGACACCACATAACCAAGAAACGAGACTTCAGTGGCCTAGAAGACACACTTATCTATGGATGCATAAAATTGCTCCCACTTAATGATGTTGAACACTAAACGTAAGTGTTTCATATGTTCGGGCTCAGTTTGATTGTAAATGAGAATATCATAGAAATAGACGAGCAAAAATTTGCCAATGTAAGGTCAGGAAATTTGATTCATGATTCTCATGAAGGTAGATAAAACATTGGATAATCCAAATGGCATCACGAGCCATTCATAGAGACCATCATGAGTTTTGAATGTGGTTTTCCATTCATCTTCAGGCTTAACTCGTATTTAATGATATCCACTACGCAGATCTAATTTGGAGAATATTTTTGAAACAGTCAGTTGGTCCAACAAGTCATCCAATCTTGGAATGAAGAACCTATACTTGGCGATTATTTTGTTGATAGCTTGGCTATCAATGCACATTCGCCATGTCCCATTCTTTTTTGGCACAAGAAGAGTAAAAATCGTGCAAGGACTAAGACTCTTACGATTGTGACTCTTAGTCAATAATTCCTCAACTTGTCTACAAAGTTCTTCCTACTCCGTAGGACTCATGCGATAATGTGGAGCATGTGGTAACACTGACCCTGGATGGAAGACTATATGATGTTGGACTTCCCGCAGAGGGGGTAATCCATCTGATAATTCATCGGGCAAGACTTCACAAAATTCTTCTGACAAGGGTTTGACTCTAGAATCCACAATAGTAGGACTAGGCTCACCAGGGGATGATCCAGAATCAATAGAGAATAGGAAGTAACACATGCTCGATTGACTGAGAGCCTCTTGGAGCTCATGTCTGGCAATGAAAGCACTTGAAAGCTTAACCTTTGATGCAGTAGGCTTGGATGAAGTGGGGTGAAAGATTTGAGTGGTAGATGGAGTATGAGATGACGATGCAGATGAAGAAGACAAAGGTGGTAAATCCTTAGACGGCTTCAAATGAATCTTTTGTTCCTCAAACGTAAACGAGTATGAGTTAGATCGGCCATTATGGATAACAGATCGATCATACCGTCACGGTCTTTCGATAATGATATGACTCGCATCCATAGGGAGCACATCGCACCAGACTTGATCGAAATAGATGTTCTCAATGGAAAATTTGACCAAGCACTATCGGTCGACACGAACATTAGTGCTCTTTTGGAGCCATGACATATGATAAGGACGTGGGTTAGGCCGACAACTCAAGCCTAATTTGGTCATGGCTTCTACCGATATCACATTTTCACAGCAACCAGAGTCAATGATAAATCGACACATTTTTCCATTGATGGTACAAGCAGATTCAAAGATGTGCGTCTGAAGCCAACGATCATTTGTTTCCTGATACGGGGCTAAACAAATTTGTCTAGAGATAAGGGCTTCGCCTCTATCAGGTAGCAACACCTCCTCGTCTATGCATTCCTCTTCTGGCTCTTCTTCAAAGAATTCAATCTCTGGATCGTAAATGGGATCGAATTGAACATCCTATTCATCATGAGATCCCTCGATAAATAAGACTTTACCACGATATTATGTGGACTTATGATTGGGTTTCCCACAAGTATAGCACTTGATGGGGGTGCTCAAACTAGAGGTCCTAGCCTGGTTTCCTACCTGGCCATTCTGGCTTGTAACCCTAGGTGGGTTTGATGCATTGGGGTGATGGTAGGGTGGGGCAACTTTTGCATTGGGGACAGTAGAGGCTCGTGTTGCTGGTCTAGTCATAGGACTAGGCTTAGCCAAGGTCTTTCTCTGGGTGGACCTCTCTCATTGACATGCCTTTTGATGTGCCTTAGACATCGTCCAACACTCAACAAAATTCAACATATCTTGTAATTGGAAGCTTAGACCTTCAATGTACTTCGAGACTAACTGCTCCTCACTTTCACGAATGTCATTCTGTACAATGAGATCATGAAAATCCTCGGTGTACTGATCCACTGATTGGGTTTCTTGTTTCATATTTTGGTATTTATGATATAGTTCTTGGTGATAGTTCAATGGCAGGAATTGGGCACGAAGCTTCTGCTCCATGTGCTCTCAATGCTTAATTGGCGCATGACCCTGATGTATACGCATTTGCTTGTGTTGTTTCCACCAGGCTGCAGCTCGACCCTTCAATTTGAGGGATATCAATCCCACACGATGATCTTCTAAAACTTCCTTGAACTCTAGGATTTCATGAATTTTGTTAATCCAATCTAAGAACTCTTCGGAAGTTCCAGTTTCCTTGAATTCTGGTATTTTGAAACGAAGACCAGAATCCCAATGTGATTTCCTTGGTTGAAAGTTATCTCTTCTTTCTAAGTTGTGATGATTTGACTCAAAGTCATCGTCAGAATCGTAAGATTGGGTCTCGTGTATTCCTCAAGAACTGCGTGAACTTTGCTCCACTCGTCGTTCTTGTGTTCTCGCACTTTCTGCCAGTTGATGAGTTAATTCTTCAATTTGGCACCTAGCTTCAGCGAGTTGCCTTTGAAGATCTCAAACTTTGTACCATTGGTCACGTTCATCTCTACCTCTATTAAGGTCAATTTGACCTCGACCGCCCATTTGACCCGCCATGGTAAATGGTACCTAAAAAAAAATTGACTTCTCCCCACACTGAGAATCGTGTTGGATTGAGAAATTCGACAACCTTCACTTTGATACCAAAATGATATAGACTCGGTATGCAATGATCCATGATCCAAGATCCAAACGGATCTCAATACGCGCAGAAGCTTTTTTACTAAGATGAGTCTAAACAGGACTCTAGAAAATAGGGTTTTGGGGACCCGTGCACTCTGTTTCGACAGAGATAGTCCAAAGAAAAGTTGTGCGTGACTTGCACACCTTTCAAATGAATCCAAAATCACTAGATTAGAATCAGAAATGTCTGCTCCATGGACTCGAAACTGGGACTGATAGTCAAATTTGGGATAGGCTCTTTGGGTTCGGTGGACAGCCTATTTGAAGAGGGTTTTGACACCTCAGACGATTGAGTTTGTGAAAACTCTCAACAGATGAACGAAAGGTCTGATTCAGACCTTTTCAGAAAGTTATAGATCGTAATTTTTGAGCAATCACACGCACCTCTATTGAATTTTAAAATCCCCGATAAACTAATTGCTAACTAGCCTAACCTGCTAATTGGGTTCTGATTGGCCACGTGAAACACCCCTGATTCAGGCATGCAGATGAGGGTTTCATAAGAAATCTCAAACATCACTATTGTGTGGATGGATGTTAGCTAACCAGACTAACTTTTAGATTTAGAAATATCATAGTAAAATTCCAGATATTCAAAAATTATGAAACTATATGCAGGATTCTATAACAGGAAATCTCATGCTCAGTTCTACGGTAGATGCAAAAAGATCAAATCTTTTGAGTTACATACATTATGAATCAACGGAAATGATAAGCATGAAAGTTATAGACCATTGTCTTATCTTTCCACAGAATCAAATAAATCAAAGTTGCATGGAGGGAATCATGAGAAATACCCAAAATACAAAACATTGTTCATAGTATTTTGGATGGACAAGGTTTGGCAGATTCTGTCTGATTGACTACTTTACAGGGATTTTTTGGGATTTTATCAGCCAAATCAAGCCTCAACCTCAACATTAATATTGTAGGTTCTTGTCTTAGCTTTCCATAAAGCCCAAGAACATCAGAATTGGATCAGTATCTTAACAGATACAGTCGATTCTTTGGAGTTATATCTGACAACTCTAGAACCAAGAATCTAATTTTTTAACAGAATTTAGAATTAGCACAACCATGATTTTGCAGAGTGTTAACACAACTTCAATAACTCTTAAGAACATAAACAACATAAAATTTCATTCCCTAATCATTTAGAATTAACTGCATGTTGCGAAAAGTAGCAGAAAATAAGAACAAGTTTGAAACTTAAGAACAAGAGTTCAAGAAATCAAACAAGGCTCGGTTGATGACAAGGAGAAAGACGTAAAGGTGCAACAACCAGATCAGTTACCAAGTAACGAGTAGGGTGAAGGTGCAGACTCCTCCAGAATGCAGCTTCCGTGACTTTCACCAAGAAGGTCCTCCACAGAACAACACTCCCCCTCTCCTTTACCAACCAAAAAAAAATGCTTACAACCCTCCCTTTACAAAACCTCCACCATTTTTTATCTCTCTTTTCTTATGTCACAAAACAAGAAGCAGCCCCCCCCCCCCCCCCATGGTCTCTTAAGGCTTGCTGAAGGGTGGAATGATGATGCCACCCCCCAGCCCCAATCATTCTAAAATTGGGTTGGGCTTCTCCAAGTTGTCGCCCACTTGCCCAATGCATGGGCTTCTTTTGAAAATGGGTATTATTGCCCTTTCAACAGTCCTCTTTGACTTCCTACGGTCAAACTAATTCAAAAGCAGGTTATATATGTTCAACCCAAAGTGGTTTCAATTAGGGTTTGGGTTGAATTGGATCTTGGACAAGATCCAAGATCCAAATAATGTTTTTGCTTCAAAAACCCTTCATGATATTGGTTTTTTTTTTAAATCAGAAAAAAAAGAAAACTACCCTCAGTACCCCATACACTCTCTAGTGCTGCAAAACAATCCTACATGGCACTAGAACTATCCGGATTCGTAGAATCCGACACCTAAAAAAATAAGAATAAAATAAAAATTACATAAAATAAGGATTGACAACAAAATGTCCAAAATGTGATTCCATGAAGAGCGTAATGGAATCAAGCGAAGCATCAAGGCGAGCTTCAACTAAATTGTGGATCCACTAAGACAAGGGATGTCTTGCAAGTAGGTGGATCGCCTCGGGTAGCGATGCTCGGATCGGGTTTGGAGAGTTGGATTGGGATCCAACTCCACTTCTGAACTCTAAACCCTTGGATGTTGATAAGATATAATAACTCATGATTTCAAAAGCATTTATGAAAAAGGCAATTATTGAAAAGATATAATAACTCATGATTTCAAAAGCATTTATGTAAAAGACAACTATTGAAAAGATATAATAGCTCATGATATAAGAGCATTTACTCAATAAATGATGATTTATAATTTAAGTATTACTCAAGCATTAATTGTACTTCAAAGCATTTATTCAAGAAATGATGATTTATAAAATAATTATTATTTTAAATACTCAAGCATTTATTGTACTTCAAATAATTTAATTGAGAAATGACGATTTGTAGTAAAAGCATTATTTTTATAATATACAAACATTTATTGTTTAAACAAAGAATTTATTCAAGAAATGATGACTTATGAAAAAGTGAAATTGTACACAAATTATTATATTCTAAAGTACATAACTTTTCCATAAAAGAAAGGATGTCTTGAAGAGATAAGGTATCTCATATCAAAAAGTACACTCATTTGAAATATTGTTTCAAAAAGACACGTCTTTTTATAAAACTATATATGCAAACAAAAAGGTGTCAAAAAAAAAGACAGAGCTTATTGACAAAAACAAGAATCTGTATTAAGAAAAAAAAAATCGTTCTCTTGAGTGGTTATTCTTTCTACTTTTGAAAAGAGAACATTCTGAGTGAATCTTCAAAACTTGAGATATTCTAAAAGTGCATTCATCTGTTGCATATTGTTTTGAAGGTTCTACAGGGAAAAGTGTGTAATATTTTAGTTTTTCAGTATTGATCCTTCTCGGGATTGAGAAGAAGACCTCTACATGGTTGTCTGTATGAGGGTGTTGTAATATTTATCCTTGTTGGGTTTGACAAGGAGGAAGTAGTAAAATATTCAAGTGGTAAGACTTGAGGACTGGACGTTGGTCAGGGGCTTGACCGAACCAGTATAAATCTTGTGTTCTCTGTGTGTTGACTGTAATTATTTTTAATTTATGATCCGCAATCAAATCCACTATTCACCCCCTTCTAGTGGAATTTCATTATGCATATCGCATAAAAAATTTTAACCGAAATGGGAACTGAATATTTTACTTGGCACTTTAAAATTGAAAATTGTGCTTTTAGCAAATCAAAAACACGTTCTACTATTGTTTAAAATGAGGAGTGTCTATGGTTGTATAACTCTTGTAGTTTCTCGATTGGTTTTGCACCAGATGCATTAAATTCTGACAAGTGATAACAATATCCTTTTATATATATAAAAAAAAAAAAACAACAATATTTTGGTATCTAGAATCTGCAATATAACATTTGCCTATATACACATATTTCGTTTATATATATTAAAAAATTCTTAATGAATGCAATTTATGCACACAATATATATTTACTTACCTTTGGGTATTATTAGAGGCTAAACATGATCATCAAGTGCATTGTACAACACTTTCATATCCGTTGTGCTTCCTTCCCACCTAGCAAGCACATAATGAAATCACATGTCAAACCCCTCCACAACAAGGACATTTTGTGATAACCACCATTTTCTATTTTGAAATCTTTTTTGTTCTTCCCTTGATACGTTTATAAGAATGTGTTTCATTTATAGACCCCAAGCAATTCTATCATAAGCAATAAATGCAAGTTACTACACACATATATATATGATCCAATTACAAGTGTAAAATCTTGATTACCTTCAAATATGGGTAGAATTGTGATTCTCTCATAATTTTTGTTAGGGTATCATCACTGCGTTGGCCAATGAACTGGTGCCCAATGCTTAGTATTGTGCTTAATAGCAAATTAAAATACTTACTAATTGTTTGTTCTGAGTGTTAAAACACATATTGCATTGCTCTATTTCACTTATTATGACCAAGTGTTAGTAAAAAAATTATAACTTTTTCTTCAAAACCTACATCACGGGCATCTTGAAATAATTCACTTCTGCAAAGAGCCTCACATAATGTTGTGCATGTTTCTTTTTTCATGTATAAAAGGTTAAAACAATTTTGCTAGTAACCCAATACACATTTGCACATAAAATTATTACCTCTATTTTTAGAATCATGAATTATTGTCTTATGTGGCCTTCTCAAACTATATATAGAAATTATCAACACCACTATAGTGAGTAAGTAAACAGGTTCTTCTTAAAGAGACATTATATTTTTGCATATACAAATATAATCATGTAATAAACATTAATAACATGCACAAGATCTAAGAAGTATATATGATTAACATGAAATACTGTAATAGCATGAATGCAAGCATAATCACTATGAAATATATACTTTTGCATACACATATATAATCATGCAATAAACATGAATATCATGCACACAATCGAATAAGAATAACATGAATGCAATAAACATGTATATTAAACATTCAACATTGTGATAACATACAACATTTAAACATTTAACACTATTAAAATGCAACATTTCAATTGAAAAATATTTAACATGCATAAAAGCAATATTGAACATTTAACACAATACTAACTTTAAAAAATCAACATAATAATTACTTGTGCAAATGCATATCTAAACATTGGAAGATAATTTATAATCCAATCATTCGGCCTCACAATCTGGATCCATGCTCAGGAACATAAACGTGTTCCAAAAGGCTATCAGTAAGTCTAATGCCTTTATGTGCACAAGACCAATAATCTGACCACCAACATTTTTTTTTAATACAGAATTACATTATGTTGCCAATTTGCTGAGATTTATCATTGATGGTCTTCACATACACAGAAATGTTGCCTAGTATATCCATGATTTGATCATTACTACGAGTTTTGCACTTTCTTTGAATTGAATGTATGTTGAAAGATGAAGGCATGTCAGGTGGTAGGCTACTCATATATGTCTCATCACCTGAAGCTTGTGATGATGAGTTTAGTTCCTCTATGCCATGTTTGACATGAGATGGTGGTGGTGGTATTGCTGATTGAATGGTCCTATAACTACTTATAGCAGTTGATTTCTCATAAATCTTCACATGTATATAATATCTTTAATTTTTTGGCCTTTAATAATTCTTTCAAGTTGAGTTTTTACATACATTCAACCCATATTTCAGTATCTACTATAGACATCTTCAGTTATAAATCTCATCCAAACCTCGAAGTATTCACTATTTGGTTCATTACTGTTAAGTTGTGCTTGACATGCTTCAACTTGTTTTTGAATTTTTTTAAGGTGAATTCATCTCAAACTTCTCCTTCAGTTGACTCTCCACCACCCTCATAGCCTTATCTTTCAAACCCCTTAAGCATTTCATTTCAGGTATTGTAGATTGCTCTAACATGCAATCAAATAAGTAGTCCACCTGAGATGTACTCCATTGCATTTTTTCAGTTTGACTAAGCTGCACTTCTTGTACTTCACTCATTACAGCATTTGTCATTCTATATTTATAATTTAAGATGGGGCAATAATCTGATAATGGCATCACTGATCACTAAAATGAATAGTTACATCATATATGTGTGTAAAACATAAGAATTGGGAGAAATAGGATTACCAAAAGAAAGATGCATTAACCCAATTCCAAACTAATATACATTATATCATCATCATCATTCATAAAAAACATGTTTAGGTTTTGGGTTAATGCATCTTTCTTTTGGGTTTTATCTAACATATTTTCATGATAATATTGCCTAATCTGAAAATTGATTTGATTTTCATGATAAAATCGATTTATCATGCATCCACTCAATATTTACAAAAACAAGAGTTAAAATCCTTAAAATCTAAGCATATGCAAATATCCCTAAAATCTAAACATATATGAAATATTCAAAAATAGATCTAGCATGCATTCACTTAATATTTACAAAAATAAGGGTTAAAATCCCTAAAATCTATGAGAGCTCGGAGAGGAGGATGAGTTCTTGGAGAGGGCTTGTTTGGTCGTCGCTCGCCAAAGGGATTGTGGTTCCTCGTCACTCATCAAAGGGTCAGGAGGTGGCAAGAGCGAGAGTCAAAGTTGTGGGAGAGAGGCAACGAGAGAGAAACAACAGGGGAAATAACCTGATGTTTCCTTTTATTTAACTTAATGTTCCCCATCCCTGTTCTTTTCGTAACGGGGGGTTGGAACAGTGATATACCATTCTGGAGATTCGGCCGATGCATGTCCACTGTGTTCAATGCTTGTTTCATGCACCATCCCATTTTGAGCCGGGGGGGGTTGTTGCATCAAACAAGCCCTTAAGGGCAAAAAATAACTAGAAGGAATGGTTAAAATCAGCTTCATACATTACTTTGGTTCAGAATTTTTGGAACCCATAAAATTTTGTAGTAATTTGATAAAAAAAAAGGTCTGGTGTGTTTTGAAGAGAAATTAAAAAAATCTTGATATACCTAGGAAATAAATAAAATAATTTTCAGAAAAAACTAAAAATGTAGAAATAGAAAATGAAATATTAGGATCATATTATGATCGTGATAATTTTGCAATATAATGAAAAAAGAAATTTAATTATATTTTTCATGATGTTAACACGATAAAGTCAAAATATCAGTGTAGCATAGGGGTAAACTGGTTGAATCCTAAAACGTTTTTTTGGATTTTGCATTATTCTCTGTAATACAGAATTTCAACTTACCCCAGCTTTTGGAAAAAGTGGGTCTATCCAAACACCAACTGGGATTCTAACATCAAGTGGCTGGTGGATCCTAGCAAATCATACGGACAGTGACTACAAGTTGAAAATCCCTCACAGAATTATCCGGATTTTGCAACTAGAAGCATGTTAAAGTGCAGAGACATATCATACGATTAGCTTTCAAAAAGCGGGTAACAAGAAAGGCATATTCCAAGCCCACAAGGGCTTGGCCTTTATGACTAGTGGCGATCATAGTTTGTCACCTGACATGGGACGACCATAGTTAGAAAGTCACATGGTGCTTCCCTTGCCACAAGGTCAAAGCTAGATTTACTTCTCGGTAAGCGAACGGACCTCAAGGGTTTTGACCTATCGGAGGCCTGCCAATGTGATCAGTGATGGACCAATTTTCGCTTGGCCCTAGCGAAAGAAAAAGAAAAAGAAAAAGAAAACATATTCCAAAATGGCATACCCATGTCTAGCTGTCTTAGAAGTGTATTAGAACAATAATTTGCAAATGGTTGAACTGGTGACAATAGCTGGAAAACTCAGTGGGTCAATCCTCCAAGACTCGCACATGTTTCCATATTGACCCTGTTTGACTCGGTGTGAGTCACAAGTTAACCTATGACTTCGCCCGGTCTTGTCAAAACATAATATGCAAGACTTAGTTGAGTTTTAACCAAGTCATGTGTTGGTTCATACCAAGTCAGCTCGTGGAACATAATTCGAGTTTGTATTTGTTGCTTCTGTTTCTCTCTATCTTTACATATTTCAAACGAGTTTTGATCAAGTCAAATTTGTATTTGTGTAGGTGTGTAAGAGAGAGAGAGAGTACTTGCTTCTTTCACTCATTCAAATTGGGGAAGGAGAAGAGCTTCTTAACAGCATTTTATTGCTATCTAAAACGCATCACGTGGATGATCAAGATTCAAGCTTGAGATGCATACAGTTATTCCGTATGCTTATTCAAAAATGTTTTTCCTTTTCTGGTCTATTCTTCTTTTCTTTATTTATTAAATTATTTTTTCTTTTGTTGGATAACCAGGGATGCTCATTCGTGAGCTCATTGGTGTAAAAAGCTTAGAGTTACCTTGCCTAAACTTCGGAGACTCGCACGATGGGTTTCGAACTCGTGACATCCCTTCAAAATGGTGACATTTGTGAATTGCCTCTACCAGCTGAGCAGAGCCCTCATGGGCATATTTATTAAACTTGATGATGAAGGGATTCTCTGCCTTTTTGAAGGCATTGAATGTTTGGTATCCAAAGAGACAACAGCTTATCATTTGTGGGAATAACCTTACCATTTGGTAACTTGTAATGATTCTGACGCCATGAATTCACTCAAGCGACATTTAGATGCTGTTACTAGTTCATTCCTTAAAGATATGACTTCAATACCAATGTTGTCTCTTTTTTTTTTTATGATGACAAACCCTCGCCGGAAACTAGTCACTTAACGGGCCCGCCTCTCCGTGAAGTAAACTCCGGGTGGGATCACTGACACTAAAACCCTTATGGAGCCCAGTGGGAGTGGAACCTGAGACAAAAGGGTCAGTACCTTCTCCGCGCTACCAATGTTGTCACAATCAGTTTCTGAATCAAATCGATGATTTTCCGATAAAAACTGAACTGATCTGAATCGGAAAAGAAGCTATCATCCTATTAGAAAGACAAGTTTTTGTAAAAAATCAAAAATCAAACAAGTTCAAAAGTTTATATTTATAGGCCAATTCAGACCCGCATCAGGCTGATTTGACAATGGGCAGGATCATTTGGGGGGCTGAATCGGCCCCGGCCCCGGCCCGGCCCATTCATGGAATTGAAAAGGGACGATTCCATTGGATTAGGATGACTTTGCTCCACCATTCATCCAAAGCAACACCAAAAAGAGTTTGCATGCTTCAAACCGTTGGAGTTTTGCTTTAAAGACACCTACCAAATATACCTTGTCATTGTACTTTCATGTTTACTATCCAATGTCTTTTACCATTTTTGAGTCACAACCCAACCTTGCTGTCATTCATAATCCAAGCATATGGTAGTTTGATAGATTCACCTACTCTGATTTGGACAGTAACTTTTGAAATAATGATAAGCATTCTTTGTCTTGCGAAGATTCATTAGAAAACAGTTAGCAAACTGCCCCTACTGTTGTAGGTATAGTTTGTCTCTGTAATTGCTAATCTCGTTCCATAACCCCTGTTGAACCAATCACCAAAGCCCCTTCAAACTAAGATACAAGTAAAATATTTAAGAGCCGAATCCTCCCAGCCTTCAGGTCCATAATGATCAAGCCATTTTTCCCCCCATCTACTTCAAAATTGGAAAAAAAAATAGAATACCATTCATTTGATCTATTTATATACACAATGGTGCTTCCACATGTCCTCATAAAACATCATCATCTTCACTTCCAAAAGATCATCACCTTTCCAATGACCATATAGTTCAATATGGAACTGAACTAACCATCACTGCGAATACGAGGAAAGGCCATTTTTATGAAGTTTTCAATATGACTATTATACAAGAGAGCACGATGCAGAGGTCAAAATAGAGTTTGTATGTGATATAATGAACCATGATTCAAGGTTACAAGTCTACCCATGGTAAGAAACTTGGCTAGGTTATCAAGGCAGCAGTGCAGTGCAGTGCCACCATGGAACTGGCAACACCTGTTATCAATCAACAAGTAACCAACCAACGCAAGAGTCTCTACTCTGTTGTTTTCTTTCAAAGGCAACAGTCCCACTGCACCACTGAAAGAAGTTAAACCAGTGAAGCAACTACAACATTAAAAGGAAAGGCCATCCCAACTTCTTGGCAAATTTAATTAAATACCCATTACATCCTGTAGCTCCTAAAAGTTGCACGAACCAACCAAGTCAATCGAGCCCCATTCTCTCCAGTCAACCTTGGAAGGCCCACTGACTAAACTTCTCTTGACTTCAGCACTCAACAAGTGACTCTCTATGGGGCTCAATTCAGACCAAGCTAGCTCATTTACTCCACCTATCTCCAAACCAAATCGGGACACTCCATGAACCACAAAACCACTTTCTGTAGCCGTTTTACAATTGAGCCATCTCAAGCCAAGCCATGGTGCAGACACAAAAAGAGGAACCCATACAGAGAGGACCCGGCATGTATTTGTAGGCTCAAACAAGACAAGTGAAACAGACAACTCACAGATCATATAAACCAAGTCCATCGGTTCAGTACTGACTGGAATTGGCCCCAATCTCTAACTCCATCACCCAAAGCCATAAATCCCTTGCAACCTACAGAACGCAACTGTATATGCATCCCAACCAGAAATAGGCAATTAAATAGACAAAGCACAAGGCACAACTACAAAAAGAAGAAGAAGAAACAGAGAACTCCAAAAATGAAGTCACCAACTAACACAAAAAAGGCAAACTCTTTCTTCATGAATCGATTCATTTCATTGATATGAGGTAGAACGTCTCTTGAATTTCATGGCGAGAGAGAGAGTCGAATTGAATCCAATTGTCAAGTTAAATTGCCTTTCCTCGATCAACCCTACTGAAAAAAAGAAAAGCGAAAAACCCCAGAATGGAAAATAAAATGAAAAAAGCAAGAGAAAGAAGAACACCATCTACAATTCCACCCCCATTTAGGCATATCCATGGCGTTCGCTCCCCACCATCCCCTCCTCCCCCAAATCCATTCCCCCAAAAAAAAGAAAAGAAAACAGGAAAAAACAAGAGAAGAAAATACCAAGATCCCTGATTTCCCATATCTCCACCACCACCACCACCAACAACAACAACAACAACAACAATTCAGAAAAGAGAAAAGGAAAGAGATCAAAAGTGAAAGTGCAGAGCCGTCGGATTCAGATTCACCCTTCCGATGCCGATTCAGCAATCGGCCTCACCGCTGGTGGTTTTGAACCTGCTGGTGGTACAGCTCCTGTTGGCGGTGCGGGTGTGGCAGCATCCCGCGCGGCGGCATCAACACCTGCGCCGGGAGGCGCGGAGGTGGCATCAACACATGCGCCGGAAGGGAAGGAGGTGGCATCAACACCTGCGGCGGAAGGGGCGGAGGGGGCATCAACACCTGCGCCGGGAGCCGGGGAGGGGGCATAATCTGCTGGCGGGTGATGAAGGGGTGGGAAAGCAACTTGTTGGCGGGCCAGCGCTGCGTGGGCTCGATCTGGAGGCACCTCCAGATGAAGTCCCGGAACTCCAGCGACGCCTCGGGCGGCACCACCGGCGGCGGAGCGCAGCAGATGGCGTTCATGAGCGTCGCCCAGTCGGTCTGCTGCACGGCCAGCGGGAACCTCCCCAGGTAGCACTCGAGGATGCTGAGCCCCAGGCTCCATATATCCCCCGCGGAGCCGTCGTAGTTGCCCTCGTTGAGGTCGGTGTTGATGCGCTCGGGGCTCATGTAGGCGATGGTGCCGACGGAGGACTTGCAAGGGTCCATGGTCTGGGAGAGGATGCGGCTGACGCCGAAATCGGCGATCTTGACGCAATCACGCCTGGCGTTGATCAAGAGGTTGGACGGTTTGATGTCGCGGTGGACGATCCTCTTCTGGCGGTGGAGGTAGTTGAGGCCCTCGAGCATCTGGCGGGCGAAGACGGCGAGCTCGGCCTCGCCGAAACGCTTCCCTTCGAGGGAGCCGCCGTCCATGTACTCGAGCAACACCTGGATCTCCCCGCCGTTGTCGAACATGCCGATGCAGCGGACCAGGTGCGGAGAGGATGTGGTCCGCAGGATCTCGATCTCGCGGCGGATCTGACGACGGACGGTGTCCTCGTGGTTGCCGTAGATGACCTTGAGGGCGTAGTGCTGGCCGGTGGGGGAGTGGCGGACCAGGTAGACCTTGCCGCCGTTGCCGCAGCCGATGAGGTGGAGGCGCTCGAGGTCGGAGAAGGCGATCGAGGCAGAGGAGGGAGGGGCAGTGGCCGTCGGGGGGAGGGGGAGGGGGAGGGCGAGGGAGATGTCGCGCTTCGGGAGGGGGATCGGTTGGAGGTTGGGCTTGCGCCGGGGGCCGGCGCGGCTGCCGCTGCCGGTGAGACTCATCCCGCCAGTTGGGGTCTTCTCATGAATGGCGGGGGCCTCCAAGCACTCGCACACCCAACTCTAGATTTTCTTCTCCTCTTCTTCCTTTACCTTTCTCGGTGGTGGTGGCGCTTTTCTTCTTATTATTTTTTTCCCTCTTATTGTGGGATCCCGTGGTGGTGGTGCTTCTTTCCCCTTTTTCTTAATGGGTTTCTCTTCTTCTTCTTTTCTCTGGTGAGGTACGAGAGGAAAGAAGAGGAATTTCAAGGAGGAGCAGAAGAAAAATGAGGAGAAGGAAGGTTCGTGATGAATGGGGGAGGAGAGAGGTGATGTTTCTGGGAAGGAAATGAAATGGAAGAGAGAGAGAGACTTCTGTGAAGGAAAGGAGATGGAATCGAGAGAGAGAGAGAGAGAGAGAGAGAGAGAGAGAGAGACTTCTGGGAAGGAAAGGAGATGGAATCGAGAGATGGAGTGCCCCCTTTTGCTTTTTTTCTCCTCTCCTCGCTTTTTCTTCCTTTATAAAATTCTATGGGGTTTTTGTTTTTTCTCGTTTGCCGTAAACAGAGAGAGAAAACGCAGGGGGTCTACGAGAGAGAGAGAGAGAGTTATCATACAAGGTGTATCTTGGGACTAATATGAATTAATAAATGAGTAAGACAGGCTCCTCCTCTCGTTTTATAATATTACTCTCCTCTTTTTCTTGCACAGGCAAGCATATGTCACACACCCATCTTTTCATATCTTTCTTATTTTTCACAATTTTTTTTTTTTTTGATATTTACTTGAAGAAACCATCCCAGAATCAAAGACTGCCTATGCCTACCTACCTGCCTTTGACAACTTAAAAATTCAATGAATTTTTTGTAATTATGAAATATATGTATTTTACTAATATGTACTATTTCGGGTCTTATGTTCTTACTCCTTTCATATTATATATATCATTCCTAGCCGATTGGGTCTTGTGTTTATATAAAAAAGTCAACGTCGAGTAATATACTCCATGAGCCTATAGCATACATCACACTCGCCAATCAGTTGACACCGTCCAAATCGTTGGTTCCAGAAAAAACGTGGCTTCAAATTAGTGATGCTGGGTCCATCGGTTTAGCTTCATGGGTAAAGCTGGCCACCCCTCGCCAGCATTTTGATCCCAGCATCGATTCCCGAGGACGACCTTTCTTCATAGTTGTGGGATTAAATTTTCTTTGCTAAAAACTCTAGTCCACTTCTCCAAAGGCAACCATATCAAATTTGACTCCTGTACTGGACTAAGTTTTTTTTGGACCAATTTAGCTAATCAATCTATGATTCTATGTTTGAAGCTTTCAAGGTGAATGATGTTGCAAGTTTATACCTTAGGTGTGAACATCTTGTTAGGTGTAAGAAGGAAGGGAGAGAGAATTCAAAAGAGAAACTGAGCTGTTTTGGAAAAGGTGGTTTTGATGGCGTGGAATAGTCCCACATTGATTGTGCTTGAGTTTGTTGTGGGCTTTATAAGCCACATGTAAACTCATACACTTGTTCCTGAGAACAAGAGGGTGGGATGACCACCACACATACCCGCCCGCCGTGCTGGGCCAGGCCGGTTTGGGTTGTTTTCTTTATGTTCTTTGATCCGAAAATTGATCCAACACTTCTTTGCCGCAAGGCTAAAGCGGGAAGTAATGCCCAAAAGTATTAAGTGTGTATTTTCAAGTGTTTTCACTAGAGGCCTGCATTAGGGTCTGCTGAGTTCACACCTACCTCGCTTGCAATCGATGAGAACCAGGTTCTCTCTTGGCTTGGGTGAGAAAAAAAACAAGAATTTGCAGTCTTAACGTTTTGAGAGTAAGCAAAGCTTAAGCAGGGATGCAAACGGTTGGGGTCTTAAACAGCTAAATTCATGAGGAATCCAATTGGAATCGGATCCAGAATCGTCCATCCTGGATTCTACCCATTTGCATCCCTAAGACTAAGTCATAGGCTCATAATTCACGTTGGTGCTTTTTTTTTTTATAACCCCAAGAAAGTGCACCAGGCATGAAGACTTGGTCATGTTGGCTCAGCCTGCTATACCTAAGGTCGTTGTTCGAGCAGGGTAAAACTCCGAGCCTAAGACCCCTGCCTCTACGCACTGGCTTACGGAGAGGGGGCGATGCCCATGAAAATCGAACCTTGACTGCCAATCTAGCAACCAAGACCCCAAACCCACCATGCCAACCCCTACGTAAGTGCTTATGTTAGCTGGCAGGTATTGTGAGAGAAAGTAGTTGACAGATGCTAGATACCAGTAACTGCTTTTTCATGAGAGTAGCCCTTAGCTGGATTCGTGCTATAGGTTGCACGGGTGATTATAACTGCGATATTAAATGTTCATGCATTGGAAAATGACTGCATGGGCCGATGCGCATCTTATCGGCAGAATATCGCTTCACCCTTGAATAGGTTATTTTTAAATAAACGTAAAAATACTAAAAAATAATTTTGTATTATTATTTTAATATTATTGTAATAGTTTTAAAACGTATCACACATAATATCTTTTTTTTTTATTGTTTTTTGGCCGATACAGAATCGATTCACTTGAGTATAGAGTATCAGCCGATACAGCTGAATCAGTGGCCCAACGATTCAGGGCCTATACCGATACTGACAAGGCCTGAGCCTTGGTCATGGTGATCTCTAATCCCATCTTTCTATAGAGATGCAAATTTAAAGCAATAGAATGATAAACTATGTTACAAAGATTACATGACACGGGTTCTATTTGAGAGTTCGAAAATCCTTTTTTGAAAATAGGATAATCTTTCAATTTTTAATTAATAAAAAATAATTTTTGATGTTTTAAATTAAAAAAATACATTTTTATTGAAATAAAAGTCCCCCCTTCACCCCCTTCCAAAAGCTTGAATAGGCATAATCGACCAAAATCAATTTGAGGTGGAATCAGTTCATACTTGGTCAAATTATGTTTTTTCTTATTTTTCTGTTTTTTTTTTTAATAAAAAGTCTTCTGGTTCATTCTTTGGTTTTTTCAAAGAAACCAATTCACCTAGTAAACCGATTTAACAGCATTGTGATCAACCAAGAGCCTTTTTTTTTTTTTGCTTTTTGTTAATAACAGAAAATTACAATTTTCATTGGCAGTAGTCGATCAGCCAGTTAACCACAAGATTTGATGGAGTTCCCCAGCCAGGGAAAGGAAAAAGGAAAAGAAAAAAAGAAAAAACAAAAACCACAGAAGAAAAGGAGATATTCCCAACTTGAACATCAGAAAAGCGACACAATGAAAAGCAGTAACATTCTCAGATTCCACCATAGGTAGTGGTGGTGCTTCTTCCTCTTGTTGGACAGTCCCTCCCAATTTGCAGAGCCTGCTGCATGCCTCTAGATAAGAGGTTAATGTCTAGGATCCCTTATGTCCCATCAGCCAATTACATGCCAGAATTCAGTGGGGCCCAGTGTCGCAGAATCTCAAAATGCGGTCATGTGGTTGTATGGTATGTTACACACATAAGCCATCAGTTAAGACCTTAGATCCCATGTAGTGAATGCCCTAGTAGTCGTCAATTTCCAATTTTATATATATATATATATATATATATATATATATATATATATATATATATATATATATATATATATATATATATATATATATATATATATATATATAGTGAAATGGGTTCATGATAAATCTATTTGGTGTTACACGGGAGCTAAGGCACGCTGACCATCCACTGCACGCATGATGGACGATCAGCATGCAAAAAAAAAAATTGTGTTGAAAACCCTTTACTAGCACACTAAAAGTGTCAGAATATCCAGCTAAAGGTTTGAGACCTATACTGAAGATTTTAGAGAGCTATGTCTTTTTGCTCAAAAATGCATTTTTGATTGGATTTTTGCATTTTTTTTGTGTGTTCATCAACACATATAGTACCAATGTGGTTTGACATGTTTTTTAGTGGGTAGGTTTTCATTCTTCTCTCTCTCTCTCTCTCTATATATATATATATATATATATATATAACAGTTGACGTGCAAATCATCCATTGTTACATTGAAAAAGGAGTGTTGTTCATCAAGAGAATTTTTTTTTGCACAAAATGACCGTTTAACAGTAGGCACGATCACAAATAATTTATCTTTTCCGACATGCCATTGATGTGCCTAGATCATCCAACTTTATAGTGGATGATTTAGCATCCACTATATATGTATATATATGACGGTCCAACCAAAGGAAGGTCCAAAATCTACACCTGATGGTAGTTGACAACTTTCCCCTCTCGATCCAGTTTTCCATCGATAGGACTTTACATATTGGATTTTTAGCATTCATTTAGTGAGTGACATGTTTTGGACTATGAAATTTTTATGTTTATATGCATTTTTGAAAATGCTAAAAATTATTAACCCACAATGCTTTGTATTGTAAAGTTTTAAACGCATTGCGAGTCGTCGGTTTTTCATGTTTCGAAAAACATGCCTATATGTCATAAAGTCTTTGTGTAAAGCATATTTTTTACTAAATAAAATATAAAGAACAAATATATATTGTTTGATCGTCATTGATTATAGATTTTGGACCTTCTTTTGGTCAGATAGTCTACCTTTGTTATGTATATGATCAATGAGTCGGTTGTACTTTTTTATCTGCAATGGCCCCACTATCCTTAAGATCTTCGATTTAAGTCTCTTCGATTTAAGTCTCTTCGCATAGCGTTTGCATTTTTCTTTCTCTACCGCTACTAGAGATTTTGTGAAACGGGAGATAAAATTAAACCATACAGTATACTAAGCCACAATTATGTCTTCCTGCATGTTGCAGCTTCATGAATTCTTCTTCATTTATTATCTTCTCGTTCCTTGGAAAGAACAGTTGACAAAAATGCCTCACGAAGGTAGACCAAGACAAGTAGGTGTCTAGTTTCAGGGCATTTGATATACCTCCACCAATGCTCTGCGTTGCTCGACAAGTTGGATACAACCACCTATATATGTTGATCTTCTGAATACTGAATTACGTCCAAGGCCTTCTCCACTTGTCTGTCCTAATCTTCAGCCTTGACACCATCAGGAGTGTCATCATATATAGGAGGCTGAATATTCTTGAATCTCTCAGCCCAAGAGGTGACCCCTGTGATTATGGTCTGAGCTTGACTCTGTTGCGCACTCATGGCCTACAGAAGCTCATATAGAATATAGTCTGTGGTGTATTCTAAGGTTACACTTGTGTTTCTTACCACAAGATTTCTCTCACGAGAGACCGATGAAGTCTCTCTCCTCTCACTCTGGAAGTTGTGAGGAATACTGTTACCAAAGGATTATGAAACAGAGGGTGTTTTCTTGGCCCAAGCACTTTCTCCATTTGCACTCTCCTACGGTGCATTGCTGGTTAGTGTCGCCTCATGTCTGGTGGCATGAGTATCCCTCAATAGATATGAAATCCCTCTTCGAGTGGTCATTACGTACTGTATTTGTCATTCATTTGCATTTTAAATAAAAACTTAACTGAATTTATAAGATTCACATTCACATACAAGCATACATGTGCATAATACAATCAAACTCTTTATTAATTATTAAAGACTGTACTCAAGCAAATCCTAAATTCAAAGTACACATATCCTAAAGCTAATTACATCAATTGAATGAAATCAAATGAAATTTCCTCTATTGAGGGGTAACTTGAAAAATCTAGTCGAAATATTGACTAGTGTGTAGGTAGGAGAGTCAGAGAATCATATTGGGCTAGCCGGTGTGTAAATGGGAGAGTCTGGAGTGGGCTCTCTGTCTCTTTGCTCACCTGACGAGTTCCTTTGATGCACCAGTACTTGGGATGGTATTGGATCGCCTTTTCTAGTGTGCACCTCATCCCAAGTTGTAGCTAGTGATACTTGGGAAGAGATCAGTACCATATGCCTACAAGAAAACGTAAAAGTAGGTATAGTAGGCACAATTGCTCGTGTTGTTGTCATTCTACTCTTGTTTGCCTAAACCTCTAACAGCACTGAATTCTCTTCCCTGGTTGCAACGACCATTGCCTCCTTATAAACTACCAAGTCGAATCTGCTAGGTTCTGCCATGGTAGCTCTATAGAGAGCAGGGGACATGTGGCATCCTCGGGCACGACTCTTCCTCAAGCTGACAACCCATCTTGAGCTGCTCTTCCTAGTGCCGCCCACACTCCTTGATAGGAGAATTGGCAAGCTCCTCGATCGTTGGAATGTGAGTGCCCTTTCCTAGCAGGGGGTGGAAATGGTAGACCTCTCATTCGATCCTTCGTCGTCCCCTAAACCCAATGTCTTATATCGCAAATAGCTAGAGCTATTATAGACACTAACACAGCTATGTGTCATAGTTGTGTGGATACACTATTCTCGTTCGGGTTTTCCATTCGCATCCAATACAAATTTCTTAATTAATAGGTTTCTAACTTGCAGAGACTTTATTCTTTATTTATTATACATTTGGATGATAAAAATTTTCATGCCAACCTGACTGATACTACTTTGTAATACCTCAATCTAGAACCTTTGGTCTGGGTTCATGGACATTATTTCATAGAGAAAAATATCAAAGTAGCGCACAAAAACATGTCACCATTTTTTTTTAAATAAACATCATTAATTAAATTCAACAAAGTAAACCCACATAAACTATAAAGGTCATATTATCCAAATAAGACATCTCCTCTCAAGTTCAATAAATAAAAGAAAAAGAATAAATTGCTTTGCTGAAAAATGAGACCACCTACGTCATGAAGAAGGTTGGCGACGTCCTAACACCAAGTCCTATCTCACAAGTCACCTGAAACCTATAGTTGTAATAATTAAAGAGGGAAGTGAGTCTATAATTCAGTAAGAAATAAATTGCAAACAAAATAAACTCAAAGTTACAATTGTAGTGAGCGCTAAGCCCCTAGTCTTATTTTATTTTTGGGTCACACAACACATACATGTTTGTATCTTTTAATTTCTCTCAGTTCCTTACACAATTCTCACAAGTTAGCATTTTCTCGATGCTAATCACTATTTATTTCAGCTATACCGGTAATAGCCTACTGTGGGTGTAGCAACCCATGTAGAATACTCCAATTCTATGGTATTGGCTAGACAATGAAGTACTCCCTTTGTCCATTGTAGTGTAGAACCCTCGGTAGCGAACCGACAAATCAATAATCGAAAGCTATACCTGCCCCAAGGTTTTTTGTAGTTTGTGCTACATCTTAATCTAGTTCTAGAGTCCCAAATATCTCGATGAAACCCTAAGTTTTTCTAGGATATATGTATCTTATGCATTCACATGAACTCTCACTCAAGTTCATTTTCATTGTGTCTTGATAAGTGTTCTCAAGGGAGATTCTCATTCAAGTATTCTTAAGAGATAATCACAGTTTGCTTAGGTTCACCAATTCTCTAAGCATGTAGAGATTTTGTCTCTCTACATCTATAAATCCTGAGGACCCCGACAATAGTAGCACTCACGCTGACAACCATCAGGAGGTTATTTTCACCATCTTCCCTAGTAATTTATGGGGTTTTCAGCATGCAAGGTATTTTAAGTCATAGTAGCACCTCTAGAATTATTATAGAACTTAAATCTTATCTAAAGAATTTTATTCTCATGCATGTATTTCTAAGCTTTTCAAAACTCAAGTATGCATTTCATCTAACAGAGAATAATTTAATACATGCAACTCATGCTGAAGTGTCACATATATATATAATCATTTATGACATTATGGACTAATTCACATGCATTCATTCTCTAATCATAAAAAGAAATGTATTTCTAACATGTAGTTTCAAACTCATTAGGATACATTCATAATCTCAAGCAACATGATTTCATGTAGTCTAATTCACAAATGTGTCGAAATATAAGTTTTATTAACTAAAATGCTTATAAATTATCTTACCTTGAATGCAAATATTGTAGTCTAGTCTACAGTTGAGTCTCTCGTAACTCTAACATTAAAATTTAATCATCATATAAGTATGTTTATATTAACAAACAAACATTCTTTATACTTTACCAAAATTATCAAAATACTCCTCCTAAGGTGGTCTATCAGACCTCAAATTTTGTACCCTTATTTTGTTTAAAACTATAAGTCAGGCAAATTTCTTTATGTGATACAAACCCAACACACCAAACCTCACTCAATTCTGAGTTTGAGGTGCAAAGTTATGCCTATTTTACTATTTTGATATCGAGTCACACACAAAGATAATTTATTTATTTCAATTCTCTACATTTTGACCTAGGTCAGATCAGACTCAATATGAGTTCAAAAGATTAAGTTTACTAAACCTAATTCAGACTGAACTAGATTTGGGTTCAGACCCAATTCAAATATCAAAACTCCATAATAGATCCGCTTACTAAATGATGCAGATCTATATTTAGTTTGGTGTAATTGGACTTTATCATTTTTAACCTGAACCGATTCAGTTGACTGAGATGACCCCTTTTCTTTTCGAGGTCTCACCCAGACCGACCCAGCCATTAGAACAGACCAAACTTGGTATGGTTTCTCTGCAGACCGAGTCGGTCTTCCGACTAGTCCCGCCACACGGGCTGAGGTGGTTTGTTCCTCAACCTCCTCTCTCTCTCTCTATAACGATGCCGGCAGCCATGGTTGCCGGCCTCTTCTATTCAAACACCCCGGCAACCATGGCTGTCGACTTTCTCATTTCAAATATTCCTGCAGCCATGGTTGTCGGCCTTAAAACAGAAAGACAATAGGAGGAAAGAAAATAGGGAGAGGGTTTACTTCTGGTGGCCGTCTGCCGCTTCCTCCCTCTCCGTTGCTCTCTCAATCTCACAGAGTCGGGCTATATACAGAGCCCTCACGGTGCCCTAATGAGGGAGGGCCACATATGAGAGGGGAAAGTGGTTGGGGAACCGTTTTCCCCAATCTCATCTCTCCTTTAAGTTAACTTCCCCACCCACCCGTCTGCGTTGGGTGGGTTTTACAAGACACCATTCACAGAGGCTGAGATCAAGGAAGCACTTTGGTCCATGCCAGCCCTAGGCTCAGACGGATTCCCCTCTCCTCCCCCATTTCTTCAAATCTTTCTAGAACAACTTCCAAAAGGATTTATTTGAGATGGTCTATGAATTTCATTCTTACTGCTCCCTAATGAAGGATCTAAACAAGACAGACTTCATCCTAATTCCAAAAGAAAACAATGTTGATAGACATATCCAAATTCAGGCCGCCCATTTCCCTCCTGAGAACCACATACAAATTACTGGCCAAGATCCTCGCATTAAGAATAGAAGATGATCTCAACTCCATAATATCCCCCTTCCAATGCGTGTTCCTGCCTAAGCATAACATCCATGAATGCGGCATCCTCGCCAACGAAATTGTCGACTCCCTGGGCAAAAGCAATCACTCTGTCTTCATTGTAAAGATCGACTTCCATAAGACATTCGTCTCAATCAGTTGGCCTTTGTAAGCAGATTTATTAATTGGGTTTTCAAACTCATCTCCAATGCCCAAATTGTTGTATCCATAAATGGTGAACATGGTAACTATTTAAAAATGTGTAGAGGCCTGCGCCAAGAATACCCCCTTTCTCCCCCTACTTTTCAACATGGTTGGGAATCGTTGAATGTGTTTGGAAAGAAATTTCTGTGGGTTTCATTGAAGATCTCAATATCCTGGGCCTAGAAAACTTTTCCATGTTGAAGTTTGAAGATCCTCACACAAAGCCTTTGAAAGAGTTTCAGGCCTAGCTTCACCTTTTGCCATTAACCGTCACAGTGATTTGTGCAGTGGATCTCAGATCCATTATCCAATTGACAAACTTGAGGTTGAACTTCATGTCCAGCAAACATAATCAAAGGCTTTATCCACATCAAGTTTGAGAATGAAAAAAGGCACACCAGACAATTTCATTAGCAAGCAACACTCCATCATGAATTCGACAGCCTTTGAGGAAAGCAGTTTGGAAGGGGGAGATCAAGTTACGAAGAACTTTTTTCAATACGTTAGCTAAAAGCTTACCTATCATCTTGTTTAAGCTGCCCTAAACCACTTTTTGTGTTTTCCCGAGAATACTTTGGAATTTACAGAGTTGGCTTTTCCCTTATTTTGTAGTAGTGAGCCACACTTACTTGGAAAAGAAATTGATATAAAGAGCTATAGGATAACAAAATTACCATTTTTAGTTAGGTCACTTTGAGCATATGCTTCATTAGGAAGTGAAAAAAAAAACTATCCTTTTTTTTTTTAAATATTCATCTCTCTCTCTCAACTAGGGATGGCAGTGAACGGGGGGACAATGGGGCCCCGCCCGTTAGGACCAGGGATGAAGGGCAAGAAACGGGGATGGAGGCAGGGATGAAGGTTAAAATCTATCCCCGTGCGGGGATGGACTCACGCTTTCCCCTGCCCCGCCCCGTCCCCGTCCCAATCCACGCCTCGCCCCATCCCCAATCCTTTAAGAGATGACTATAGACCAAAGGAAAACGGGGTCCTGCCCTGCCTCGCCCCTGATTGGACTGGGGATAGAGGCGGGGGTGGAGGTTAAAATCCATCCCCGTAAGGGGATGGAGGCGAGGATGGAGGTTCGGTTTTTGAGATGGGGCGGGGGTGGAGACCTTGTCCCCTGCCCCGGTCCACTCCCATCCCTACTCTCAAGAAAAGGATATTCCTTGGTTGTTCATTGGAAATAAGGCTGTCAAACGAGCAGACCAAACTGTGCATGAGGTGTTCATGTTTAGCTTGTTTTTATGGTGTGCCAAAATTTAACCAGCTCAAGAGCCAAAGTTCAAGCTAACTCATTTACAAAATACTAATAATAATAATACATTGCTTTAAAGTTGGAAGTATTAGGAATTGACCTCTAGATTTATTGAGCCAAGCTCAATCTATTTTTTTTTTTTAAATACATGGCTTCAACACCTGAAAGTAACTCATTGGTTGCAAGCCAAACGCTTGGATTATTTATTTTACACTATAATCACATGATATAAAATAAATTTATTACTACTTGATGAGCTTCTACAAGCCAAAAGTGAGCTGAACACTTATTGTTCATACTCGGATTGCTGAGCCTATTTTACTAGTTTAAACGAACACTGTAGAAGCCCAGCACAAGCCAAACCACAAGAGGTTCATGGGTTCATCTAATTTTTCAGCTCTAATTGGAATAGAGTGATAAAAATGGCCTATCCTAGTTATGTGCTGCAATCTAACATATATAAATGGAGCAAATTTGAGCAGAGTTCCGGGCATAGATTTCCTAAACATGCCTCTCACACTTGTAAGTATTTTATGAAACTTATGATACGTTTGGCATCATGTGAAATTTAATCAAGTTCATGAACTCGAAACTTTCAGAAACGAGTGATCGAAAACACTGAAAATCATGAACTTGGTCGTGCTTTTATTCACGTGTTGGACATTATCGTTTTGGCTTGTACCCGACCTGAAAGGCCCTCACATATGCACCCAAACGTACACTCACCCACGTGCCATTGTCGTATTTATTATGCATCTGTTGCTCAAAAATCCTGCACAAATAGGAGCTTCTTCTAACCCTTGTGACAAAAAGTTGAGGCATAAATCCACCCATTCTTTTTAATTTAAGAAATAACCATGTGGGATTTTCATTTCCCTTAGTTTATTTATTGTATTTAAAGCCCGTTTGTTTTATTATGAGGGGGCCTTGGGAACTCTTGCTAGCTCAGCTTTTCCATGAAAGTCGTTGCACACGGTGAGAAAACTTGAGCCCACTTGTGTCAGCATACTACTTTTCCAACATGATGTTTGGATTTCTGATTTTTCTGAATTGGATTTTTTTTTTCACCCATTGTGAGAAAGGGTGAGAAGAGGACGGCATCTTTAGTAATTTCCTGTGAAAATCACATTAAGTAAATGGGTATCTTTAGTAATTTCTTGTGAAAATCACATTAAGTAAATGGGTCTCTCTCTCTCTCTCTCTCTCTCTCTCTCTCTCACACACACACACAGTGTGATTATGATAAACATTCACAAAAATTTACCAGCTTTGTTTGTAGAAGTGTGCTTGTGATCATTTAGATAACTATTTTTCTAAGTGATGCACACACACACATGTATAGGGAAGCAGATCAGGTCATGCTGAACATGAGCATTTTTGCTCATGCCAACATCGTGGCCGTCCAATTTGCATTTTAAAAAGCTCAAAAGTCAACAAAACCATGTGGCATTCATCCAAAACGCAAACAGACGGCCCCGATGTCGGCATGAGAAAAAATGCTCATGTTCAGCATGACCTGATCTGCTTCCCATATACAGAGACAGAGGGAACTTGAAGTGTCTGTGAATGATGGAGGCTTACCGATTGAGCATGAAGTGTTCAAGTTCAGCTCATGCTCCGGGCTGTCTAGCCGAGCTCATGTTGACTAATTGACATTATCCCTATATATCAGGGCACAAAAAACGAAAGAAAAAGCTAAACAGTGACAAAATGCACAAAAAAACCTTTTAGTGGTGCTCAAAAGGGTCACAGGGATGCGCACGACATTAGAAATTTATAATACCGTGTGTGTCCCTGTGACCCTTTAGCGGCGGTTTTGAGCACCGTTAAAGGTTTTTTTGCAAAATGCAAATTTGTTTTTGCACTGATAATCCATCAATGCACGCAATGGATGGTCAGCGCAATTAAGCATGGGTTCAACACCGATTCATTAAGCACTTACCCATCATTATATATATATATATATATATATATATATATATATATATATATATCACCATGTTACTCAAGCTTTCCAAGGGTTTTCCTATGTATTACTTAAATCAGATCGTACAGATGTAAAGGGTTGATTTACTAGAAAGCTACACTTGGATCATGTTTTATCAAAGAAAAACATGATTTTTTAAGCCTTGAATATTTAAAAAAATCTTAGACCATCTATTTTTTTAAACCTTATAAAACCAACATGTGTTATCAGAATTTGATGATACAAGAATAGATTCTTATAAAATCAAACAGGTAGAATGCATTATAACTGGTGGGGAATCTGACCTTGCCTTTCAACCAAAAAAAACATGTAGAATGCATATGTACTATCAGATTTGAGAAAAAGATGAAAAATCTCTTTTAAAGTCTGGTTAGCTAGAAAAGTTGTTAGCAGCTAACACACACACATATATATATATAAAGAGAGAAAAAGAAGGGGGTAGCTGTATTCCCCTTATCTGACCAACACACCAGGGCCATCCATTTAGCTTGGTGAACGGCCCAGGTGCATCACGCACTATGACTTTTAGCAATGGTCACTCTTGCCACCGAAGGCCATTTTAATGGACCAATGAGAGGTATGCAGCTACCCCCCCCCCCCCTCATATATATATATATATATATATATATATATATATATATATATATATATATATATATATATATATATATATATATATATATATATATATATATATATATAGAGAGAGAGAGAGAGAGAGAGAGAGAGAGAGAGAGTAATGGGTTGGTGCTAAATGAAATATGCTAAATAAAACGTGTTAAATGAGTTTTTTAGGGTTTTTTATTTTTAAATTTTGATGGTACAAATGTGATCTATGTACTTGATTTGATAGGGATCAGCTCTTGAAATGTTTTATTCCAACACATGGGTGGGTTTTTATAACATTCAAAATATCAGCGGTCCTAAATCTTTGTAAGTTTTTGAGGCTCCAAAAATCAATTTTTTTATCGTTAACACATGATCCCGGTGTGAATTCCTCATAAATCGACCGTGCCCAACACATTTATGAGGTCAAAACTGTGAAAAAATACCAAAAGAGCAAAAAAACCTAGTTAGCACATACACATTTCTCTCTCTATATATATACATAATCTCTAGAATATGAGAACTAGAAATATGGCCATTTTGAACACTTTTTTTCAAATCCAACAATGTGGATGTGCTTGGCATGATAAATTTGCTAGGAATCAGCCATTGGATCGTGTATTTTCGATTAAAAATTGCAATTTTTGAGTACTTGAATATTTATGAAGATTATGAGCCACTGATTTTAAAGCCTTAAATATATCTTGTTTATGCATCAAAATAGGATGATTAAAGATCACATCTTTACAGTTAGATTCAAGGGAAAAGAACAAAAACTCTATGAAAATCATGGTCACACATTAGTTCTCATATTTTCTGTTCTCATATTCTAGTGATTATATGAGACACTAGGACATGAAAACTAAAAATATGGGCATTTTCAATATTTTGTTTTGCAAATCCAATCATGTGGATGTGCTTGGCATGGTGAATTTGATATGAATCAACCATTGGATGGTGTATTTTTGATGAAAATGCGATTTTTGAATGCTTGAATATTTATGAAGATGATGAGCCATTGATTTTAAAGCCTTAAAAAAACTTGTTTATGTATCAAAATCAATTCTTATAAAACCAAAGATGTAGATCACATCCCTGCGATTAGATTCATGAGAAAAGAACAAAAAGATCATGTGGATGTGCATAACATATATATAGAGAAAGAGAAATGGGAACTTGCTAAATGAGTTTCCTACTAAACCTGATAAATCAATCAGACGTCCAATCGTTTGAGTAAGGATTCATAGAGCAGCTAAGTGTCGATAGTAGTCTCGAATAGTCATGGCACTTAGCCTCCTTTGATTTCAACTTCAATCGTTTACCATATTCTGATGTTCACAACATATTTGTGTAAACGTGAAGAGGTTCACACAAATATGTTGTGAATTTTCTTGATAATTTTAATTATAGTTGGAGGTTTAGAACATATTTGTGCAGATGTGAGGAGGTTTGTACAAATATGTTGTGAATCTCCTTAATTTTATTTTAACTATATTTGGAGGTTTGGGAACAGAAAAAAAGTTTGCACAAATATATTGTAAATCTCCTTAGTTTGATTTTAATCATATTTGTAAGTTCACAACATATTTGTGTGAACATGATAAAATTCACACAAATATGTTGTGAATCAACTCGATGATTTTAACTATACTGGAAGCTTTCCAAAGTGATCGGTAGTTGGCATCACTATGGGCATAGTCCAATCTAAGTTGTCATTATAGGAGAGGAGAGCCAAAGAGAGTGGGCTTGACCAATCTAGGTCACCATCATTGAAAAAAAGAAAAGGAAAAGGAAGAAGGGAGAAGAGAAATGGTTGTATTTAGGGGTCAGCTCATCGAAGTAGTCAGTGGTTGTCATCGCCAATGGGTTTCGCTCGATTTGGGTTGTCATCATCAGAGAGAGAGAAAGGGCTTCGCCGGTTTGGGTCCCCATCGCCATAGAAGGGATAAAGAAGAGGGAGCATGAGAGGAGAGAGAAAGAATAATCATGTTTAGGGCTTGAAAGAGGAGTAAATAGGCTTTATTTAAAGGTTTATGATTGGACGACTGGTTGGTTTAAAAGGTTTAATATGAAAACCCATTATATATATATATATCACTATAAGAAAATTGTTAATTAGCGACAATAATTTGCGACGAATTAGCTAGAGAAAACTAGTCGTTCCTAAAATTGGAATTAGTTACGGAATTAGCGATGGAAAAATTTTGTCTCAAAATCCATCGCTAATTAATGAAAGATTAGCGACAAAAAAAATATGTCTCAAACTCCGTTGTAACTTCACGACGGATGAACGACAAATTTTTTTCGTCGTTAATATGTTGTTAATTAGCGACAGTTTTTTAGACAGAATTTTTTTGTCGCTAAACCATCGCTACTTTTTTATATAAAATGGCTCATCTAGGGCACAACTCTCTCTCTCTCTCTCTCTCTCTCTGATTACCCCAAATCGATCGAAGTTGCGCCACCGCCGTATCTGTGAGCCCTCTCTTCTGCTTGTCGTATTTCGGCCACCCAACGTCGGTGACTCCCACTCCGCGTTCGGCCTCTCAGGTGATCTCTCTCCCCCCCCCCCCTCTTCATTGTCTTCTTCTTCATCTTCTTTCTTATCGACACCTCCTACCACCATCTCCTTAAACTCGTTTGACGACTCGCTCCCTTCCCTCTCGAACACCCTCTTGCTCAGCACCACCATCTCGACTATGTTGGCCATCCTGCACGATAGCAACTCCGACAGGTCTACCGACTCGGCCTAGTGAGCGTGTCCGAGCACAGCCTGGACCATGTTGCCCATCTCGGCCCGTCGGACGCCCACCCAGTCGTTGAGGGCCTTCCCGCCCAGCATGTGGAGGTTGCACACCTTGCGCAGCAGCTTCCATCTGGGTTTGTAGTCGGCAAAGATGAGGTCCTGGGCGTTATAGGCTAGTTTGGGTTCGCCGCTCTTTTCTCTTCTCCCTAACGAGGAAATACATCTTTTGGTTAATAAAAAAAACTTATTGTTAAGGATGGGGTGACACTGTGTGTTTAAAGTCAGGTTCTGTTTACTGGTGTCAAAAGAGTGTGGTCTAATTTGATCTCTCTTCAGTTCACCCATGGTTTGGACAAGCTTTGTTGGAGAGGGTTTGTATGCACTGCGGAGCCATATGGGACACCATTCGTCAAGATGCTTCTTCATTTGATGGGTTTGGGTATCTTTTTCTTAAAAAGGTTCTCCCAAGAGCTTCCTGGGTCATTTATTTGGCTGGTCATGGTAAAATTCTCATCCCAATTTTTGCCACATTTTTGCGAAGAAGAGTGCCCCCCATAGTGATTTTGTTTTAGAGTTGAAATGGTGAATGACGTCCAGTCACCATCTCTCATGACTAAAGCTTTGTTGGGATATCACATTCCATGTTATTTGTCTGAACATTTGGAAAATGAGAAATTTATCGTATCACAAGGGAGTGTTAACCAAGCAGACCTACTGAATTCACACCATGGGCACAATGTAGAAATGTATTGTATTATTTTGTATATTTATGCTTTCTAGGTGCGTAGCTGAGCTAATTACGCGATGTTTAGTGTTAAGCATCACATGCGGCTAAAAAAATGTCATGCAAAAAGAAATAAGAAAAATGCAAAGGCAAAAGCATGCAAATCAGGTAAATACCCATGGTGAGTAAGTGATGCAAGCGCATCACTGGTTATTTACTTTCTTGGATGCAACACTTTCTTGCTCACACACTCACTAATTGTGGATATCTAGAACTATTTTGCTAGAGTTTGGAGATCATGTTGAGCATGATTTGAATGTATGAGAATAGAAGTACTCTTATTTTTGTAGTTCAAAGACCATGCTAGTCATGGTTGTAGTTAGTGGGATATTGGAGTGTGTTTGTTGCAGGTACATGTTTGACATTGTTGTGATATGAATGATTGAATGTATTGCAATGTTTGACATGACTATCCATGCTTGCATGAAGTTATTTTCGATTTGATTATATATTCCATGTGAAATTGTATCAGGAAAATATGCTTAAAATGAATATATCGTGTTTGTGAATGTGATTTTATCTTTCTAAATATCCTTACATCCATCATTAATGCATGATAAATTAGATATTTTCTTCATCATAGCATTATTATGATTCTCTTTTAACTGGTTAAGATAATATCCGTAACATCATAGGACAAAATGGCTGCAAATCGTGAATGGATGTACCGTAGGATAGTTGATAATGAGGTGTTGCTTGAATATATGGATGGTGTTGCCAGTTTTATTGAATTTGCAATGGCAAGTGTCAGTACAGTGGATCTTATCGATCGGATTAGGTGCTTCTGCACGATGTGTAAGAACAATCGATTTGTACAACCTCATGGCATTAGACATCACCTATACATGAAGGGTTTTGTCAGTGGTTATCAGAATTAGATGCTTCATGGTGAAAATTTTTAGAATAATTTTGATGCACGGGTGGATGTGGTGCACGATAACCCATATGTGAATTTGATATTTAGTGCCACAGGACCAGAACTAAGTTCTACTATGGGTCCTAGTGATGTACCAACTGGGGTAGAGAAAGAAGCAACAAATGATGCAACTAGTAAATTTTATGACTTACTTAGAGATGTTGATGAGCCACTGTGGAATGTTTGCGAGAGTCACACTATCTTGTCTGCAGTTCTTCAACTACTGAATTTGAAGTCAGTATATAATTTAAGTTAATCATGTTTTGACTGTCTGTGCTCTATTATGAAGAGTATGTTGCCCAAAGATGAAAAATTACCATAAAATTTTTACCGTGCGAAAGTTATGGTCAACGCTCCAGGTATGGGGTATCAAAAGATAGCTGCTTGTCCAAATCATTGCATGTTGTATTTCAAAGATCAAAAAAATAGCAGATCATGTCTGTCATGTGGGCATCCTCGGTTCAAGCCAAAGACAAGATGCAATGATAGCACGAGGTCAAAAGAAGTGTCATACAAGTCACTTTGCTACTTCCCTCTCACCCCTAGATTGCAACGATTGTATATGTCTTCTAGGACAACATTCCATGATATGTTAGACAAACCTATATGGGGGGTATTATTCGAGTTAAGTCAATTTTTTAGAACATTGTGTACATCGGAAGTTGTAGTAACTGAGATAAAGAATTTCGAGGATTTTGTCGTTACTACTATTTGTCGGCTAGAGAAGATATTTCTGTCAGCATTTTTCGACATTATAGAACATGTGATCATACACTTGCCATATGAACTTAGGGTTGGTGGTCCTGTGCAATATCGGTGGATGTACTCATTTGAAAGGTATATTTTTACTTATATTTTTCTCTCTAATGCTATTGAGAATTTATTGTATTACGAGATGTATATTGTTGACAGATGCATGTTTGACCTCAAAAAAAAGGTTTAGAATAAAGCAAGAGTGGAGGGTTCAATTTGTGAGGCGTACACTTTAAAAGAGATTTTAAATTTCTCATCTATGTACTTGGAGCCTCACATTTCAATATGTTACACTTGCCCACCTCATAATGTTGATGAAGAACAAGTTATTGTGTCTGATAAACTATCGATATTTAAACTACTTGGGAATGTCTTTGGCAGTTGTCGGTCAAGACTCTTGAAAGATCGGGAGCAAGACATAGTACAAATCTATATCTTTTTTAATTGTTCAGAGATCGACCCCTACATCGAGTAAATATACATAATATGTTACACTAAGTTCTCTACATACATGGTTCAGTAATATAATTATTTGTTAAGTGCAGACGATTTGATCTGGAGTTGCGAAGAGAACTTTCACATCTCACTGATTTAGAAGTACAAAAAGAACGTGAAAATAAGTTTAGGGCATGGTTGAAAGAGTTTGGTAAGGACGATGACATGCATTCTTTCTGTGTAAACAATAATATGTTACTTAATTGGTCGTGTTTACAGTCATTATTTATGGTTGTAGGTCTGCCATAATGATGTTAATGATCAAGGAATATGCGATTTACAAAATGGTTTGACCAAAGTTGTGCAATGTTAGAATGGGTATATCGTAAATGGTTATTGATTCTATACAAAAGACTACGGTGTAAACAAGTCAACGATAAATAGTGGTGTGTGTATCATAGGTAGCAGTTGCGATGAAAATGAACTTGACTACTATAGTGTTATTGAAGAAATAATAGAGTTGACTTACTTAGGCATAAATAATATGGTAACTTTATTCAAGTGTCATTGGTTTGATCCCACAACAACAAGAGTCAACAAAGCCTCAGACATTGTGAAGGTGAATCATAAATCAAGCTTTAGAGCATATGAACCATTCATATTAGCATTGTAAGCTCAATAAGTTTACTACACTTCATATCCGAATACAAGAAAGTCAGATAGAAATAGATGGTGAGCAGTTTGCAAGGTGAAGTCTAAACTATACCCTGAGTATAATCAGCTACATGAAGAAAAGATTGTTGAAGAGGGTGATTACTATCAATCAGATGATATGTATGACTTCTCTTATGGTTACAATGTCACACATGGTTTACATGTCACATCTCCATTGTCCGATGACACAAGTATGGAAGAATGTGATCCAAATGATATACCAAGTGGATGGCCGCTCAATGAAGAAGATGATGAAGAGGACGAAGAGGAGGAGGAAGAAGAAGAATATGAAAGTCAAACAAATGATGAGAAAGCATACTTAAGCTAGTGAAATACATCTTGTAATACATACCACAACACTTTCTCATATGCACCATCTATTTTAACATTATGTCTTGCATATCATGTTACATTCCATGCATACTTAGCATGTACATACACAATTCATGCATAGTTATAAAACTGATCCATGTAGGACCTTTAAATCTTTACATTTCATGCATATGTCATGTCTATGATAATAACATTTTTATTTGTTAGAATATGGTTCATGTAGATCATAGTGGTCGAACACCCAGTGGTCGAGGACCAAGTGGAGGCCGTTGAACAACATTAGGTAGATGTTTTTGTGTTATATTTGAATATAAGCATTAATTATGTTTTTGCTTATATGTTGATATAAAAATTATTACTCGTTAATCATCTTTATAGGATCCTAGCTCAGTGATAGTCAGTCTCAGCCTTCATCTTCATGTAATGCTTTGATAGGTATATCATTTAAATAATTATATACTTCATTAGTTTAAATATGCATTATGTAAATTTTTAACTCATTGTTCTATAAATGGTATTTCGCTTGTATATGACCCACCTACACTAGTTACTCATACACATCACGAGATAACGCCGGATGCTGGGTCTTCTCAAGCTGACACACAATGACTCATTGAAATAGTGTATATCGATAGTCGACCGTAAGTATTTCATTGTCACTTGTCCAATACTTATTTTATAAATAGTGTATATCGATAGTCGATTGTTAATGTGTACCAATTCATATGCAGCACGCGGTTTCGAACCACAAGAAGTGATTCAAAAAATTAGAAAGTCACTAGTTCAACATCCTTCAGGACCGATCGCTCAATAAAAAGAGTACCCGAAGGAGGTGTTGGATAGATTATGGTCTTCATTCATGGTATATAATAATTTATCATAGCTAATATGTTTTATATCTAATTTTTTGTTATAGTCATGTGTACTAACTTTCTGAAATTATTTGTAGGCTTCAAATTGCTTCACGACTGCGAAGGAGGAGCATAACGTGAGGCTAGTATGACAGAAGATGACTGTCAGTCGATTTGCCGACATGCTTCACAATATGAAGACTGCAGCAATAAAAGCAACTAGTGGGATAAATGATCCACTGCAGTGAAAGGGTCATAACCCTTCTACTATCAGGTCAGATTATTTGGATGCAATGTGCGATAAGTGAGCGAGTCATAAATTTTGAAATCGCTCAGCAAAGGCTGCACAAAATCGAACGAAGATGCCCGATTCCCATCTACACATAGGTGGTTTTATGACTTTTGGGAGCCACCAGAAGAAAATGGTAACTCATCAATATATATATATATATATATATAGTCAAATTTATAAGTATTTCTGCATACTTTCTTATTAATTTTTTTTATCATTTAACCTTGCAGGAAGCTAAAAAATGAGGCATTATGCCTTACAAGGATGTGTTTGTTGAAACACATAAACGTAAGAGCACGGGAGAGTTCGTATCAGAGAAGGCGAGAGTGACAATGATATGTATTTAGTGTATTAATAAATATTATAATATACAAGTTATCATGAATTACATTATCATAAACATTGTAATTCTTAATTATTAATTCATATTTTAATCATTACTTTGTAGGAGTCATATGAGCAACAGATGATAGAGCAATATGACGATGACTTCACTCAGCATCCGCCTTTTGATCATGCAGCATGGGTGACTGCAACCGATGAACCCAAAAAAGGTCGTGTGTTCGGGTTTGCGAGTAATATGAACACCACACCAGTCATTGCCTCCTCCAGCCAGGGCTCTTAGAGTTCTTCCGCCAGCATCAACTCTCAATGTTCGATTGACCCTGTTATTTCTTGGGATGGTGTCTGCCAGCTTCTTTAAGACACAATGTGTGACTTTTTACATGAAGTCATTTCCAACCTTGTCCATAATGAGTTATGTAACTTTTTTTGGGACAGTGGAACTTCGTCTGCATTCAACATGAGCTCTGGTGCCCGTCAGGTTTAAAGTTTCATGTCATTAGTTTCATATCATTAGATTTCAATACGTATATGCATGATTGAATACATATATGCATGATTGAATCACTATAAATTTTTTTGACACCTTTAGAACACATATATGCATGATTGAATCACTATACAATTTTTATGACAGCCTAAGAACATATATATGCATGATTGAATCATTATGGATTTTTATTTGACAACCTTAGAACACATATATGCATGATTGAATCACTATACAATTTTTTTGACAGCCTTAGAACACATATATGCATGATTGAATCACTATGGATTTTTTTTGACAACCTTAAAACACATATATGCATGATTGAATCACTATACAATTTCTATGACAGTCTTATAACACATATATGCATGATTGAATCACTCTGATTTTTTTTTTGATAACCTTAGAAGACATATATACTTGATTGAATCACTATAAATTTTTTTGACAGCCTTAGAACACATATATGCATGATTGAATCACTATAATTTTTTTTGACACCTTTAGAATACATATATGCATGATTGAATCACTATACAATTTTTATGACAACCTTAGAACACATATATGCATGATTAAATCACTATGAATTTTATTTGACAACCTTAAAACACATATATGCATGATTAAATCACTATGAATTTTTATGATAGCCTTAAAACACATATATGCATGATTGAATCACTATTATTTTTTTTTACAATCTTAGAACACATATATGCATGATTGAATCACCATAAAAAAATTTTGACAACCATATACCATATATATGTATGATTGAATCACTATAAATCTTATTTGACAACCTTAGAACACATATATGCATGATTGAATCACTATAATTTTTTTTGACACCTTTAGAACACATATATGCATGATTGAATTACTATATAATTTTTATGACAACCTGAGAACACATATATGCATGATTGAATCACTATGAATTTTTTTTTTGACAACCTTAGAACACATATATGCATGATAGAATCACTGTGATTTTTTTTTGACAACCTTAGACCACATATATGTATGATTGAATCACTACAAATCTTATTTGACAAAGTTAAAACACATATATGCATGATTCAATCACTATAATTTTTTTTGACACCTTTAGAACACATATATGCACGATTGAATCACTATAAAATTTTTATGACAGCCTTAGAACAAATATATGCATGATTGAATCACTATAAATTTTTTTTGACAACCTTAGAACACATATATGCATGATTGAATCACTATAAAAAAAATTCACAACCTTAGACCACATATATGTATGATTGAATCACTATAAATTTTATTTGACAACCTTAGAACACATATATGCATGATTGAATCACTATAAATTTTTTTGACACCTTTAGAACACATATATGCATGATTGAATCACTATACAATTTTTATGACAGCCTTAGAATACATATATGCATGATTGAATCACTATGGATTTTATTTGACAACCTTAGAACACATATATGCATGATTGAATCATTATAACATTTTTTTGACAACCTTAGAACACATATATGCATGATTGAATCACTATAAATTTTTTTGACACCTTTTGAACACATATATGCATGATTAAAATTTTGTTGACAACCTCTGAATTCTGTTAATGTCCTTCACTTTATTGCTAGTCTATGTGTCATTCAGCCATATTACTTTGATTGTCTTAGATTAGGCGCATTGCATATAATTTATTCCATTATATTTTATTTATCAATACTAACATTTCGGTTCTCTTGTAGGATGCTGGAGATGATCAACGTAAAGGAGCTGATGGAGAAATGGATGGAGGCTGGGCAGATCGACACAATGAAGAGGATGATGCTCCGAATCTTGGTGAGGATTAACTTCATATGTTGAGTTTGTTTCATGTACTTATTGTTTCAAACGAAACTCTTTGTATATGTTCACTTGTAACTAATTAGAACTTGGTGAGGATTATACTGGGTTGTTAAATTTATTTCACTTATAACTTGTGTTAAATTTGTTTCACCTACTTTGTATATGTATGTTTTATGTGTACTTTGTTTTTTATACACAGGTTATATAAATTGTATAATGAGAAATTTTTTCTTGATATTTATATTTCAAATAAAATATTTTTATTTTTATTTTAAATTTATGACTAATTAGCGAGGGATATTATCCGTCGCTAATATCCATCGCCAATTTAGCTACGGATTCAGGACAGATATTTATTTATCTCAAAAAATAAATCAGTCGATGTTTTGCGATGAAATGTAATCCATCGCTAAATTGGCGACGACGGATATTAGAGACGGATATGTATTCATCGTTAAATTTTAACGACGGATATGTATCTGTCGCAAAACCAAATCAGTGGTTATTTAATGTCTGATTAGCGACGAATCATGACATTCGCTAATTCATCGCTAATTAGCGACGAAAGTAACGATAGATCAGTTTTGTCGCTAATTAGCGATAAAGAAATTGTGATGGATGCTATCCATCGCTAAGCCGTCGCTAAAGAGTTCAGCGATGGATTTGCGTCGGATAGCGTCTGTCCGTAGAATTCTTGTAATATATATATATATATATATACCACTAAAATATGTTAATTAGAAAATTAGAGTGTGTAACCAAGATTTGGATCTTTTTATTTTTCTTAAATTTCACTGTATATATGTGATTTACATGCTTAGTTGTATAGGAACAAGTTCTTTAGATTATGCATGATTTATATTATGCATGATTTATAAGCAAAGAATTTATTAAATATTCAAAACATCAAAAAATCATATTTTTTAAAAACTTGCTTAGATGTCACACATGATTCAAAACTCATTTTCCAAGAGAAAGAGAGTCAATCTAAAAAACTTTAAAATAGATATGAAAAGAGTGAGAGAGAGTCAATCTCGAAAACTTTTGACATAGATATGGACCTCTCAATTGACCACGGACATGAACATGTTTTCCTCTTTAACCTGTCCGGAGATGACCCAGCACCGAGTAAGACCCAGCTGACCTGATTGATTGAGGGGGTCTTTTCCCACAGAGTACTCAAATACAAGCTCCATCTCTTTGACTTGACCTGGTCTCACGTGAACTCCAGTGGGGTGCGTAGCTGACCATGAAAAGTTAAACCATACCGTGTTAAACCAAGCTGATGTAAGGTTACATGTCTCTTACTTGACGTGGTCTTGACCTCTGTCAACAGTAAACGATGGACAGTAGGGGATCCACAATGGCACAATAATAACGTTCTCTTTTAGTCCACAAGTCATCGTCTTGACTCTCCACCAACCATCAATTGAACGTGTCTCATTTGTCTTTGACATTTTCTCCACGTTGACAGATATTAAAAAAATGTCAAGGCACCGAGTAACATGATGCATCCATGTATAGTGATAAAAGTTTTAAAGGGCAAAAATAACGGCAACCAAATTCTGGTGATAAATTGAAAACTTTTGTTTTTATTGAAAAAATATCCACAAACTAAATAAATTTAAATAAAAAATATTTGCAAAAGAAAAGTAAAAATAAAAAATGTTGTTTTTCTTGTTAAATAGCCTGAATAATAGCAAATATTTTTCATACTTTGTATACCATGATGTTTTAAAATTACGTGATATGTTGACATTTTAAAATGGTGACCAAAAAATGTTATTGTTGAGCTTTTTTTTGTTGAAAATTTTCAAAATATCGTCGACATTTATCACGATGCCCGCGTCCATAGTTAGTTTTTGTTACGTAGTATTTCAGTACTGTCATAGAGTCCTATATCATAGAGTCCTATAGTATAAGAGGCGCACCAGTAAAAAAAGTAATTTCTTGTAGGGATCTCGAGTGGTGGCAATCATGATAACCGTGGTGATTATTTGTGATAATTATCTTTATTCCATTTTTTGCTCTGTGTCTAGGGACGCGACAAGGGCACATGAGATGAAACAAGCCATTGACACGCTCGTGCAAGAATTGTTGGCTCTGGCGGGTGGGGGGAAACCTCAAGGATTTTACCTAATGTTAAAATCGATTCACTAGGTGAATCATTTTCCTAAAAAAGAATCCTTGAATACGATCGAATCAATTGTGAATTGATAACTTTTTACCAATATATGACATATGTTATTAAACAATAAAAAAATATTACATTTTTAACAAAAATTAACCTTTTAAAAATATTTATAAAAAAAAGTAGAATTGAAAAGACTGGTGAATCAGCTAAGGGCCAATTCAGCTTATTCAAACCAATTATGAAAATATTGATTTTAGGGAATTTTTTAAATACCCTCCAAAATTTTCTGCCTAATTCAACCGTACACAGAAAATTTCAGACTTTGTAGATGCCTACCAAAGTTTTTACTTGGGTTAATCAAATGACCCCAATCATAAACTAAAGTCTTGTTCTTTGGGTTAACTTAACTCATGTTGTTAAGTTACTATTTTACCGCTATAACTAGAGAAATAAAATGTATAGTTCTGTCAATGAATGTATTTAGCCAAAAATTTATTACCAACAATAGTACTTGAACCATTGATCTCCCTAACATAAACCACAACTTTAACCACTACATAAAGCTTGTTCTTGTTTAGTTTTTTTTTAAAAATTATATATTTAAATTGTGATAAGTCAATCAACCCAACAATTACTCAACCCACTAAAATCTAATTATATAGATGTGATCTACATGCTTAATTTTATAGAAAGAGACTCTTGAATCTTTTGATTAGGACACGTAGTTAGGTCTTTATAAGATTTAAAAATCAATTGTTTATAATTTTCAAAAATAGTCAGTGCTTAAAAATTCTTATTTTTTTATCAAATCTAACCTTGCAGATGTGTTTGTCATGGTTGATTTGCTAGAAAATGGCATTTGGTTCATGGTTTTTGATAAAAAAAAAATATATAATTTTTAAGCATTAACTATTTTTGAAAATTGTACACCATTGATTTTTAAATCTTATAAAAAACTAACAGTGTCATAATTGTAAGATTCAAGAGTCTATTTCTATAAGGTTAAGTATGTAGATCACATCTGTATGATTAGATTTTAGTGGGTCGAGTAATTGTTGGGTTGATTGGCTTATCACAATCTAAATATGTAATTTAAAAAAAAAACAATCAACAACAAGCTTCATGGTGTAGTAGTTAGAGTTGTGGTTTATGTTAGGGAAATCAATAGTTCATGCATTATTCTAGGCATTAGTTTTTTTTGCTAAATACATTCCACTACAAGAAAATTGTTAATTAGCGACGAAAATTTGTGACGGATTTTTTTCGTCGCAAATTTGCGACAGATTAGCTAGAGAAAACTTTCTTCATGAATCCGTCGCTAAGTAGCGACAGATTAGCGACACCAATTTTTTTGTCGCTAATTCTCAATATAAGAAAACAATTTAGCGATGGATTTAGAGAGGGAATTTTTCCGTCGCTAATCCGTCACTAATTAGCGACGGAAAAATTCCCTCGCTAATTTTCGATTTAAACGGGCGCGAAATTTTCCCTCTCCCCATTCGAAATTTAAATTGACCTCGCTCGATTTAAACCGACTTCGGATACTGAAGCAAGGAAACGAGAGAGAGAGAGAGAAAAACTAACCCGGCTTCAAACTCATCGGTGACGAGAAACTCCACGACGCCGAGTCGGAGGCGAGAGAAGAGGATGAGAGGGAGCTCGTGATCGGCCTTCCTCTTGGGGTGGTTGGAGCGCTCGACCTCCTCGGCACCAAAAGCCGCATTGTAGAAGGCGACGACATCGGCCGCCCTCGACGCCTGAACCACGAGCTTCGGCCTGAGTGTCGAGAGCTTCGCAGCGGATTTGCTGCCGTTCTCTGCTCCGTTCCTGTTCTGGTGCTCCCCTCCTTCCTGCGCCATCTCTCACTTTCCCCTTCCCCCGAATGCACGAAATGAAACCCTAGAAATGGAACCACAACGAAGAAGAGGTAAAGCGAATGCACGAAAATGAAGAAGAAGAAAAAATACGAACTAAGCAAACGCCGGTTCATAGAGGACGGCGACGCCGGAGAGCACGCTACTTAGCGACGGATTTTTTTATTTTGTTTTTAAAATGTAGCGACGGATTAGCGACGGCTAATGTCCGTCACTAATCTATCGCAAATTAGCGACGAAAGTAACAACATATAAGGTTTTTCGCTAATTAGCGAGCAAAAATTTGTGATAGACGCTATCCATCACTAATCCGTCGCTAAACTGTTTAGCGGCGGATTAGCGATGGATAACATCCATCGTTAATCCACGATTTTCTTGTGGTGTTCAGTTGACACCCTACACATTTTATTTCCATAGTTATAGCGGTAAAATGGTAACTTCACAACATGAGTTAGGTTCACCCCAGAACAATCTAACATTAGTTTATGATTGGGGTCATTTGATTAACCCAAGTAAAAACTTTGTTGGGCATTTGTAAAGTCTGAAATGTTTGATGTGGGGATGAATGAGGCTCAAAAGTTTGGGGGTTATTTGAAAATTTTCCTTGATTTTACCAACCAAGGCCTGCCAAATGTGTGGTCGATGATTAGTTTTCTTAGTCTAGCGAAGAAAAAAACTTGTAGAAATCATATTACCTTTATCACTTTATTCAACACTTCCAAATTCCAATGACTTTTCTCTTTGGGATCGGTTCAGTAGATGAATCGGTTTCTCAAAAAAAACCTTGAATCAAATTGAATAGAATTGAATCTAATCGTTTGTGAATCAGTACTTTCTCACCATTAGACGATGTGTCATTAAAAAAAATAAAAAAAAACATTTAAAACATATTAAAACAAATTTAACCCTTTTAAAAATATTAAAAATATTTAAAAACTTGAGTTGAAATGACAGGTTAATTGGCCCCCTTTGAATCGGCTAAGGATCTGAATCAGCCGATTAATTCAGACCAATTCTAACAACATTGGCCATGACATCTGATGTAAATGGCCATGGAAAAGTTTTTTTGCAAAAAAACAAATGCTGGGGAATAAGGTTCGATTCATATATTAAAATGGTAGATCCCATACAACTCAGTAAATCTAGGGATGTTAACAGTTCAGATTCAGGTCGAATGTGGCCAATATCAAATCTAACTACTTGGATATTGGCTAAACGGATTAGAATTAGCGGTGTCAACGGGTCAGGTTTTCCTGAACTCAACCCGTACCAAAGGCTATAGGGTCTGGGTATGGTGATAAATAAGAAGACCCGATTAAGACCAGGCCCAGACCCAAAGGTCCGATTAATACATGGATCTGGGTATAATTTGTGAAATTTTATACCAAACCCGGGCCCAACCCGAGTTTCAATTAAGACCCACAAATTTTCAATGTAAAAATGAAAAACAATATTATTTTACCAAGTATAGCCCAGGTCTGGTTCATGTAGTTCTTATCGGGTTTGGGTATGTTTCTCTTATGGTGGGTCCAATTAGACCTGAGTCCGGACATGATACCATACCCAAAAATTGGGGTCAAGTCTGGTTCCACCTGGGTCCGAACCAAACCTGACCGGTTGACACCCCTAATTAGAATTCAGATTGCTAAGAACTCATATAAAATCTGATTTTTCACATGTAATTTGATTTGGATGTCCATTGAATTCAGTAGCAAAAAATCAAAGCTAGCATATGATTTTGGCTTTACTAAATCTGACTAAATGGAGTTGGATTAGATAAAAGATAAAATCTGATCGATTGACATCCTAAGTGAATCCAGGTAAACAATCCTTCCACAAAATCAAGTTCCCATCCTCTCTAAGATCAGAGTGAAGACTGCAAGCCCATACAAAAGGATTACAATCAATTATCAAACTTCAAGAAGAAACTAAATCTAAATTGGTAAACCTTGAGCAAAGCAGTTGATGACCCTCCACTGTATTCGTCAACCAGGACGTCGATTTTATTGGTAGAACCACCATTGGCTGGGCTAATTTACAAAACTATCTCAGATCATAACACGCTAGCGCTATTTTTCGAGGTCGTGCAACAAGATCACAAACCCAACTCTTCATTCAAAATTTTCAGATGGTGGTTACTAGATTCATGCTGTTTAGAGATCATTAGAGAGGCTTGGCACTTGCAAGTCCGTGGTTGCCCCATGTTTAGGGTTACAGGAAAGCTGGAGGAAGTCAAAAAGCGATTAACCCAATGGAATAAGCATGCAATAGGCAACCTTCAACAACGCATTGCTATATATCAAGTTGGAGCTTGACCAAATCCAACCTTCAGTTGATTCTAGAGATTTGGCAGCATTAGACAGAGAATGGTTTCTTGGTGATGAACTACAACAGTTATTATCGCTTGAAGAAGAACATTGGAAACAAAAGTTTAGACCCAAGTGGCTTTTTGTGGGAGATCGGGATACGTCTTTTTTTTTCATTCTCAATTCAAAAAAGTATGCAAAAGAATTTCATTATAAGCATTGTAAAGGATGACAACTCTGTAAGTCCGAGGATTAAAGAATATTCAGGAATTGAAGCATCAATCTTTTTTGGCCATTTGTTTCAACAACAACAAATTTGTGAGGAACTGCTTATAGGCAATAGCAATCCTTGTGTTTCTGTGACTGAAAATGAATATTTTAACTCTCCAATTTTGAATTAAGAAGTGAGTCAAGTTATTTTTGAAATGGATGTGGATATTGCTTGGGGTCCTGATGGCTTTTGAGGACATTTCTTTCAATCATGCTGGGATGTAGTAAAGTGTGATGTGTGCAGAGCTATCAAGACCTTCTCCTCTATTGGTAAGATTCTTAGGCGCATTAATATTACACATTATTTTGATTCCTAAGATTGTAGAGGGTAAGAAATTAACTGATTTCAACCCTATTAGCATCTATAACTTTATTTATAAGTCATCTCTAAAGTTAGGATCAATCGAATGCGACCTATTATGCAATGCATCATCTCTTTGAACCAGCGAGCCTTTTTGCAAAATATACGCATCCAAGAAGCAATTCTGCTAGCACAACGAATTTGTCGACTCTTCACTCATAGCAAAAAGAAGAATGTCATTTTTAAAACCGATTTCTCCAAAGCATATGACAGAGTGAATTGGTAGTTTAGTGAAAATATTTTTCAGTTTTTCATATTTGTTCAATCTTGGATAGATAAAATCATGCTTTGTGTTAAGTCTGCTTCATTTGGAATTTCCATTAATGGCAACTCAGGTCCTCTCTTTCATCGTTCATGCATGATTCGACAAGGAGACCCACTATTTTCATACTTTTTCCTTCTCATAGAAATATTATCAAGAAAATTGTAGGTGGAAGAATAGAAAGGAAATTTGATTCTCAGGTCTATTAAACAATTCAGTTGAAGACGCACCTTTTTTGCAGTCGATGCCCTCCTTTTTATCCATGATAAAAAAAACATCTATACGAAGATATGTGGAGAACATGAGTGAATTTCGGGCTACGTCTGGTCTTTTGATAAGCAAGGAAAAATCTCTCTTCATTCCATTTAATTTGCTTCCAGTGCAAAAACACTATATCATGTCAAATAGGTAAATTGCCTCTTAATTATCGAGGAAATCCATTGTTTAAAGGCATTTTAAGGTGTAAGCTATGTCAGCCATTAATTGTTAAATTTCATCAAAAATTTGAAGGTTGGAATGGGTGTCTCTTATCCTTTGTTAGGAGAATCATCTTAATCAATTCTACACTTGTTGCATTTCCAACTTATTGGATGATGTCTTTCAAGTTGCCTACTACTGTCATTCAAGAAATCGAATGATGCATAAGAAGATTTCTATAGTCAGGCATTGATCAAAAAGAGCATATTCATCTCTTATCATGGGACAATTTGTAAACCTAAAAGCCAAGGGGGCCTAGGGAACCACAATTTAGCATGCTTGTCTAAAATGGCATGGCTAGTTGTTAACGATGATGATAGTCTACGGGTTAGCATACTCAAAACTAAGTATTTACAATTAGAATCCTTATGGTTTCCAAAGAATTTTTATTGGGGTTCATGGGCTTGGAGAAGTATAAAAGCGGGAATGCAATCAATTGCATAAAAAAAAAATGGAGCATTGACGATGTTAGGAACCCGATTCTTAGAGGAGTCGGTCCTGCGATTTTGGCCTTACAGAACGCAGACCAAAGCTCAGAAAGAAATAGGACCTGTGCGGCTAAGGGGCAGGGAAGGATCTGAGGCTATGGCAGGGCTGCGGCAACAACATCAGAGGGTGCAGCAGTAGAGGCAGAGGTGGTATATCCATTCGGTATTGGATACGCTGCAGTGGCAGGGCGTGTCATCGAGTAGGGACATGGCTAGTAGGGGAAGTCAAAGAGGCATGTCCTAGGGTAGGGGACATGAACAAAAGAAACGTGGAAGGGAGAGAGTGGCTATGTCCCAGGGCAGGGGGATACGACCAAGGGAAAGACGATAGGGAAAGAGATGGGGATCTCAATTGGCAGCTGTGGGAGTCGAGGCAGAAGGCGAAGGCGAAGGCGCAGCTGAAAGGGAGAAACACTTTTCTAACATGCTAGTAATGAGCGGGGATGGACAGACAAGGAGCAGAGTCTTTTCCTCATAAAGCAATCACACAAACCAAGAAAGAAATTTAGAGGTTGAACTCAATAAATCTCATTAAAAAAATAAGAAACTATACATGCCTATTTATAGAAACAAGAAATGATAAAAGAGTAAATACACATCTACAATCTACCCTAGAAAAGACTCTTGAGGGGCATCCCACCAAAGTCCCAGTCTGGGTAGGCCCCCAAGCTGGGTGAGATACTCAAAAGAATCCCATGAGAAGTGGGAAACTTTCTCTCTCATATGCAATCTCATTTGGGTGGGACTCTAGTTGGGTGGGTCTAGGTGGATCTAGGATCTGGCTGGTTAGACCTGGGGTGCGTGCGGGTTCATAATAATCCACCTCTCTCAAACACATCCTATCCTCAAGGCAAAAACTCCAGATACTAAGCAAAAATTTGATCTTACTCTTCCTAGGTCGCTTCATCTACCCCACTCCCGATCCACTAAACTAACACCTTAGTGACTAAGCGATTACCCTTCCTTTGCCTCCTCTTCTTAAGAGCTCTGAACAGCTGAGGCAAGGTATCACTTAGGTCTAGACTCCCGTTGAGCGGCTCCCCTTTGTATGGCTTAAGGTATGAGGTATAGAACATAGGGTGAACCTAAGCTATTGTGTTGACCCTTTCTAAGACAGGAAACAACCCATAGAAGCGGGGTTCCAACTTGTGCTATTGTACTCATTGTATTGTCCCTTGCCAGTGGGGCGACAACTTAAAGAGCATAAGGTCACTCACTTGAAAATGTTTAATTGATATCTCTGATCATATGTCCACTTTATCTGCTCATGTGCGGCAACCATATTCTTACGCAACAAGCATAAGAGATGGTCCCTCACTAGCAAGGCCAACTCGACTGTGTCTACCAGTGCAACTCCACCAACATAGTTGACTATGGTCGGAGGTGGTCATTTGTGCACGGCCTGAAACGAGGTCACTTGGATTGAGGACTGGTAGGTTATGTTGTAGGATTACTCTATCCATGGGAGGAGCCTCACCCACGCCTTACACTACAAGAAAAACTCTAATTAACGACGCAAATTTGTAACATATTTTTTCCTCACAAATTTACGATGGATTAGCTAGAGAAAACTATATGTCACTAGCATTTGAATTATTTACGGAATTAGCGACGAAAAAAAATCTGTCGAGAATCCATCGCAAATTAGCGATGGATTCGCGACAGAATAATTGCGTCTCAAACTCCGTTGCAACTTTGCGACGGCTCAGCAGCAAAAAAATTCTGTCGCTACTCCGTCGCATATTTACGACAACGTTTGCGATGGAATTTTGCCATCGTGAATCTGTCGTTAAATTTTCCGTAAATTCCTAATGCGAGCCCATTTTTCTTTTCTGTTTCATTAGTTGCCCGCCCACCGCCTGTCTACCTCTTGTCGCCCGCCCGCCGCCAGGCGACCTCCTGTTGCCCGTCCGACCAACAACCTCCCATCGCCCGCCTGACTGGTGCCCGCCAACCTCCCGTCGCCTCCCCAACGACCTCCTCTCTCTTTCCCCTCTCGTTCTCTCTCTCTCGTTGCTCCCCCTCTGGATTTTCCAGCGAGTTCCGTCTGCAGGTAACCCTCCCCCTTTCCCCTATGGTATAGTTGCCCCCTTCCCCCTATGGGGGCCGAAGGGCCAGCAAAGGACTGACAGTCTCTGTTGGGCCCTCCCCACCCCTGTGTAATCGGTGGGGGATGGCAGAGGCTCCGATCGCCCCTGCCAGACCCTCCCCTTGCCCTTGATCTCTTCGGCGGAATAGAGGGCTCCGCCTCTATCCTCTTTTTCTCTAGCATGACAGGGGGCTTCACCCCTGTCCTTTCGAATGCCGACAGGGGGGCCCCTGTCCTCTTGACTTTGTCGATAGGGCCCCCCTGTCCTCTTGACTTTGCCGACAGGGCCTCCCCTGTCTGCTGTCGGAGAATGATCGGCAGGGGGAGAAGCCCCTTGCCCTTTTGTTTTCCCTAGCAGGGGGTGGCTTCGCCCCCCTGTCCTCAATAATTTTGACAAGGGGCCAAGCCCTCCTGCCCCTTGTCTTTTTTGCCCAGTAGGGGGCGGATCCCTCTGCCAGAAAATTTTGCCTCGACAGGGGGCGAGACCTCCCTGCCTTGACCTTACTGCCGACAAAGGCAACGCCCCTGTCTGTCTCGCTTTCACCAGAGGGTTGTGTCTCCCTTTTCGGGCTCATTTTCAACAGGGGGTGCCACCCTCCTTGTTATCGGGTAATAAACATCATTTTGACACAATGTCTCTTACAGATTTCTCAACGGATCTCGCTTGTGCCCCGCGACCTGTGGTAAGTAAGTGACAAAAGCAATGTAAATCGAGTAAATACCCGTGGTGAGTAAGTAATGCATGTGCATCATAGGTTATTTAATTTCTTGGATGCAACACTTTTCTATTTACACACTCACTTAGTTGTAGATATCTAGGACTGCTTTGATGGAGTTCGGAGATCATGTTGAGCATGATTTTAATGTATGAAAATAGAAGTATTCTTATTTTTGGAGTTCGGATTTCATGCTAGTCATGGTAGTAGTTAGCGGGATATTGAAGTGTGTTTGCTACAGGTACACGTTTGACATTATTTTGATATGAATGTATTGCAATATTTGATACGATTGTATCCATACTTGCATGAAGTTACTTTCAATTTGATTATGACTTTCATGTGAAATTGTATCATGAAAACATGCTTCAAATGAATGTATCGTGTTATGAATGAGTTTGCACTTGAAAATGAATGATAAGTTATCAATGCTTCAAACATGCTTGAAATGAATGGTTTTGCACATGAAAATATTAAGTTATCAATGCATGCATCATAGTTCTTGTGATTGTATGATATATATATATATATATATATATATATATATATATATATGTGTGTGTGTGTGTGTGTGTGTGTGTGTGTCTGTGTGTGTGATATATATATATATATCAAATCATTACATCTACCACTAATGCATGATAAATTTAATATTTTTTTCATCATAGCATTCTGATGATTCTCTTTTAACTAGTTAGAATAATATTGTTTGAATGTATTGCATGACGTTTTTTGTTGTTAGAATATGGTTCATGGAAGTTACAGTGGTCGAGCCCCCAGTGGTAGCCAGTCTCAGCCTTCATCTTCACGGGCTGCTTCAATAGGTATATCATTTAACTAATTGTATACTTGATTAGTTTAAATGCGCATTATGTAAATTTTTAACTCATTTTTCTATAGATGATGCTTTGCCTGCAGATGACCCACCTACACCAGTTGTTCATACAAGTCACGAGACAATGCTGGATACAGGGTCTTCTCGGTCTGACACATGATGACTCATTCAAATAGTGTATATCGATAATCGACCGTAAGTATTTCATTTTCACTTATCCTATACTTATCTTATAAATTTCTATATTGATAGTTAGTGTGTACCAATCCATGTGTAGTGCGAGGTTTGAGCCACAAGAGGTAATACGAGAGATTAGGCACTCACTAGTTCAACAACTACCAGGACTGGTCGCTCAATGGAAAGAGTACTCGAAGGAGGTATTGGACAAATTGTGATCCTCATTCATGGTATACAATCGTTTCTCATAGTTAATGTGTTTCATATTTAATTTTTTGTTATAGTTATGTCTACTAACTTTCTGAAATTACTTATAGGCTTTGAATCGCTTCGCGACTACGATGGAAGAGCAGGACGTGAGGAAGGTGTGGTATAAGGTGGCTGTCAGTCGATTTGCAGACATGCTGCTCAATATGAAAACTGCATCAAGAAAAGCATCTGACGGGATAGATGATCCACTATAGTGGAAGGGCCATGGCCCTCCTACTATCGGGTCAGATGTTTGGAATGCAATGTGCGACAAGTGGGCAGAGCATGAATTTTGAAACCGCTTAGCGAAGGCTGCACAAAACCAAGCAAAGATGCCCAATGCCCATCTACACACAAGTAGATCTAGGACTTTTGAGAGCCACCTGAAGAAAATGGTAAGTCATTAATATATATTGTCAATTTTATAAGTATTATTGCATACCTGTTAAATAATTTTTTTATCATTTAACTTCGCAGGAAGCAGAAAAATGAGGCATTGTGCCATATAAGGATGTGTTTGTTGAAACACATAAACATAAGACCATGAGCGAGTTCGTATCAGAGAAGGCGAGAACGACAACGATATTATTTATTGTATTAATAAACATTGTAATATACAAGTTATCATAAATATTGTAATTCTTAATTATTAATCCACATTATAATCATTACTTTGTAGGAGTCATACGAGCAACAGATGGTAGAGCGATATGGTGATGACTCCACTCAGCATCCGCCTTTTGATCCTGCAGCATGGGTGACTGCAATAGGTGAACCCAAAAATGGTCATGTGTTCGGGTTTAGGAGTAATATGAACACTTCACCAGTCGTTGCCTCCTTCAGTTATGGCTCTCAGACTTCTCCCATCAGCATCAACTCCAAGCATCCAATTGACTCGCCTAATTCTTGGGATGGTGTCCACCAGTTTGTTAAAGACATAATGCGTGACTATTTACATGAAACAATTTCCGACGTTGTTCGTAATGAGTTGTGCATCTTTTTTCGAGACAGGGAAACTTCGTCTGTAGGTGCCTCTCAGGTATGAAAGTGTCATGTGATTTGTTTAATGTTGTTAGATTTCAAGCTAGTATATGTATGATTAGAATACATATTTGCATGATTGAATTATTATGAATTTTTTATGTCAGTCTTAGAAAACATCTGAATTCTGTTAATATCCTTCACTTTATTGCTAGCTAGATTATGTGTAATTCACTCATGTTACTTTGATTGCCTTATCTTAGGTGCATTACATATAATTTATTTCATTATATTTTGTTTATCAATACTAACATTTATTTTCTCTTTTAGGATGCTGGAGATAATCAGCGTAGAGGAGCTGCAGGGGTAGATTGAGACAATGAAGAAGATGACCCACAAAATCTTGGCGATGATTACATTCTTGTGTTGAATTTGTTGTACCTTCTTGTTGTTTCAAAAAACAATCTTTGTAAATGTTCACTTGTAAATAATTAGAACTTGGCGAGGATTATAGTGGATCGATAAGTTGTTTTAGTTGCTTTTTATATATATATTGTTATGTGTACTTTATTTTTTATACATAGGAAATATAAATTGTACAGGAAATATAAATTGTATCACGAGAATTTTTTCTCGATATTTATGTTTTAAACAATTTTTTAAATTTTTTTTTATTGTTTGCGATGGATTAGCAATGGATATTATTTGGTGCTATTTAATAATGATGTCTAATTTAGTGACAGATTAGGGACGAATATTTATCCATCGCAAAAGTGAATCGGCCAATGTTTTAAGACGGATTTTAATCCATCGCTAATTTCGTCGCTACAATAGCGACGAAATTAGTGGCAGATTAAAATATGTCGCCAAACCAAATCTTCGCATATTAACGACGACCTTGCGATGAATCATGGCATTCGCTAATTCATCGCAAATTAGCAACGAAACTTGCGATAGATAGTTTCTGTTGCTAATTAGCGACTAGAATTTTGTGATGGAAGTTATCCATCACTAATCTGTCACTAAACTGTTTAGCGAAGGATTGAGGTCATCTCTAATCCACAGATTTCTTGTAGTGTTAGGTATGTCACCTACGAAGCCGTAGAGGTAGTCCTCCAAGCATTGGTTCAGTATCTCAATATATCCATCTGTTTGGGGATGATAGGAAGTACTCATGGCCAGCTTGGTACCCTGCAACCGAACGAACTTCATCCAAAATGTACTGATGAATACCAAGTCTTTATCATTGATGATAGTACAGGGCATCCCGTGAAGGTGAATCGCCTCTGATATGAACAAATTTACAATGAATGTGGCAGTGTATTGGTGAGATACAACCAAGAAGTGCATGTACTTAGATAGTCGGTCCACCACCGCCATAATTGTAGACTTTTCCTGCATGGAGGGAAGCTTATCAATATGTCCTCCCAAACACAGTCCGACACTAGAAGATGCTACAACAATTTAGCAAAGGACGTGGTCTCATACTTGACCCTCTGACACACATCACACCACCCCACAAATTGTCGAACCTGCTTCTTTATACCCCTTCATGAAAACTCCCTACTTAAAACATTGGTAGGTTCGTTGGACCCTCTCATGACCTGTTGAAGGAGTCACGTGGTATTGCTCTATAAGAAAAGTCATCAAATCAAACTCGAGGGTAATTACTATCCACCCACAATGCATCACCAAATTTCTCGAGTCTAGGAGCCTCTCCCCTTTGAATTTGCGCCCTGATTATAGAGAGAAAATCACGTGTGCATACTCCCATTGGAGGACATTTAGGAAGGGGAAGGTGACAACAATCATACTGAGTCACGCCTACTTGTCCTCATGTCTCTGCCATAAGAAGGCACCAACTATCTGATTATTGACCCCCTTGTGGTATTGAATTTAAAAGTCATACCCCAAAAGCTTTGAGACCCACTTCTGCTAAGTAGGAGTGCTCACTCGCTACTCAAGCATGAAATTAAGACTCCTATGGTCTGTCCAAACTATAAAGTGTCAACCAATCAAATATGGTCACCACTTGTCTACGGCAAAGATAACAAACATGAACTCATTCTTGTAAGTGTATAGGCTTCGCTTCCCAATTGCAATGACCTTGCTAAAATAAGTCTTGTTGCATGAGTGCAACCCCTATATCGAGCCCAAACACATCAGTATCAACCACAAAAGTCTTCATGAAATCTGGATGGGCTAAAATGAGTGCTCGAGTCATGGCCTCCTTTAGAAACTCGAGGGTCGCGGTAGTCTCCTGGCTCTAGTGAAAGGCATCCTTCTTCAGGAGGGTCGTCAGGGGGTGGGCAATCTAGTTATACCTTTGAATGAACTTTTGATAGTACCTAATAAGACGAGAAATCCCTGCAGTCTCTTGAGTGAATGGGGTACTAGCCAACTCTGTATTGCCTCGACTTTTTTGAGGTCCATCTCTACACCTAGACCTGAGATAACATGTCCTAAGTAATGTACATGTGTTTGACTAAAGTTGTACTTGGTCTGCTTAGCATATAACTGATGCTCAGTGAGGGTCTCTAGGGCAATTCGCAGGTGGCACATATGGTCTTCCCAAGAGTGGTTGTAGATCATGATGTCATCGAAGAAGACCAATATAAATTGTCATAGGTAGGGCAGAAAAACTTCATTCATCAGGCCCTAAAAGGTTGTTGTTACATTAGTGAGACCAAAAGGCATCACCAGGAACTTATAGTGATCGTCGAATGTAGTTTTATGCACATCATTAATCAAGCCCTAGAATGTAGTTTTATGCACATCGTCTAGGCCATATGGATCTGGTGATAGTCGAAATGAAGATCTAGCTTTGAAAAATAATGTGCCCCATGTAGTTTGTTCAATAACACATTGATTACCAGTATTGGGTACTTTTCTTTAATCATTATTTGATTAAAGGCCCGATAATCTATGTAGAACCCCTAAGATTTGTCTTTCATCTTTACCAATAGAACCAGAGAAGAATACAGACTCTTACTAGCTCTGATGATCCCATGATTATAGGACTGAGAGGGGGTAGGTTGTTGAAAAGCGTGCCAAATTCTTGGAGCAAGTGTAATGCCTCAAAATCTTAACCCAAAATTTTAGTGAAAATTTGAATTTCTTTTTTATTTTGAAAAGTGGAAAATGATATTTTTCATGTGGGGGTTAAACAACTTTGGAGCAGGTTACATGTGTGAATCGATAGTGTAAAACGAGAGAATTCCATTCCAAAGCATTCATAAATTATTTATGAAAAACTAAACCATTTCTATATTATTCATAAAGCATTCACAAAACATGGTGAAATAGATGAAAAGGAAAGAAACGTAATTAAACAAGTACTTAGGATCAAAATAAAATATTATAAATAAAATCTTAAGTCTAGCCCTGGATCCTCAAAAGTTCTGGTTTTCAACACTGCCACTGCATCTCGTAATCTATTATTTAGCATATTAGTCATCTGAAATCCTTTTAAAAGGTCAGACTCATGAAAGCTTGGTAGATATATACCAATTTTAGGTAATTATATAACATTAAAATATATGTTCCAATATAAGATGTCACAGTTTATTAAGCCAGATATTCATGGAACAATTCAGCAGGATAGTTGTGGAATGTTTACAATATTCAAAAGCAGTACATCATGTTGTTATTCAATAAAATCAACAGGCATATTTTTCATATATGTTAACAACACGGTCTTTGTTTCACTTGATTATATATCCCACGGGTACTCGAGGAAAACCATCACAACAGTTGAGACTATAATGGGTGTTTATTATGCAATGTATTTTTATTGTCTGAAGTGTTTAATTGTCTAAGGTCCAAAGCGGATGGCTGATAGTTGAGAAGTAACTCCAACAAAGTCGTTGTTTAGTATGAATGCATCCATGGACTAACTGTATTAGTTGAGGATTTATCACCTAGGACACGTGGATAGCTCTGGTCTCCTAAACCTTTGAGTGTCTAGAGACCATCTAGGATGCCTTGCTCCCATGAATTATAATATATGTCACTCAAGGTTATACCACCTACCCCTCTAAGGTAGATATAAATTTGAATGTGTTACAAGGTTATTTTTATTAAAAGAACTTAACAGTTCATATGCATCATGCCAATAGGCAATCCAGGGCCCAATAGCCCAAGTATCTCTAAGGTAACAGTCACATTATGACTCATTTATATGTACCTAACCCACTCAGTATTTCTCTAGCGCTTTTAGCCCATATGAGCATTTTGCTTGTGAAGGCGGATATAACATATTAAGTATGTGTGTATACATATATCACTCACTCATTGTATGATGCCTTTTTTATATCTCATGGGTTTGTATCAACCTCAGGCTCGTATATCACAAGTACATGCATGATTTTCATGTCTTATAGTACAACACAGACACATGCCATATACACCAATATGCTCAAATGACACCATAAAGGTTCCTTGAACAACATGCTCCAATATGAGCTAAAATTCATGTAAATCATGCATCATTTCATATGGCAGAAAAAAAAATATATAAGAACATGTTTCATAAGTCCAGACGGGTTTCATGAACCTGCGATCTATCATGAGCCATAAACAGTTATCACATGCATTACTGCATATATACATTACATTATATAGCATTTTAACATCATATACATCACATGTTTAACATGACCAACAGGGTTTTATGAACCTTAGCTTAATTACGAGCATAACCATTCATTGCATGCGCACATACATCAATTTTGAAACATGCATACAACTATCTAATTTTATTTCTGCATACATAAAATATCCAACACATGTAAACATAATTATCATACTTTATTTGTAAAATATTCAATGCATGCGAATATAAAATTATCCAATGCATGTGAACATAAATATCATATTTTATTTGTAAAATATTCCATACATACGAACATGAAATTATTCAATGCATATGAATGTAAATAACATATTTTATTTATAAATATTTTATGCAAACAATCATAAAATTATCTAATGCATGCAAACATAAATAACATATTTTATTCATAAAATATTATGTGCACGCGTAAATCAAATCATGCAATATTATTATATATATATATATATATACTCATATGTTTTATGTATATATATATATATATACATATTTTATGTACTTTTTATGTATATATATATATTAATATTATATAAATTACTGGTAATTAGTGTAAAAATTCCCTACCTTGAAGTTCATGAGGTTTTACGAAGCAGAAAATCCCAGAAATATCCGAAGGGATTTTTCTCTAGAAAAGCAAAATGTGGGTCATGTTCTCTGATGATCCAAACGTGGGCAAGGCCTTGTGGGTACCTCAATTTTTGTGTCACTAGCACAAAAAGATGATGGACGTGTGGTTGTGACCTTTGCCACCAACTGATATGAGTTCATGGCATAGGGATGGTGTGTGTTTGCACCACTACGCAAGTCTAATGATTAAAATGGTGGAGGACTGCACCACTGATTGGTACGACAGTGAGTGTAGAAGTGGCTGCCAACATGAAGCGGCAACGGCCGAGAAGGGTGGCACTTGGCTGGGCCGAGCTGAAGGCCAGCGATATTGGCGAAGCAGTGAGGAGTGGCGGGGCTAGGTTGTCGTTCGGCCACCTGGGTTATCAGCAAAAAGGAACAACAACAATGGCGCTACTGCTTTTGCTTCGCCAAACAACCCAGAGAAGAGAGAGAGAGGGCAGGCGGCCCCCTCATTAGCTGAAAACACAAAGGAGAGAAGGAGAGAGATTGTGAGAGATGAGAGAGAGAGAGAGAGTTTGAGAAAGTGAGAGAGAGCATCTTAGAGAGTGGGGGAGAGAGAAATTTGAGAGAGAAGGAGAGAGCATGGGGTGGGGTTTAAATTGAAAGGAAGAAAAGGGGAGTGGATGAGGCAATACAGGAGAGAGGGTGGGATATAGGGGGCTTAGGGTGGTGATGGGATTGCATAGATAGGGGGTAGGGAGGGGCTATGATGGGAGGTGGTGAGGGTGATGGGTCTTGGATTAGATCCAATTGGATCCAACCTAAGTGGGTTAAGATGGATGGTGGGGTTGTGGGTTAGATCCACTTAGATCCAACCCCAACTCATGTGGGTTATAGGATGAGTGGTTTGTTTTGGGTCTGGGCACAACACAAATCCATTTGGGTTGGCCCAATTTTGGAACCATCCAATGAGGATCCAGAAAAGGGATTCATTATTTGGATTCTCCTAGATCCAAACTATATATATTTATATGTTTATATATATTATTTATTTATTTGTTTGTTTGTTTTATTGATTGTGAATTGGGTCTGTTAAATGGATCCAATTCCAAACCCCATGGGTTTATCACTTTGGACCTCCCCTAGGTCCAAACTTGATTAGGATTGGATCCACCTATTGGATCCAAATCCCAATCCTGTGGAATGATCATTATGGATCTCCTCCTAGATCCAAATTTAAATTTAGTTATTTTTAACTTGGGTTTGGTCCAATCAAATGGATTTGAATCTCTATCATATTGGTTATTAATTCGGATCTCTCCATAGATCCAAACCAAATAATTTTAAGACCAGTAGAGCCTATGTGTTCTAATCAAATATTCTGAATTGGATTTCATGTGGGTTGAACTCTTAGATCCCCCATTGAGATCTAAACCTAAATATGTTTTAAAAACCTTGTAAATCTCAATTAAATGTCAAATAACTTACTTAAATCCCATAATATTATCAATAAACAACTGACAATTTAATCGATAAATAATAGCTAATTAAGTTATGAGAAAATAATAATTAATTATGCTAAATGTCCCAGAATAATCCCACTTTATTCATTTCAAAATTCCAAAATTTTGTGAGTATTACAGCAAGGCCTTGAGTTCGCTCAGTATCTCCACTAGGATCATGGGAACCCTATTCACTGCCATCAACATAAATTTTGTAATGCACTCTCCTGAACCACCTTGGCAAGTTGTTTAGACTCGAATGGAGAAGTGGGGGTCCATGAAAGGGCTCGAATCAACACCCGATAGCCTCTGTAATAAAACTCCATAATCATATGTCTTTAAAGTTTTAGCGGATAAAACCCAAGGACTAGAGCCATTGCATCCCTAACACCACATATGCACCCTTAATAGATAGTACAAACATGCTTGTGGTCAAGATCGTCCCTTGAATTTCCAACCTAACTCCAGGGCAGAGGGTGATGCATCTAAGTTTGATACCCTTCTCAACCACTACCTCAAAAGGTTGTTTAGGGAAAGTCGCACACTTGGCCCTCTTAGACATTTGCGTACACACGAAGTTGTGTGTCAAACCAATGCCTATCAGCACTGAACTAGATAGTTGACTGATTCTATCTGACACTCTCATGGTTTGTGGTACCTCCATATCAACTAGTGCATGATGCAAACTCTTTAAAACCTCCTCCAAAGTGTCTTCAACCACATCAATCAACTTGACATTGTTGGTCTCACCATCCTTGGCCTCACTATCACATAGGTACAAATTACGAACCTTACACTTGTGGTCCCTTATTCATACCTCATCGTAGTGATAGCAAAGGCCCTTCTTGTGACACTCCTCCATGTGCTTACGAGAGAGTTGTTTCACTTCTATCTTAGAGCACGACTCTTGTGCACAACCTGGCTGTGAAGGTGGAAATGTGGCATGATCACCAGGCCTCTATGGAACGCTTTCTCGAGAAGGATGAGAGACTATCCTGTTAGGGAATGGGTTCACTTGGGGCATGAACCTCTGGTTGGATGTCTCACTAAAGTGGGTCCAGCGCGAGCTCATCCTAGAGCGCTTCTCCTCGACCATGCATGCCAACGCGAAGACTTGCATAAGAAAGATGAGTATCACAACCTGGACCTCGATTTGAAGGTGTAGCTTAAGTCCCATAATGAATGTCCCAATCAATGATTCCTAGGACCACCCAGTAATAAGGTTACTCAACCTCTCAAATTTTGCTTGGTACTCAACGACGTTGCCTAGTTGGCAGATCTTGGATAGTGTAACATGGTAATTGGCATAAGCTGATAGTCCAAACTGAATCACCACTTACGGTATGATTCAAGTCTGTGATTTGGTCGTCCACTTTATCAGACTGGGCTTCAAACACAACATGTAGTTTCCCTACCAACTCCTAAGACCTTATCATGTTGCAAGTTTTCAGATTGGCAAAATTATGAAGACCATGAGCCCTTATTGCGTAGAATCTAGATACCAAATAGAGTCGTTGTATGGTATAGGTTGTGTCGATCATGCACATGACCGAGTAGACTTTAGCTTCCCACACTCAAGACAAAGACGTCCCGGCACAATGGTCGATTACTTGGGTTGGTAAGATCCTCCCAAAAGTATCTACACTAAACCGAAATACATATTCGGCTTGGTACATGCTAGAAAAAATTGGCCACACAACTATGAAGTTGTCGAGACTATCGTTCAACTCTACAAAAACCTTAAAATATTGCGGGGGTACGGAGAACGAAATTGAATCCTCCGGATTTGGCCTACATCAGCATTTGAGCTGAACTAACATTTTTTAAATAATCTAAATATGACTCAAGATAAAGATCTAACTCAACTGAATAAAATATGGTTTAAAAAATAAATTCAGACATTGAATCAAACCTGTACAAAAATTATGAAAGGCATGGGCCCTTGTTGCATCATCCAATGCAGTGAACTTGGTCAACGTAGGTCCTGAAATAGTGCTCTAATACCAAATATTGGGACCTACTTCCCACGGGTGCGCTCATGCGATTCTAGCCTTGCGAAATGCAGCAAACTTGGAACTCCAACTCATATGATTAATTGGTAGAGAATGACTCAGTCAGATTTAGTATCAAACTAGCATGGAATTCGATTCGGGATAAAGGAGATAGCTTTCAAGTGAGTAAGTTAATATGGTGTAAGAATTACTCATGTCAGATTGGCTAATATGGGAATATCGATTGTCAGCGGATGTATTTTTTGTTTGTAGTCAATACAAACTACTTCACACTTATTTTTCAATTGTCAGGTAAGCATATGCATTTGGAAATACTTTGCTTATTATTTTGGTAGATGGTGTGTTCCTACTTAACCAATAGAAACATAACTAATCAAGTGGGCAACTCAGAAATTTCAGAATAAATAATGTCAGTGTTGGTTAGTTTCTTTTCACAATCAGTTGACCTTTGATCATTGTAAAGTTTCAACCAATGCTATTGAATCTATGTGCATTGTTGCAGTAAGGGAACAAATTAATAGTGCTCATCCTATTATCCAATGTTGGAAAGAGAATGGGATGCCTGGATACAAATATTTAAATTGCTTAATCTGTCAAGCAATATCATTTTAGAATCATCTCGCAGAGACCTAGTTAGGTTGGTCAATAATCAACTAGAAGGCAGAGGGAAACTAGGTTTGATCAAGGCCTCCATTTTGGACTTATGTTATTCCTTTAATTGCTTTAAAGTCATTTGTATTATGAAGTCATTCAATGCAATGGCCAGACACCTTGCTGCACTTAGTGTTGTGGGATCTAGTTGCACTTGGAAGGATAAACCTCCTAATTGGATACCAAATGTTTATACTTTGTAACTATCTTTATGTAGTTTTCATCTACATTGAATGAACTGGTAGGGGTCTGCCTAACCCCAACTTGCCTATCAAAAAAAAATAAAGACTCAAGGAACATTTAGATCAATAAAAGCTCAAAACCTTGTCTAACACCAAGGTTTTGGAACACGTACATCAATAACCAATGTTGTTTGAATTGAATAGAATCACCTTAAATAATATTTTTTTCCAATTTTCCCCATAACCAATTGAATCAACTTTCCTTTAGTTTTTGGTTTCTATACTACTTGTAATATATATTTGTTGGTTGCTTGATTATTTGGGCATTAAATGCATATTTTAGAATTTGATTTGTCTCTCTATCATCATTTTACTTTTTTGTATATTTTCATAAAATCTCTTGAATTTTTTAGATATTTTTTATTTTTATTATTATTTTAACTTTTAACATTTTTTAAAGAATAAAAAACTTAACGCCAAAATTAGGGTTGATTCACAATTCTATTCAAAAACTTATTTTGACATCGGTATGAACAACAAATGTCTCTCTTTTATCAAAATTAAAATTCACTAGAGCAATCTGAGTACGAATGTCCTCGAAAGAAGGATGGGGCCACTTGCTAGACACAATAGTTAATGTAAAAAATAGAAAGAAACATTAGTAAATATTATCCCACCTCCTAAGCATGAGAGAGAGAGAGAGGAATGGTGCTTGAAGGGTCTACAATGCCTCACTACCACCGACATTGATCTTTGACTCCATTGGTGTTATCATCGCAAAAAATTTCCCCTCCCTCTGCGAGAGTGAAAAGAAATGATTCTGCGAGTCAAACTTGACCAAAGTTTTGAAAATGGTTTTTGAAAATTATTCACCTCCGTTTTGAAAATTTGTGAGAAAATTCTGTGGAATGGGATCCGCCTGTCGGTACGAGGTTCAACCGTTCCTGGCGCCTTTACCAGGGGTAATTGAACCAAGGATCAAATGTGTGCTTTGACTAAGTTAAATCATTTAAATCATGCTCTATTTTCCTAGAATGCATAGAGAATCAAGCATGCGCTATGAAATTTTGAAAAGATGCAAGTTTTGAAAAATATGATGTTTGCTTTGGAAAATTGAAATGTGCTTGGAAAAATGGTTGGAAAAGTGCTTGAAAATGGAATTCCTGGGAAAAACATTGAACTTCATTAGAAATAAGAAATTTGCATTGGAAAATGAATTCTCAGGAAAACTTAAACTTTGGAAAATCGATTTTGAGATTTAGATTGCTTTTCTAAGGAAATGGATTTGAGAATCTTGAGAAAGTCAGGAAGTTCATTGGAAAATAATTTTTTGAAATGGAAAATGGATTCTTAAGAGAATGGGAACTCTGAGAAAATCGATTTTTGAGATTGGAAAATGAAATTGAGAATGTAGAAATCTTGGAAAATCTTAATTTGAACTTGAAAAATACTTCAAAATCTCATTTGAAAATTCAGAGTTATGACAAAATCGAATCCTGAGAAAGACTTGGGAATTTTTGGGAAAATTGATTTATCTGAAATTAAAATTGGAGAATGAATTTGAAAACAATGCAATTTGAATGATATGAATGATATTGAAAGAGAATTTCATTGAGGAATTGAGAAAATCTTTTTGAGTTTTGAGAAATACAGTGCATTTTTGAAGTTAGCCTAAGAGTGTAGGTTGAATGTGGCTAATATGAAGATCATAAATCTTGGTTTTCTTCGTATTCTGACTATGGCCATAAATACGAATTCCACCAAGTTTATAAATTCCATAAGAGCTTGTGCATGTGTCATTCGTGTCAACCATAGTGATTTTGGAAAATATGCATATGCATTATATATCAGATATTGAAATTTTCAGAAATTAAACTATATGCAATGCAGTCCTATTCTATGTAGAAAATGTAAATTCTTATTACAAATTATTATATTTGATATTACATTGAATTTAAATAAAATAAGAAAATAAAATCTTCTTCTTGGATGTTCCTGCAAAACTAGAAAACATATTAGCACATGATTTTCGCTTCTGAATTTAAAGACAAACTAACATATAAAGCAAATGAACTTGGAATTGAGCCAAATTTGGCATGGACACATAGACTAACCCTAAAAACAGAATGGATCTCAAAAATCTATTTTTTTTGTATTTTCTTAATATAGAAAATAGCTAAAAATCTTAAAAATCAAAATTTTGCCTAAAATATTAATTCTAAATGGAATTTCGGATATCAAACTTTCATAAAATTTCCCAAATTTCATGGGGTGACAGAGGACAGTAAGGCAAGGATTTTTGAATTTTACACCTTCTAGTTTTGATCTATGGTCAGAGCTGTACAGTTCCGGCAAGTCAGATCGGAATCCGGGGACTCTAGGATTTAGGGCAAACAGACAGATTTCGGGAGAAAATGTGGGAAAAATAGCAGACAGATGGGAAAATGGCTGAAATTGTGGGAAATTGTCCCTTACAAGCAGAGGCAAATTTCATCTTTCTACAATATTGGGATTCGGGTTACGGTCAGGAAATGGGCACACTGTTATCAAGAACCCAAATCTTTGGACTTTTTGGATATTGGAATCTGTCAGACAGAAAAAACAAATTCAGAAAAAATACTTAAATAATCTTTAAAATTCCCACATTTTGGTAAATGATAGAGTAATAGGTTAGGAACAACTTTCATGTTGAAAGTTTTCGCATTCGGGCTACGGAGTGAGCGAACACAGCACGTTAGGGTCTATCTATACCCTGACAAGGAAAAATCAAGATTTTCCCAAAGGCCTGGGAAAATCAATTTTTAGCAAAGGTCAAATCTACTTATAAAGATCACAAAAGTTTCATACAATTAGTAGATTCTGCCATGAATCTACTATAATTTTTAGGGGGAGATTCAAATTTCTCACAAGGGTGATTCCGGATGCTTTTGTCTGCTAAAACAGATATTGGAGTTTCTGGAAATGTGAAATCCCGGTTTGGGATTCTATTTGTTTGATAGGGTTAAAAAACCCAATTCAGTCTGTATTTTTTTCAGGAAACTGGGGATAATCATATGCATCTACCAAAAAAATTATTCAGGATTTAATGACAAGGAATCAAACATAAAATAACACCCGGACTGGATACCGAAGTTAAAATACAATAAACTATTGATATGAAATTAACTAGATGATATAAGATAATGAAGAAAAAGTTAAATGCACTGTAAAAAAAATGAAATCTACCTAAAATGATGAGAAAATAACCAAGGAGATAAAGTTTTTTACTTAATGTATGCTGCTAAAAGGAGGAGGGATCTGATCCACTTGTCGGATGGATCATCTCTCTCATATGGCGTGTTCATGAAAGATCATGATTTCATATCATGATACACTAAAGCATATGGCTTTCAAGATGTATGGATCTAGTTTTAAACTGGATTCACAGGCTATTTCTTTTTTTCCTTTTTTCTTTTTAAATGCAAAGAAAGATTCTTACCTTGGACTTGGACTTGGATGTAGCATGAAATGGTTGCAATGGAAGAATCGGCTGCTTGGAGGAGGGTTACACCGGTAGTTGGAGGTGTTTATTGTTGAAGATGATTGCCTTAACCGAAGGTGGGGTGAAGATGGACTGCTTGAGATTGTTGGGTTCGGTTGCTACCAAGGGAAGAAGATGATGCAAGGCTTGTTGCCGGCTGGAGTAGTTGATGAAGGTGGTGGCTGAAGGTTGATGGTGGTACTTCCAAGGTGTGGCTGCCTTGATGCTGGAGATGGGTTGCAATGGAGGTTGTCAAGGAAGGGAGGTTGCCTTGGCTGATAGAGAGAGAGAGAGAGTTAGCAAGAGAGAGATGTTGGGGGTTGAGTGTGGGAGAGTGAATGAGAGGCTAAGGGAGAGAGAGATGTGAAAAAGAGCTCAAAGAGAGGAAAGATGCCCAGCTGTATGAATCCTCTCCCAATTAAAACCCAAACTTAGGTTTTAATTGGAGATGAAGTTAGGGTTTTGAGGAGTTAATAAAAGAGAGCCCTTTAGGTTTGCGTGAATGGGCTGGAGAAATAGGGAAAGGAGGGAATGAAGGGAAGAAGGAAAGAAAGGGAAGAAGGGAAAAGGAACGAAGGAAGAAAAAAAAAAGAAAAGGAAAGGGAAAAGAGAGGGAAAGAGAAAAAAATCTGGAAATTTCTTTATTTTTATTTTTTATTTTTTATTTTTTATTTTTTATTTTTTATTTTTTATTTTTTATTTTTTATTTTTTTATTACATGTGGCGCCACCTTGGAGTGGGGCCCACACGGTTTTTCAAAAGGGTTTCAGAGTGGGCACCACATTGGAGTGGGTCCACACGATTAAAAAAAAATGTTGAAATAAAGACCAAAAGCTTCAGTGTGACACCACTCAGAGTGGGTCCCACTTGTGACAAAAGCAAAAATGACTTTGTAAAATTTCTCAGAAAACTTTTGGCTTTTTTTGACAGTTTTTGAAATGAGCTCGGATTTTGAAGTTCAATACCCCGTTGCGAAGCAAATCCAGTGTATAATTTAAAATTTTGAGTTTTAAATAAATCCAGATTGTCTTTCTCGAGAAAATATTTCTAAATTTAGACTCTCGGTGGTAAAAATGTCAATTTTGGAAACCCAGGGTTTGAAATTGATTTCTGAAAACTTTTAAAACTCAATCTGGATTAAAAAATTTAAAACTGGAGTTCTGGACTTCGAAAATGAAATGAAATATGATGAAATGTTATGAAATGCTGATAAATGATATGAAATGCTATGCGAAATGTAGACCCTGAATGAAGAATTTTGGATGTTAAACCCCGATTGGCAGTTGTACCAGTTCAAAATTGTTAAAATTGATAAAATTTGCCAAATGATTTAAGAAATGGTTTTCAGGCCCAACCGAGCTAGAGTGATACTGAAAATTAGTGTTTGAGCTGAATTGAACCGAAATGAGCTGAATTGAGCTAGATTTTAGAGTTTCAGAACTCAAATGAACTGACCAGACACCGTCTCAACTGACCTTTCCGACTAAATTTTTAAGAAAAGCTGCCATTTTTAGAGAAATGGTACGGAATGGTCACTGGAGTGAAGTGAATTATGAATCTGAGTTGGGTTTGAGCTGGGATAAAGAATGGTAGTACTGAACTAAACTAAAAAACTGAGTTTGGAAGGACCAGGTGCTAAACTGGGTTTAGAAAGATAAGGTGTTAAACTGGGTATGGAAGGACCAGGTGCTAAACTGAGTTTAGAAGGACCAGGTGCTAAACCGGGTTTAGAAGGACCAGGTGCTAAACCGGGTTTAGAAGGACCAGGTGTTAAACTGGGTTTGGAAGGACCAGGTGCTAAACTGGGTTTAGAAGGACCAATTCGAATATTGGACTTTGGGAAGGACCGATGCTAAATCGGGTTTGGAAGGACCAGGTGCTAGACTGGGTTTAGAAGGACCAGGTGTTAAACTGGGTTTGGAAGGACCAATTCGAAGATTGGACTTTGGGAAGGACCGATGCTAAATTGGGTTTAGAAGGACCAGGTGCTAGACTGGGTTTAGAAGGACCAGGTGTTAAATTGGGTTTAGAAGGACCAGGTGCTAAACTGGGTTTAGAAGGACCAATTCAAAGATTGTACTTTAGGAAGGACCGATGCTAAATCGGGTTTAGAAGGACCAGGTGCTAGACTGGGTTTAGAAGGACAAGTGCTAAACTGGGTTTAGAAAAGGCTTAACCCGAAGGTTGATTTTGACAAGATTGGCAAGAATGGTTTTGATAAAGGACTTGACTCGTAGGTCAACTTAAAAAAAAATGATGTTTTGAAAAGTGTTTGTTGGTCACGATGGGAGATTTTCAATCTTCATCTTTGCGATGACTTTTGGACGACTTTGTCGAGGTCTCAGGATTTATCCCTTATCTTGAATGGGTAGTTCAGGTTTATCCCTTAACCTGAAGGAAAAACTTGATGCAAATGCAAATGAATGCAGATGAATGTAAATCAATGCATGCAAATGCAAATGAATGCAAATGATGTAAATGGGTGCACATGCGTGCAAAATGAGAGATTTGTGTGATCCTGCCTGCATATAGGACATTTTGAAGACAATTTTCAAAATAATGCCCCAGTATAATAGAGGGAAACACACTTTGGATAAAAGAAAGAAAATTGATGTTCGAAGAATGCGCTTTGAAAGTAACAAAGTAACTGACTTTTGATCGATTCAGGAGGGACTCTGAAGAGGGTCATTCCTCATGAAAGAACATTTTGCAGAGAAGGAGGATAAAAAGGTGGCATCAAGCTCATGAAGAAAATTGATAGTTTTATTGATGCACTGAAGAAAAGGTGACAAATCAATGAAAGATAAACGGGATTTACATCATCCCTTCAAAATAATAAAAGCAAGATGGAAAATGGGAAGATGTTGGTATTGTCAGCTTTTTTTTGAGTGATTAAGGAAAAGCTCGATCAAGACGACTGACTAGTATCCTTTTCATCTACCACAAGGAGATTTTTGTTGATGCAGTCTTGAATAATGTTCTTGAGGACGAAGCAACACTCAGTATCATGCCCCATTGCTCGGTGGAACTTGCAGAAATGATCTTTCCATTTCCCTTGGGCAACTGGAGGATCAGCAACCCTTAGAAGTTTGATCAAATCTTTTTTCGAGCAGGTATTCGAGAACTTCCTCAAGTGGCTAATCTAAAGAAGTGAATTTACGGTCATAACCTCAACTGTCACGCTTTATCTTCTCTCGAGTGCTTGGTTTCTGCGGGGAGCTAGAAGACTTGTCATCATGCTTGAGGGAATTTCCCATTTTGCTTTTCACGTTGCTGCTATTACCTTGGCCTGTGGTGTTGGTTGCGCAAGTGGCTCGTACCTTTCCTTTGGCATCTACGCTATTTTTTGAGAGCGTGAGGTTCTCATATACACCATTTTTTATCCCCATTTCGAGCCATTCGGCTCGTTCTATTAATTCGATGAAAGATCGCGCTGGGGAAGTAGAGATCAGGCCTCTCAAAGGTTGGGAGAAATTATTCAGGATGACCGACAACGCATGTTCTTCCGATATCGGATCCTTCATTTGATTGCAAGTGGATCTCCATTTGTGAATAAAGTCTCTAGCCTTTTCATCCTCTTTCTGCTTCAGATTGTAGAGATGATTGAGGGTTAGTAGCACCTCAGTATTGAACAAGAATCTTTCAATGAACATATTCACTACTTTGTCAAATTCTTTCAGCTCAATCAGATTCACATGTTCTGAATACCACTTAGGTGTGGTTCCCTCTAGACTGCGAGGGAAACAAAGGAAAAGAGCCCGATTATCTCGCTTGAATTTGGAGCATTCAGCGAAGAATATGGCGAGATGAGCCTTAGGGTCGTCAGAACTATCGAATTTGATAAACTTTCTGGGGAGATTCTTAGGATTGTCGTCCCCATCCAAACCATCATAGAAGTCTTCGCTGGTGAAGACTTTCTTGCCCTTGTCGCGGGCCTGCAGATCTCGAACCATTCTGACCACATCTCTGAATTGTGGTTGGTCAGAGTCATTGACAGACTGCTCTTTGAATTTATGGGCTGACCCCTACCCTTGAGTAGATTTACGGAATGCTTGCTGAGTTTCAACTTCTTCATTTGTACCCTCTATTGATTCTTCTTCATCAGGTTTGTCAACATCCTGAATAGGCTTCTTAGACAACTTCCAAACCTTTTTTACTACCCGGCCTTTTGCCTTCTGCTTGACCTGGGCCTTCTCTACATTGGCTTCAGCTTGCTCTGCCAGCATCTTGCTCATCATCTTTTTGAACATGATATATATTTGAGGATCAATGTCATCATCGATCTATTGCCCTTGATTTTTGCCTGATCAGGGAGAGTTCATCTCTTCTTCTGAGGCCGTTGAATATACGATGCCCTCGACTGATGCAATTTTCCTCCCTGACCTCGTCTGAACCATTAAATATCATGAACGCTCTCTGCAGGGCAAAGTTGATGGTTAGGCTTTTGAGAGAGACTTTGATTGGAAGAAAATATTTGCTGAGAATTTTGGTAGACAATTTGAAAGAATATCCCATTACTAGGGATTGAGTCATCACTGGGATTACGATAATTGTGTTGTCATTCCTTTGCAAAGAAAATAAACAACTGAAAATTAAGCCTTGTTACCTAGACGAGGTCGTCAAACCAAGAATTGAAGAATTTGCAAGATTTTTATTTATTGAAAGGAAAACATGATTGCATCAATAATAAACTTGGGAAAGAGGGGGAAGACAAACAATTTGTCACCACTCTTTATAATTAACAGAGACACGAAGACCGGGAAAAAGTGGAAGAGTAACAAAAGAGTCTCAGCCATATTTGGCAGAATGTATGTTCCGGACCACTGTGTTGATGTAAGGTCGAACTCTGGCACGACTCCTGATAGCAGCCTCATCTCTATGCGCTTCTGTCTCTGAAAAAACTATCGAACACACCGCTCTGGATGATAATGAGTGCAGAAGAATAGACCAAGCAACTTGAATCTCTTGCCATATGCATAGGTGTATTTGGGAGGTGATAACTCTCGATCAAAATAGTCTCATACCACTTCTTCTTCCTGCAGATGATCAATCAGGAACCGATACCGTGCAACTGGAAGGAACTCATTGTCGTTGTATCTGAACAAACTAGCTCTGGTCGGCACATGCTGAAGAAACCAAGACTGAAGTGCATAAGTACATCCCTCGACTAAGATGGACTCTTCAAGCGTGAAATGAGTCAATCATCTGTATAGAAAAGCAAGCGCGACCATGGCTATCGAGAGACGGCTGGTCTGTCGACTTTTCCATCTTCTTAGAAGTTGTACTATTCTGACATCCACATAATTTTGTCCGTCTGGAAAGAAAGCGAGTCCCACAGTGCACAGAACCATCGCATGTTGAATTCTCTATCGAGCTATTCTGGATAGCGAGCTGACTTCTGCGAATTCTCCATACTGTCGGTAGATCTCGATTAGGCTCACATATTCGTTCTCATTTTCTTCAATCAGTAGCCAAGACTTATGTCCCGTCATGCGAGCCACAACATCTTTAGGGTCCAGACCCTTGACATTGATCAGAAATTGCTGCTCTAATGGATCTCCAGGCTGACCGGCTGGCTCGAGCAATCCCATGATCTCTGAAAATTCATCCATCAACAGGGTCATCTCGCCCCACGAGAACCAGAACGTGCAAGTGCGCGGATTCCACTGCTTTGCTAGTGCATGGATCAGATTGTTGTTGACTGTCAACTTTCCCACCGCAGATGCCAGTTTCAACCCGCAATCGCTCAACTGGTCCAAAAACATACGAGAGAAGTTCTTGAACCAAGTATAGTACCACCAGGGAAAGAAGGATCCGGTGCTGAGAGTTCGATGCTCATGAAGACTTTGTCGCACCTCGTAGGAGATGTGACCTTCAGGAAAGACAGAGTCGAGCTGACTGGATGTCATTGGACTAAAAGATAGGAAGATTAGACTTTGGAAAAATACAAGAATTTTAAAAATTGCAGGCAAGATAAAGTGAAAAAGCTGGAAATTCGAAGTCCAGAGGGACGGAAGAATGGAAAATTACCTGGAGTTTTAAAGAAAAAGTGGATAATTTGGAAAAATCGTCCAGGGTTTTTAGAAAAATGAGATATTTCACAAAAGATGGAAAATGAGGTATTTTGGAAAATTGTCCAGTATTTTGGAAAAATTGAGGAAAATATGGAAAAATAAGATGAAAATGAATATCATATATTCAATCACAAACAATTATGCACATACAACATTCTCTAAGAAGTTGACTCTAAATGCATCAATTTTGAAAGAGCTTTAGGATCCTAATCCTAACTCTAGGCTCAGATCATCTGTGTTCAATCTAGCTATATTGATATACTCGAGCCAAGACTCGAAATACTTGGCATAGAAATTCATCTTCAGTTCTAGGTTTGTGTTTTCCTAACATCCTTGAGCACCTGTCGATATACGTTGGACTATGGCCCTTGGTACGTGGCAGGGGGCGTTAGCCCAAATAAGTGGCCCAGTTGTGAGGCTCTGTCCCGAACTATGGTTCTAGAAGAGAGCCCAGCAATGTGAAGACCGGGTAGACATAGGTGGGGTGGTTTTTGAAAAATGATCACATGCAGACAAACAGAGGGCTCTAAAACCTAAAGACATAGAGATTTTGAAATTTTTTGAAGAAGCAAGCATTGTTTTCATACAATTCCTAGATTGAGGAGTGTTGTATTTCAGACCTAAGTCTATGTGAGCATGAATAATTCTCCTCAATTGGTCCTACCAAACCATGCCTAGTCTACATGCAATCCATGTCAGCTGAGTTCAAGCCTAGGCTCCTAGGTTCACATAATATCAAAAATTAAAAGCTGACATTCCATAGAACACGATTTTGATAATTGAACTAAGTTAAAGCACACAATTGATCAGACGTAGATAGGTCCCATTACGGTCGCCAAACCTGTTATCATCGCAAAATTTTCCCCTCTCCCTCTGCGAGAGTGAGAAGAAACGATTCTGCGAGTCAAACTTGACCAAAGTTTTGAAAATGGTTTTTGAAAATTATTCACCTCCGTTTTGAAAATTTGTGAGAAAATTCTGTGGAATGGGATCCGCCTGTCGGTACGAGGTTCAACCGTTCCTGGCGCCTTTACCAGGGGTAATTGAACCAAGGATCAAATGTGTGCTTTGACTAAGTTAAATCATTTAAATCATGCTCTATTTTCCTAGAATGCATAGAGAATCAAGCATGCGCTATGAAATTTTGAAAAGATGCAAGTTTTGAAAAATATGATGTTTGCTTTGGAAAATTGAAATGTGCTTGGAAAAATGGTTGGAAAAGTGCTTGAAAATGGAATTCCTGGGAAAAACATTGAACTTCATTAGAAATAAGAAATTTGCATTGGAAAATGAATTCTCAGGAAAACTTAAACTTTGGAAAATCGATTTTGAGATTTAGATTGCTTTTCTAAGGAAATGGATTTGAGAATCTTGAGAAAGTCAGGAAGTTCATTGGAAAATAATTTTTTGAAATGGAAAATGGATTCTTAAGAGAATGGGAACTCTGAGAAAATCGATTTTTGAGATTGGAAAATGAAATTGAGAATGTAGAAATCTTGGAAAATCTTAATTTGAACTTGAAAAATACTTCAAAATCTCATTTGAAAATTCAGAGTTATGACAAAATCGAATCCTGAGAAAGACTTGGGAATTTTTGGGAAAATTGATTTATCTGAAATTAAAATTGGAGAATGAATTTGAAAACAATGCAATTTGAATGATATGAATGATATTGAAAGAGAATTTCATTGAGGAATTGAGAAAATCTTTTTGAGTTTTGAGAAATACAGTGCATTTTTGAAGTTAGCCTAAGAGTGTAAACTGAATGTGGCTAATATGAAGATCATAAATCTTGGTTTTCTTCATATTTTGACTATCGTTCGAAACTGAGGTAAAAATGACCAAAATGCCCCTAATGACCTTGAAATCAAGGTTTTCTAAAAGAATTTTTGTAAAATTTTAAAATTTAAAAATCAAATAAAATAAATCAAACACAATATGATGAAACATGATGATATGCATGAAAATTTATGGAATTAAAGATTGAAATTTCGAAATTATGGTCAAATTGACCAAAATGCCTCTAATAACAAGACTATGGCCTTGAAACCAGGGTTTTCTGAAATAAATTTTGCAAAAATAGAAAATTGAAATGCAAATGAGATTGTAATTAACCCTAATATGATATGACATGCTCATTTACATGAATAAAACCCTAAAATGGCAAAAATATCATAAAATATCAAATTTAACTTGATTTTTGCCTGATTTTCACTTCTGAATTTAAAGACAAACTAACATATAAAACAAATGAACTTGGAATTGAGCCAAATTTGGCATGGACACCTAGACTAACCATAAAAACAGAATGGATCTCAAAAATATATATATTTTTATTTTCTTAATATGAAAAATAGCTAAAAATCTTAAAAATCAAAATTTTGTCCAAAATGTTGATTCTAAATGAGATTTCGGATATCAAACTTCCATAAAAAATTCCCAAATTTCATGGGGTGACAAAGGACAGTAAGACAAGGATTTGTTAATTTTACACCTTTTGGTTTTGACCTATGGTTGGAGTTGTACAGTTCCGTCAAGTCGGATCGGAATCCAGCGACTCTAGTATTTAGGGCAAACAGACAGGTTTCAGAAGCAAATATGAGAAAAATAACAGAAATATGGGAAAATGTCTGGAATTGTGGGAAAATGTCCTTGACAAACAGAGGCAAATTTCATCTTTTTACAATATTGGGATTCAGGTTACGGTCTGGAAATGGGCACACTGTTATCAGAGACCCGAATCTCTGGAATTTTTGGATATTGGAATCTGTCAGACAGAAAATAAAATTTCGGAAAAAAATACTTGGATAATCTCTAAATTTTCTAAATTTTGGTAAATGATAGAGTAATGAGTTAGGAACAACTTTCATGTTGAAAGTTTTCACATTCGAGCTACGGGTTGAGCGGACACAGTACGTTAGGGTTTGTCTATACCCTGACAAGGAAAAATCGAGATTTTCCCAGAGGGCTGGGAAAATCGATTTTTAACATAGACCAATCTACTTATAAAGATCCCAAAATTTTCATACAATTAGTAGATTTCACCATGAATCTACTATAATTTTTAGGGGGAGATTCAAATTTCGCACGGGGGTGATTCTGGATGCTTTTGTCTGCTAAAACAGATATTGGAGTTTCTGGAAATGTGAAATCCCGGTTTGGGATTCTATTTGTTTGATAGGGTTAAAAAACCCAATTCAGTCTGTATTTTTTTCAGAAAACTGGAGATAACCATATGCATCTACCGAAAAAAATATTCAGGATTTAATGACGAGGAATCAAACATAAAATAACACCGGGACTGGATACCTGAGTTAAAATATGATAAACTATTGATATGAAATTAACTAGATGATATAAGATAATGAAGACAAAGTTAAATGCACTGTAAAAAAAATGAAATCTACCTAAAATGATGAGAAAATAACCAAGGAGATAGAGTTTTTTACTTAATGTATGCCGCTAAAAGGAGGAGGGATCTGATCCACTTGTCAGATGGATCATCTTTCTCATATGGCGTGTTCATGAAAGATCATGATTTCATATCATGATACACTAAAGCATATGGCTTTCAAGATGTATGAATCTAGTTTTAAACTGGATTCACAGGCTATTTCTTTTTTTTCCTTTTTTCTTTTTAAATGCAAAGAAAGATTCTTACCTTGGACTTGGACTTGGATGTAGCATGAAATGGTTGTAATGGAAGAATCGGCTGCTTGGGGGAGGGTTACACCGGTAGCTGGAGGTGTTTATTGTTGAAGATGATTGCCTTAACCGAAGGTGGGCTGAAGATGGACTGCTTGAGATTGCTGGGTTCGGCTGCTACCAAGGGAAGAAGATGATGCAAGGCTTGCTGCCGGCTGGAGTAGTTGATGAAGGTGGTGGCTGAAGGCTGACGGTGGTACTTCCAAGGTGTTGCTGCCTTGATGCTGGAGACGGGCTGCAATGGAGGTTGTCAAGGAAGGGAGGCTGCCTTGGCTGATAGAGAGAGAGATGTTGGGGGTTGAGTGTGGGAGAGTGAATGAGAGGCTAAGGGAGAGAGAGAGATGTGAAAAAGAGCTCAAAGAGAGGAAAGATGCCCAGCCGTATGAATCCTCTCCCAATTAAAACCCAAACTTAGGTTTTAATTGGAGATGAAGTTAGGGTTTTGAGGAGTTAATGAAAGAGAGCCCTTTAGGTTTACGTGAATGGGCTAGAGAAATAGGGAAAGGAGGGAAGGAAGGGAAGAAGGGAAAAGGAAAGAAGGAAGAAAAAAAAAGAAAAGGAAAGGGAAAAGAGAGGGAAAGAGAAAAAAAATCTGGAAATTTCTTTATTTTTGTATTTTTGTATTTTATTTTTTATTTTTTTATTACATGTGGCGCCACCTTGGAGTGGGGCCCACACAGTTTTTCAAAAGGGTTTCAGAGTGGGCGCCACATTGGAGTGGGCCCACACGATTTCTAAAAAAAAAGAAATGTTGAAATAAAGACCAAAAGCTTCAGTGTGACACCACTCAGAGTGGGTCCCACTTGTGACAAAAGCAAAAATGACTTTATAAAATTTCTCAGAAAACTTTTAGCTATTTTTGACAGTTTTTGAAATGAGCTCGGATTTTGAAGTTCAATACCCCGTTGCGAAACAAATCTAGTGTAGAATTTAAAATTTTGAGTTTTAAATAAATTCAGATTATTTTTCTTGAGAAAATATTTCTAAATTTAGACTCCCGGTGGTAAAAATGTCAATTTTGGAAACCCAGGGTTTGAAATTGATTTATGAAAACTTTTAAAACTCAATCTGGATTAAAATTTATAAAACTGGAGTTCTGGACTTCGAAAATGAATTGAAATGTGATGAAATGTTATGAAATATTGAGAAATGATATGAAATGTTATGCGAAATGCAGACCCTGAATGAAGAATTTTGGATGTTAAACCCCGATTGGCAGTTGTACCAGTTCAAAAAGTGTTAAAATTGATAAAATTTGCCAAATGATTTAAGAAATGGTTTTCAGGTCCAACCGAGCTAGAGTGACACTAAAAATTAGGGTTTTAGCTGAATTGAACTGAAATAAGTTGGATTGAGCTAGATTTTAGAGTTTCAGAACTCAAATGAACTGACCAGACACTGACTCAACTGACCTTTCCCACTAAATTTTCAAGAAAAGCTGTCATTTTTAGAGAAATGGTACGGAACAATCACTTGAGTGAAGTGAATTATGAATCTGAGCTGGGTTTGAGTTGGGATAAAGATTGGTAGTACTGAGATGAACTAAAATTGAAGCTTGAACACTAGCTCAATTAACTGGATTCAACTCAATTTCGGCTGAATGAGCTGAAATGGGCTAAAATGGGCCCCTAGACACTTGGAAATGGTTTTGAACTGAAACTGGAGCACTTGAGCTCTTGGTGAGCTCAGGCTAGACTCAAGGGAATATGATTGACTGTGAATGACTGACTCGAAGACAATTGGCTTGGATTTGAGTGTGAAATGAGCTCATTTCTGAAGAAATGATCCCATTTTGGCAGGAATGGTCAGAAATGAAAATGGTTTGTTCATTGTGAGCTCAAATGAGCTTGAAATGACTGATATTCTAAATGTTCTGAACTGACCAATAAGTTTGGTTGACTCTGACTGACTGGGGTCCGGGATGACCTAGGGGCAAAATGGTAATTTTTCTAGTAAAAATGGGTAAAGTGGTGATTTTCTGAAACTGACTCGGGGTTTGACTCCTACACTGACCTAATAGGGTTGGCACTGCACGAGGGATGTGTCTGAAATGAGTGTGGAAAATTTGGGGTGTTTACAATTGGGTAGTAAGAACTTTTCACTTCCCAATGACTGAGAGAGTCTTTATTCCCATAAACCCTACAATAAGGGTATGTTTGGTTGCATCTCAATAAGGGTATGTTTGGTTGCGTCTCATGTGATTTGGAATCACATGATATTTAAAAAGTAAATCTCATTTGAACAATACCCCAAAAGTAACTAAACATAAAACTTTTTTTACACAGAACCCCCAAAGTAAGCTTTATAAAAAGTGAGTTGGCAAACAATCCAAAAGTAAGATTTAGAAAGTAAATCTCATTATTGTGAGATTCACTTTCTCGTGAGGTCTCATGAGATTTGAAATCTTATGAGATTTTAAAAGTCAATCTCTTTTGACTAGTATTTTCACTTTTAAAAAACGCAACCAAACATACCCTAAGAGAGAAGGAAGAAAGTTGAGACTCTTCTTTTGTTTTTCCACAACAATCAATTTAACAAATGAGGGTGGGAATTAACACTAACTAAAAGACAACAAATCCTTAAAACAAATGACAATAAAACCATGATGATTAGTTTGGCATTTTTTAGATTGTTGCGTGATGGGGGGGGGGGTATATTTTATAAAAAAAACCTAAACAAATTAAGAAATGAAATTTAACTTACAACACTTGCATTGTCATTTTGAAAATCTTAAAATCTGATAGATTTTTTGCTCACCTATGCTCCTCATCCATCTTTTATAAGTTAAAAAGGAAAATGATCATATTATCTTTCTAAAATGGCATGATTTTAAAAATGCCTCATAATTTGAAGAAATCCTTCTCGTGTCCAAAATGCCTGATTCTCGACATTTTTACCCTTTGCACAAGCGAACCTATTGATGTTTGCGCGATAGATACATACATCATCTGAAGGTCACAACATGTCAATAAACAAGAGAATCTCATAAACTTTTTGCAGACCTGATGAAATTCACATAAATTATTTGCATAGATAGATAACTTGAATCCTATCACAGAAGATTCACATATAAAATGTGTGGATCTTCTGATATTTGCAAGCCTGATGCAAACCTTCTAGAATTTAAAAGTTTCAGCTTAACAGGTTTGCTTCATACATTTGCGATAGTCCTGACATTCACGTTGATGTTATGTGAAACTCTATTAACTAAAAACTCACTTAAAGTCGAAATATATGTCCATAAATGTATGTTTCACCTTCACAAATGTATGTTGTGAATGTCCCTAATTTCACATGTTTTCTTATTCGAGCTTGGTAGGTTTGTGTCACACATTTGCAAACATTACGACCTTCACGCAGGTATCATGCAAAGCTTCTTTAATTAAAAACTCACATAAATTATAGATGTGTGTTCATAAATGTGTGTCTAACATTCAAATATGTGTTGTGAATATCCTTACCTTTGCATGTTTTCTTATTCAAGCTCGGCATATTTGCATCACATATTTGTAGATGTCACAACCTTTGCGCAGATACCATGCAAACCTCCTTTAACTAAAAACTCATATAAAATTCTGGCATATGTCCAAAAATGTGTGTTTGACATTCATAAATATGTATTGCAAATGTTTTTAGTTTTGCATGTTTACTTATTCGAGCTTGGTAGGTCTGTATCACATATTTGCAGACGTCACGGCATTTATGGTTGTTCTCTTGATAGTTGTGCATATAACTTTTGAACCTCTTTTGTATATACGAAACTTCTAACCTCAGTTGTGGACTTACTAAACCTTTGCATATTCAACATGTGAAGTTGTTAAGTTTGTCAATATTCTCATGACCTTTTGTGAATCTCCTGACCCTTGTGTGTAACATTTGTGAACCTCTGTACATGCATTAAATGTGACTCTTTGTGCTTTGTTTCACATTCGAGGACCATTTTTGTATAACATTAGGGATTCTTAGTGAGGGTTTTGTGGTTCCCAATTTGTATGGTCTCCAACCTATTTCTCCTGATAAGTTTTTTCGATGCCTAGACTATGTCGTGCAATGACATAGCATCAACAAGTTTTTCATCATTCGACAGATTATCAAAGGCAAGATTTTGTGGTAAGCACAAGTTTTACTCCTTGTAACAGTTGAATCAGTTATTTCAGCAAGAATCAGTTATTTGTGAAACAATGACATAATTCTCAAGTTATTTTTGCATATTCGATAGCCTATTCTATTTTTTTATTTAATTCAATTTCATGTGAGTCTTCTTTGCCCACTAGTTTTCTTAATTTGACATGCCTTTATCTTTGAATTAGATTGTTTATCTTTTATTTATCTTATATTATGAAGATGACGAGAGAACAATAACATAATTCTCAAGTTATTTTTGCATTGTTAATAGCCCATTCTATTTTTTTTTTCTATAATTCAATTTAATGTGAGTCTCCTTTGCCCACATGTTTACCTCTATCCTTGAATTTGTTTGGATATAAAATTATTTATCTTGTATTATAAAGATAACGAGTGAATAAAGTATTATGGAGGAACCAACACCTACCAATCGATCACGAAAATATGTACATGCTACAAATAGGCTAATTATAATTGCTCTCTCTACCATAAACCTTCTATAATATACTAAAGTTGCTCTCTCTTGAATATCATTTTTCTCAAAAAAATATCCACTAGTTGATGGTTCATATTATGATGTACGAGAGAAGCTTGATACATGGATAGACAAGAAACCTGCTTCATGGCTAAGAGCATAGGTTTCTGATGTAATTCATAACTGCACAAAAGGTTTTTGAGTTTGTATCCACATTCATGTCTTCCATTTAGGAAGCATCTAAAGAGGGAAATGTTAGTAAGCAATCAATGGGTAAAAAGTATAAGAGTCCATGACTTTTGATTTCATGATGATTGCTAATGAAGAAATAGAGAGGAAGAGAGTGGACATTGTGAGCATAAAGAGGGTAGAGGAAGAACCTCAGCAAAAGGAGAAGGCCAAAGTTGAGGTGAAGGAGTGGGTGGAGAAGGAAAAAGATTTGCATCAAGCAAATAAAGAGGTCGATGCTTACATGAATAGTTCAAGTATAGGTGGTGAGAGAGTAGAAGAGGAACTTCGGTAAAGAGAGAAGGCAAATGCTGAGGTGGAAAGTGAGATTGTGAGTAGTGAGAGGGCAGATGAGGATCTTCAGCAAAGGAAAGAGGTTGAGGTAGAGGTGAGGGTGGAGAGGGAGGATGACCCAATTAAAGCGGAAGATGACAATGATAAGAGGGTGAAGGGGGAGGAAGAATCATTCGATGGAGGAGGAAGTGCATGATATCATAAAAAGGTTACAATGGGTCATAAGGTCCAGTGCTCGTGGATATATTGTTTCTAAATATGTTGATGTGTATGAAATAATGAATCAATTATTTGTTGATGTGTATAATCAATACTACAATAAATAAATTTTAATGTTATATTCAATGATTAAATTGTAAAATGTGAGTGTATGAAACATGTTTGTAAGATAAAAGTTATACATTATAATTTATGATCATGTATTCAATTGTTAATACATATACAATAGTAGATTGATTATTTATTGATGTGTATAGTTGTAACTTGTATACCATAATAAATAAATTTTAATATTATATTCAATAATTAAATTATGATACGTAAATATATGTGAAACATGTTTGTAAGCGAATCAATTATATATTGCAATTCATGATTATGCATTCAATTATTGATGTGTATGCAATAATGAATCAATTATTTATTAATGTGTGTAGTTATAACTAATATGCCACAATAAATAAATTTTAATGTTATATTCAATAATTAAATTATGATATGTGACTGATTGTAAGCAAATTCTATTATAATTACAGGATCCACAACCACAAAAAGTAGATGATCCACAATCATTGATACATCAATCATATTGGTTCCAAGTGCACAAGTGGTTTATAACATTGTCGAAGGACTAAAAGGATTGACTGAATCAAATGTATTTCTGACAATTCTTAGAGGTTGCACCATAGACTATTGGTTATAGTCTTGTAGATTCTATGATGCAGTTTTTGAATCCCACTACCAATATTTTTCAGTTACCTGAATTCAAGCTCACCATCACATTGGAAGATGTGACACATATTATAGGATTAAACTATCATGAAGAGCTTTGAAAACTTTAGGTATGCATGTCAAGTTTTATTGAGAGCAACTAACAATGCATTTGAATGTGATATGCTCAAGATGTCATGGTTGAGGAGGATATATTATAACAATAAAGAGAGAAGACTAGAGGGGAAGATGCCTTGTGTGAGAAAGAAGGGCAGTCACAGAGAAGATAAGGAGTTTAGGTAATTCATATTGTATTTCATTGGCACCAGTGCATTCATCGACACTGGTGGAAAGATCATCCATGCATCGTACATACAACTTGTGAAAGACTTGGATCATGTCAATGACTTTGCATGGAGGCAACTTCAAGTTGACTTAGGTGAAGTAGGGCATACAAACTTCATTGGCATGCTAATTTTGTTGAAGGTATGAAAAGTAATACTTTGATTTGATTTGATTTATATGAAAATATGAATTTATGATCCTTGATATAATCTGTGTAGCACAACTTATCCATTTTACATGTTTGGATATGAAAGCACATAAACATTGAAAGGTCTATTAGACATGACCCAATGTATGAGTTTGCACGCATGGCAATATGAAGCATATTACATAAGGGAGAGAATGAAGATGAATAGAAAGAGGGGGAGGGAAAGGATGAAAGAAGGAAAGGTCATACTATAAGAAGGGCCCTTTAGTATGCAAAGTTATGTATGCTAACCAAAGCTCAAGTGAATATACATAAAACAAGAAGTTCTTGATTTTATAAATAATGCAATATACTTATTAATAAATGAAACTTCATTATGTAGGTAACATGATGTTTCTACAGAGAAAATAAAGATGATGACATAGTTGTGGTTGTTTATGCAATGAAGCTCACAAAAAAGGACATATGAATGTATAACATGAATAAAGTCGAAAGACAAATGACAAGCTGAGTAGTGCAACAACTAAGCTATGGTCAGACACCACATAGTTACCCTTCGTCTATAAGCAAAACCATTTTATATTATTTTAATAATTGATTGAATGATTACCCTATCATGTTTTTTAAGAAATAGCAAAACTGGTGAGATGATGGAGATGGCATTGCATACTACTCTAATATAGGTGTACGCCTAAGGTATGTAGATGCTAACAATCAATACTTGCCTAACAGTTTCAACATCAAGAAGGGTAGTGAAATGGTAATGCAAATTATATACTTTGAATACCTCGTAGGCACTGTCATGGCACATGATATTTATAATTTTAATATCAAACTTTATATATATATATATATATATATATATATATATATATATATATATATACTTGTTTACAAATGTAAGAAGGTCAAGCAAATCAAAGCTAGGAGTCTAAAGTATAGAAGAACTTCAAGTGAAGTGAGAGTTACAATTAATAAGTTAGATGCTAAGGAAGAATTAGTAGTTGCTATGGTTGAAATCTTTCAATTGCATGCAACTTTGACGATCTTGAATTAATTACTTAAAATACAAAAAGTGTTTGCTATGAAGGAGAAGCTTCTATATGCTCAAGAAGAGTTGCTTGCTATAAAGGATAAGAAACTCTATGACCTTAGAGCATGCATACAAGATTTATAGGAGTCGTAACCCATAGATGTTGAACTATGTAATCTTTAATTCTTAAAGAAGCATGAAATGTTTTGTAAATACATATATTTTTTATACTGTGATTGATATGTATAAATGTATTGTTAGTTACTTATAACATATATTTTATTTGTTGTAATTCTTTATGATTTTTTTTTATAGAAACATGAGATATTATATAAATGACACGCTTTTTATATTGTGTTTGAATGTATTGGTAGAGTTTGAATGAATGAATGTATTGACAAAATTTAAACGTATAAATGTATTGATATGAACGGGTGATAAAGAACAAGGTGTAATCAAAATCTTGGTTAGATTCTTGAGATCTGATTAGTATATGGAGCCGGTATCATTTGTGAAATTTTATACCAAACCCATATCTGATATCTGATATGAGTTTTGATTAAGATCTGTGATAAAAAAACATTAATTTTTTTTTTATCAGGATTGGACTAGGGTTTGCAGCTGGTATTCCAGCACCTCAAAGTTAGATCTGGGTTAGGACTCATCAGAGTCTAAACCAGATCCGACCTGTTGTCACCCCTACACAAGGGATCTCGAAGATCTCTGGGCTGAGATCCGAGAGATTTAAATGCATCCTTAGTTGAACTGGTTTAGGGGCCCATGGAGAGATGACCAGGGGTGGTGCTCGGTTTGGATATCTAAACCAGTTTCCATTATTAATCAACAAGACGTATCATGCCAAACCCAATTAACTAAATAGGTCTGATTTGGTTTTATACATCCAAACTCGAATATGACCATATCCAACTAGCACCAGAAACGACGGACATGCAAAAGTGTATATAACTATTCAAATAGGATTCAATATTAGTTTTTTCTCCATTTGTATCCAAATCCAATTAGGTCAGATCCTGTGGGATTCGGTGCCTACATCCTAGTGGTGAAAATGGATTGGATATTGACAGATAACAAATCTGAATCCAGCATGTTATTTTCATATTTAGATGCCTAAAATAAGATGCAAGCATGCACTTGGTTTAGATTCAGATTTCATAAAACGAATTATGTGTTGGACTTGAATTAATACATTAAGTCAGATCAAATTTGTATTCGTATTGAAATCCAATCCAAATGCATTTTTGACAGGTGAAGAACTTCTCTATGATCTTTTTTTATTTGGTCCAAAGTTCCAACATATATTTCGAATCCAGATTAGAGCCTGCCTCTTCTGATCTGATTTAGATTTGGATCTACTGTTTGCATTTCCACTTGATACTTGGATCTGGCATAATAAGACCATATCTGATCTATTTGCACCTCCACCACATCCCAATCTAATCTAATCCGATCGTTCACGTCTCTGTCAACCAAGACCCGACCCACCCGAGTTCGGTTCCCATCATTTAACGCATGATGAGATGCATCCTACATTAAATCCTAACCTTCCAGCCAATGGTTAGGATGATGCGTCCACATTCTCACCTGGACGTGGACTAATCCTAACCATCCAGATGCATCAGTTGGACGGTTAGTATCAAGATAGGTCCTCCGAAACATCATATGAACCCGAACCCGAACCCGAACCCGAACCCGAACCCGAACCCGAACACCACTGGCACCTGTGAACGCTCCCTCCAAAGAGTCGAGATTTTTTCCATGTAAGATAGAAAGAAGCATTCACACTCTCTAAAACACCCATACGTCAAGTCCATACTCTTGTGCTGCCAGTTTGACAAAAGCAAAGGGCATTTTTGTATTTATGCGGCACACAAAATTTATACTGGGAAGATTTTCTTTCAATTTAGTAACAAATTGGATGGCTTTTTTTTCAAGTTTTCACCTACTGTCCCATGAACTGGGCTACCTTCCTTGTACCTTTTCTGAATCGCAGCAGAAGTCTTTTCTCTCTCTCTCTCTGGTCGTCATCTTCTTCTTCTTCACCTTCCTCTTTTGCTCAGGATACCCATATTCTTCCTTTGCCTCTCTATCTCTCTCTGTTTTCTGAGAATTTGGTTTCTCTGCAAGAGTTCGTCCCGTGAAACCCTAGCGGGAGTTGCTTTCGATGGCGTACGTGGACGAGGCTTTCTCCATAACGGACGAGGACATATTGGAGTCGTCCTACGTCGTCTACAATCGGCCTCCCGTGAAGGAGATCGCCCTCGCCGTCTCCCTCCTCGTCTTCGGCGTCCTCGGCATCGTCATCGGCATCTTTATGGCCGCCCACAAGGTCGGCGGAGACACCGCCCACGGTAAATCTCTCCTCTTCTCCCGATTTTGCCCCAAATTCCTCTTTCGATTCCGTCCTGGAATTGGATCGTTTGCGGAATTAGCGAAATTTTGCTTAGAACTCATATTCATACGACGTGGCTGAAGTTTCGCGGCCGGTTCCCCGGTTGCGCCCGATCGTCGTTCTCTATCCAGACTCGGGACCGGCATTCGTTTGGATAAGGCTTGACGACGACAGCGATGATGATTTTGAGAGCTGTTCGCTTGGTTGATTAAGTAATTCCAGTTGATTAGTTCTAATTGCTCTTCTTTCGTTCTCAAGTGTTTTGATGTCTAGATTATCTTATTTTTCGAGGTTGTTTTCTTCTCCGGTTAATTGCAATCGGGTTAGGGTTTTGTACGATCCTTAATGTTTTGTGGGAAATTGCTTTGCTTTTCGTGGTTGCGCTATCTCATCCTGTTCCTCTTCTCTTTACTGATTATCAGAACGGGGTTTCTGGGAGGGAGTGCTTCACCTGGTGTGGTTAATGATCCATTTGGTTTGGTTTGTGGATGAGGGGAATTAACCGGTTCATTTAATGATTGGAGTTTGCTGATATCAAACGAAACCCCAACAAGAAATATTGTTTGGATTTGATACTGATGGGTCCTGATGTTGAAATGTAAATCGATCTAGTTTTCTTTACTTCCTGAAGCTTAATCTATACAAAGTATCCAGGATTTAGGACCTAAAGTATGGGAGGATTTTTTAAGGGGGCTCTGGATCATGGTTGATGAAATGCTCTTTGGCTTTACATTGTGTGGCTTGGGATGAACACTTCCAGGCTGACCAGCTCATGTAGATCGGCAGTGTATCCCCCCATCAAATACTACAGAGATCTGAATAAATTGTAGTTAACAATGGAAAAAGTGGACGCAATAAAGGATGTGCAAAGTGTGAAGTGAGAAGCAAGTGCTTAACAAATGCCCAAATGCATTAAGAGTAAAGCAATTTGGGAAGCATAAGAGAGAGCGAGTAATGAGCAACAATTGAAACAAATGAGAACTGACATTGAAAGTATGTAAAACTTGTGCCTTCAATTAAATGCGTTAACCCTTTTCACCATAAATACCCTTCACAAATGTAGCCTTTGTAATCAATGCATAATTTTCTAAAAAGAAGGCATAATTATTGTAACATTAAAAAGATAGTATAGCTATTGTGTTATACTAACATGAAAATGTACTCCCAACATCAGGGAAGTTTGCTTTGGTTTGTGGATAAGGGGAATTAATCAATTCATTTAATGCTTGAGTTTGTTGATATCGAGTGAAACCCCAACAAGAAATGCTGTTTGGATTTTATACTGATGGTTGTAATGTGGGCTTAATTGTAAGTGGATCAAGTTTTCCTTTATTCCTGAAGTTTAATCTGTACAAACTATCAATGATTTGGGTTCTGAAGTATGCTAGGAATGCAATGATAGGATTTTTACAAGGGGGCTCTGAATCATGGTTGTTGTTATGTGGCATATACAAAAGGACATACACTTTTGGGCTTACACTTTTGGGCTTACATTTAGGGCTGCACAATGAGCCGAGCTAGCTTGGGCTCGGCTCGAGCTCATTTAAGCCTGCCTCGGACTCATCCGAGTAGGTAAATGAGCTGAGTTTAAACAAAAACTCTGGCTCGTTAAATATAAACGAGCCGAGCTTGATCATACATTCAAGCTCAATTAGGCTTGCCTTGTATGGTTATATAAGTTTATGGATATGTATAATATTTGTTGACTGTTAAACACAAAAATAATTTTTTCCCAACTGGGTAAGACGTGTGCCTTTCATGTATGAGGGGGTAGGTTTGAATCCCACCTCTTGCGCATTAAAATTCTTCACTTTTTTAAATGAATTCAGCTCGTCTGGAGCTTGACCCAAGCCGAGTCTGCACAGATAAAATTCAAGCTCGGTTCGAGCTCGAGCCGAGCTTGAACACATATATCTTTGGATGAGCCGAGCTTTTCCAGCCTAAGCTTGGATCATGTTCCGCCCTACTTACATTTGTGAGGCTTGGGATGAATGCTTCAGGACTGACCAGCTCATGTAGAGAAGCACATCATGTTCCCCTATCAAATACCATAGACATCTGAATGTCTAAATTGTACTTACGGGACTAAAAAGTGGATGCAAGATGTGTGAAGCAAGAAGTGAGTGTTTAAGAAATGTATATAAGGGAAGCATAAGGGAGAGTGAGTAATAAGCGACAATAAAAATGAATAGAAAGTAACATAAAATAGTATATAAAACTTGTGTCTTTAATTAACTGCATTAACCCTTTTCACCATAAACAGTCTTTGTAGATAACATCTTTAAGCATATTTTTACCATAAATACCCTTCATAAAGTTAGCCTTTGTAATAAAAGCATAACTTCTAAAAGGAAAGTATAATTACTTTAACATTAAAAAGAAAATATAGGCATATTAACATGAAAATGCACTTCCAACATCAAGGAAGTTTGAATTCGTATTGGAAGACAATGTTTCTGTTCCCTGTAAGTGAGTTCGATGGTGTTAAAGAAGCATGTGATTTCACGTTCAATGGTTTGTGTGTTCTTTTTTTTAGGATGTAACACCTTTCACAACACTATCTTGGGCTTAATTGTTGTAGCTTGGGATGGACACTTTGGACTGACTAGCTCAGTTAGTGTGGTCAAGCTTCTCCCCAACCAAGCACCATAAAAATTGTTCTCTCTTTCCTTCATTTTGATGTCTAAATGTCCTTGTGTTTTGGAGGTGTAGCATCTTGTTACAACCTTTTCTGCTCCTTTGTTTGAATAAAATATTTTCTCCCTCTGTTTTGATTTTCAGGAAGAAAATAAAGGAGTTGGATTCGAAAGTTAGCGGGTTTGCCTTGTGATGAAATAAGGAAAGAATGTAAACACACACATAAATCCACCAAGGGACATGCACATAAGCCACTAAGGGCTAGAAGGCAACACTCAAGAGCACATACAAGCCACTAAAGGCGAAACACAAAAAGTAAAAGTATAATTTTATTAATTCACCAAATGCTCATGAGAACCACACATTAAAGGGGAACGAGATGTCTCTTATATACACAAAAGACAAGGGCTTAAGGGAGCCCATTATAGCTGTTGGGGAGCTCCCAATGGGTATATGGTCTTAATGACCGAAAAAACCCTTATAACAAAAAATAAAAGACAAATAACAAAAAACAAAAAACAAAAAACAAAAAATTAAAAATATCAAATCTTCCCCTAATGGCTCGTACCTATTACACCATGCAAAAGTACTAAAATGCCTGTAGATGGCATTGCTTATTACAAAATAAGAAACACACGCACACAATATATATATATATATATATATATATATATGTTACACTGCCCCTCAAACTGGTGCGATCACTAAAAGTTTGTCAAGACGGAACAAAAAATGAGGCACCGACAAAGCCGCCAAGCCTTGGCGAAGAAGTCCACGATTTGGTAATCGAATGTGACATAAGGGAGTCCAATAATGCCTCATGGAAACTCCTCTCGAACATAGTAACAATCCCTCTCTATGTGCTTTGTTCGCTCATGAAAGGTGTGATTACTAGCAATATAGATAGCACTGTTGTTGTCACAACACATCTTCAATGGAGTAGAGATAATAACACCCATATCCTTTAATAGACTTTTTAACCAAACAATCTCGATAGTGGTAGTTCTCATTGCTCGATACTTGGCTTCAGTGGAGGAGAGACACCTTTTGTTGTTTCTTAAATCTTCAAGATATGAGTAAATCACAAAAACACACACAATAACCTATAGTAGAAATACGATCATTAAGGCTGCATCTTCAATCATAATCAATATAAGCAATTAAATCAAGAGATGAGAAATAGGATAATAAAACGCGTTTGGTTATAGTGTCTCCTAAATATCTGATGATTCTCATAACAACAACCAGGTAGTGGGCACATATTGAAATTGGCTTGCAGTGTGAATTACATGGCCTATGTTGGGTCAAGAGATAGAGAGACCCAACTAGTTGATGATAGGGAGTGGGATCCTTTAATGGAATGCCATAATTGACTATCATCTTTATGTTGATTACCTCAAGAGTTTCCACTACCTTTTCATTCATTAGACCTGACCTGGTAATTATGTCAAAAGCCAATTTCATTTTAGAAAGTACATATCCTCTTGGGGAGTACGCAACCTCGATACCTAAAAAATACCTTAGAAAACTAAGGTCAATCATATCAAAGTTTCTTTTAAGAACATTTTTAACCTCATCAATACCCTTTTATATCACTTATAATGATAATCATATCATCAACATACAATAATAAAACAATTATACATGTTCATGCAATCCTAATAAAGAGAGCAATGTCAGTATAACAAGAAATAAATTCGTTCTCAATAATAACTTTATTAAAACAATCATATCAATCCTTAGGGGCCTATTTAAGACCATAATGAGTTTTTTTAAGTTTAAGAACCTTACCCTTTTCAATGTCAAACTCGGATGGAAGATCCATGTACACTTCTTCATTGAGATCCACATTAAGAAAAACGTTTTTAATGTCTAATTGATAAATTAGCCAGTTTCTAATTGAGGCTACCGTTATAAGAGTCCTAACACTGGTCATTCTAGCTACAGGTTCCAAGGTTTTCTTCATAGTCAATCCTGTATTCCTAAGCATACCCCTTAACTACTAGCTTAGCTTTATATCTTTCTAAAGTTTCATCACTCTTGGTGTTACCATAGTCACATGTATCGCCGATATTTTGAAAATATCGCGATATTAACGTGATAGAATGACAAAACGATATTAAAGGTAAAATATCGTGATATTTTCAAAATATCAGAAATTTATATATATCGTGATAATATTAGGATAATATTGGGATAATAACGGGATAATATCAATTATTTCTTTCATTTTTTTTTATTTTTTACATTTTAAATATGTTTTACTTATTTCTTTTATTATTTATGTATTTTTTCTAAACATGATATTTTCTTACTTTTTTTTTTGTTATTTTTTATATTTTTAAGCCCTTATATTTTCTTGAGATTTATCACTAAACCTATATTATCTCAAGAAATAGCTCATCGAGATATAGCTGATACTGATATTTGTGATTATGATGTTAACCACCTATCATATGGCTTTCTAACTCCACTTCCCTACACCACACCGATGAAAGTCGATCTTTTAGGCTTTGCTCGTTTTGCGCAAAGCGTTTGCTTTAGGAAGCTTCTATTGCTTCTCCCATTCGTAACTCTCGTCTTTGGTTGAGAAGGCTCTTCGAGCTTTCAAGTGAGCTTAAGTGAGCTTGCACGGACTCTCCGCCTTTGAATACCCATCTACATCCTATGGGTTTCTTCCTTAAGAGAAGAAGGTTCACAATTTCCCAAGTTTTGGCTCTATGGAGGGCATCTAACTCAACATGCGTAGCGTCTACCCAATGAGAGTAATCCTTGACTTCTTTGTAAGTAGATAGTTCAAAAAAGGGCATGAGTGGCTAATAGACATGCTTTATATATAGGGGAAAAAAACTTATAGGACACGAATCTACTAGGAGCTCTAGATATACGATCCAATCTCCTAAGGTTTGTCTATCTATGGATTGATTTGTTACATCTATGGATTGATTTTGCGTGAATTTATCTAGTGCACATGGATGTTCCTCATTATTACCTTGGGAATAGACCTTGAGCTCTCAAATATCAACAATGTTAGGATTAACAACAAGGCATATCCTCATGATTAACAAATAAACCTCCTAAGGCATATTCTCATGATTAACAACAAGGCATATAGACCTCCTAAGGTCTTGTTAATATTGTCTTTAGTACCAACAATGTTAGGAGAATTGATACCAACATCATGATTACAATCACCATCAACATTACTTGGTTCATTAGTGATGTAATCATCATTTACAAAAACTTCATCAATGATAGATGATTCATTTATTTCTTTGGGCAACAAATCAAACAAGAAAGAATAGTCATTATCTTTCTTAGTTATATCTTTTTCAAAACCATTTTCTCTTTCAAGAAAGGTTACATTTCTCAAAATATAATATTTTTTATTTTTTATAACACCTATAACCCTTTTGATTTTCCCTATGACTAAGAAAAACACATTCAATGGCCTTAGGAGACAATTTATCATTTCTTTCACAAAACATAAAACACTTACAACCAAAGTCTCTTAGCCTTTTAAAATCCGGTTCAATTCCAAAAAGTTTTTCTAACGGAGAAATGTTTTTCAAAGCGAAAGATGATGTTCTATTTATCAAATAGATGAGAGCGGCTTCAACCCAAAACATTTTTAGAACATTTTTTAAAATAAGTAATGTTCTAGTAGTCTCTGTGATTGTCTATGTTTCCTTTCGCCCAAGTCAATTTGTTGTGGGGATCTTGGACAAGATCTTTGATGCAATTTTTTGTTTTCTTTTAAATAACTCCTAAACTCATGTAATAGAAATTCACCTCTCGAATCCGAACGAAAGATTTGTATGTTAGTTTGAAATTGATTTTTGATTAAGTTATAAAATTCTTTAAAACAAGAAAATGTTTCCGATTTTTTGCCTAAGAAAATAAATCCAAGTATACTTAGTATAATCACCAACAAATATGAGATAATAGGAAAATCCTTCTTTAGACATGACCGGAGCGTGTCTCCATATATTAGAGTGCACCAATTTAAAAGATTTTTTGGTTTTATAAGATCTAGAATAAAAGGAAGAGTTTTCATTTTCACAAGAACACAATTTTTGCACACAATTTCTTTCTTATTACAAAATTTTTCAAAAAAAGGAAAAAGAGAAAGTTTAGATACACTTGGATGTCCTAGTCTTGTATGTCAAGTTTCTATATCCTTTTCTTGGGCATAGTTACAAAACAAATTTCTTGAAATACACAAAAGTCCATGTAGTATAAATCTCCTCTTGTGTGGCCTTCCCCAAATTAGCTTCCCTGACTGGCACAAAGTAACCCTTAGATGAAACAGAGATTTCATACCCATGATAAAAAATTTGAGAAAATGATAGTAAGTTCAAATTCAATTTACGAATAACTCTAACTTTCGGAACAAAAAATATTTTGGAATCATTTTTGAAATCTCAAATGCTTGTGATTTTTAAAGAGGTGCCATCAACAGTAGAAACACTAGAGAAATATTTATTGGTGCGACAATTGGATAGTAAAGAACCATTAGGTATCATGTGAAAAGATGCCCTTGTGTCAAGGATCCAAGCTGACATACCTGAAGGAGAAGAGGGTGAGATTGTGGCACCTTAGGTGGAAGTGGATGTCTTTAAATATTGTTGTAGAGCGGCGCCAATTGTACAATTGAAATATCTTTGAGGTGTCCTCCTTTGTTAACATCGGTGTTTGTCATGGAGAAGTCTCCAATAGAAGCCACCTTCTTTAACTGGGGCAAACCAGTTTTTTTGTCTCCTGACTGTTTGCAAAGGGGACAAATGATCCTTCTAGATCCTCTATTGTTTTGTTTTACAAAATGTGGAGGTTTATATGCCTAAGCAGAGACATTGGATTTAGAGGCGGCAAGAACGGTGTCACCAACTTTGTCTTTTTGTCCTCTTTTAATCTTCCTTCTGTCATACTGAACTCGATAAGAGTCTCATGGAGAGAAGGAATTTTGGATTTATGGAGTAACATCATTCTACCCCTTCAAATTTGGCCTTAGACCATTAAGGAACATGAAAAATTGTTCTCTTTTGAGTTGTTCATGTCTAAGGCAAAGATCCTTAGTGGTCTCTCATTTTGGCTCTAAAGCAACAAGTTCTCTCCATAAGAAGGCCATTACATTGTAATCATTTCAGATGGATTTGTCTCCTTGCTTCATGGACATCATTCTTTTATAGAGGTTCCACTAATGAGCCATCTCCTTCATAGTGTACATGTCTCTGAAGAATTCACATGCTTCCTTGGCCACTTTGAATTGGGCCACACTATCAAGAATGAAAACATCTACACTACTTAAAGTACATGCCAATACTTTGGCATTGTTCATCTGTCACTCCATATGCCTTCTTTCGAATTTAAGAGTGGGGATGACATCTTCTTTAAGGAACTTCACATTTCCATCCACAATCTTTGTGAATGAAAGTTGAGTCTCCGGACAATCTCCCTCGATGTACTTGATGAGGCCTTTTGATAGAATGCGATTTTCCATAATAGAGACCCAAGTACGATAGTTGGAGTCATTTAATTTGATGGGCATGATGAACACGGACTCCTCCATGATGAGCAAGAGAGTTGGCGAGGCAAGAAAGAGAGAGAATTTATGAAGATTTGAAGCTTTGGCATGTTCTCAAAGATGAAGCTCGATCATCGCGTAGGTCCACCAATAAAATCAAGAGCTATGTCACATGGGTGCGGGTGCGGGGATGCGACACTTTAAAAAACCTTGGATGTGGGGGTGCGGCTGGGCAAAAATGTAAAAAATTATAAGTATATATATAATTTTGAAGTTTTAACAGTTAACATTGTCATAATATCATTCATCATGCATGCAATATATCAAATTAACAATCTACAATTATATTATACATCACAAAAACTAACACCGCAATTAAATCAACCTAAATATCAATCAAATAAGTAAAGCAGAAAAGAACTAAATTATATACCAAAAGTATATCCTATAATGTATATGACGATCAAGTAATGAATCTTAATAATTTTCTGCTTTATCATCAAATGCATCATAAGAAGGAAGTCTGGGGTAAGATAAATCCATGTTTGTCATGTTGAAATCATGCTTTCCCTCTAAGTCACACTCTTTTGGGTTTACATTCCAAAATTTGGATGTTCCTTGTCCGCATTACAAACTCAATTTGAAAATGTTAAATACAATACAAGTATATTTAAATGAAAAACTAAGAAATAATCAAATAACCAACAAAGCAAATTAGTACTTGTATTCATCATTGGTTCGCGAAATTAGTCAAAGATTTGAATGAACATATACTAAATTCTCTGCACGCTTGCTGGTGAGTTTGTTTCTCTTCATGTTGTGGATTTGAGAATATGTGCTCCAATTTCTTTCACAACAAGATGAACTAGTAGGCTGGAATAACAATCTTAATGAAAGACGTTGGAGAAGAGGTGTTTCTTATCCAAATATTGACCACTATGTAATAGGATTTATATTATCCTCTTATCTAACATAATAGAATGTCCAATTCTCACCAGTCACCATGCTAACCAAATCATTTTTCACTTTTTTAATCCTCATCGTCACAATGATGGATGCAAAACGTGTTTCAGCAACCTTCAACACTTTCAGGTCAGAATGCCTATTAAATCTAGCATTAGCACGATGGTGGTTAACAACAAAATTCTTAATGTTTTTGACATTTCTTTCTAAATTTTCAATCCATGAACATAAAGCATATGTTGGTAAATTTTCTTCTTCTTTGGGGTTGCAGATGCTCTTGAGGGTCAGATTTAAGCTGTGTGCTACACAAGGAGTCAAAAAAATATGAGGGTACTTACTCTCCAAACTCAATGCTGCACTTTTACAAACTGGAGCGTTGTCTTTAATGATTTGTACTATTTTCTGATCACCCACTTCTTTTATGACTTCTATAAACAACCCCTTCAAATACTCTGCATTTTTATATTCCCCAGATGCATCAACTGCTTTCAAGAATATTGGGCCACTAAGCGAAGAAGCAACAAAATTGATTAGTGGACGCCTTTGAATATCTGCCCACCCATCAGAAACAATAGTAACTCCATTTTGCTCCCATGAATATTTTTTAATCTCTAGTAATCACTCCACATTTGCCCTCTCTTCTGCAAGAAGTGTGGTTCATAGTTTTTCTGCGCTTGAAGGTACATAGCCACTCAAATTATAATTTGTCAAAGAAGTTACTACCTTCCAATAAGGATTTCTATCTGCATTAAATGAGAGTGAACTAGAATAAAAATACCTTCCTACTTTTTTATCCATCTCCTCCATTCCATATGTATTGAATGATGCTTTTATCGTTCCTGTTCCTCTACCTCCTACATTGACTTTTCTTTTTTTTTAGCATCTTCTTGGTGGCTTCCAAATGGCACACTAATTGCACAAGAATCACTTCTTTTCTCATATTCTTCTTGTATTTTCTTGTATTGTCTTCGCATTGCCTCATCAACTTTTCTGCATTCTGAAATGCCATGTCCTGGTATCTTCAACAAATGAGCTTTAACTCTTGTGTAAGATCCAACAAAATCTCTTTCACAGAGCTTGCGTCGAAATCTCTTGTTTTCACCACCTTCAATTTTTGCAAGATTATCTACATGTACCTATAATGTCTCTGCATCATCACTCATACTACAACTATCAGCAGAACTCACATGTGGGAATGAGGATGACACAAGTGTTTTTCCTTTATCCATCATTTTTATCCTGAAAACACAAAAAAATAGTCAAAACCCATTCTAATATAAAAAAATGTGAATCAGTTGGATAAATTCACATTCATTCTAAATTTTCAATGCAAATTCAAGATTGCAACAATAATATAAAAACATCGAATGAAACCTGCACTATTGCAATATCTTCTAAGCATATTCACAATAAACAAACTTTCGATATTGCATTCAGATGACAGAGAATGAACGAACAAATTTTTAGATATGTGTCTCAACAAGAATCATATACCCTTATTAAAAGGCATGCATCTTTAAAATATTTTCATAGTATGATCGAATGAGAGAAATTTGAAGAAAACAACACCTTAATATCTCACAAATCATATTAGATTAAATGTCACTTCTTAGACTGGGTTTTTCGAAATGGGATGGGGTGGTTTGTCATTCATGAGTGTATCCTTATATGATGATACCCTTGACTTTATATGTATATTTATATATCCAAGAGCATTTACATAATATCTTCATTAGGTAACATGGATAGACTATGTTCTCCATGTGATTGTATCATTCTTTTGACCTCAGTCTCCTTCCATCAGAGAGTGATGGTGGCACAATCACAGATCCTGTTTTGAGCCACATCAGCATTCTTGAGTCACAAAGTTTGAAAATCTTATGGTCATTTCAACTCCTGATATATGTTGAAGCCCAATAAACTGTTTCCCTCTTTCCAGTAAAAGGAAAACTTGATTCATGCTCAACTTGCATTAAAAATGAAAATTCTGTAATATCTATTATCTATTTCAGACAAAAATGAATTAAATGTTTTATTATCTGATTCAACAAAGTTTTTTTATTATTGATAATTGATGACTTTGATATGTTAGCTTCTCTAGGTTGGTAAGATAAAGATATGAGATACGTTTTGATCTCTTTCATGAATGCTGCTTAATGTTCTTATTTTTTTTCTTTTGCTTTTTCAACTAGCCGACTCTTCCACATTGAAGAGAGATATAGCAGAGGGAGTTGACATCATGGTTGTGAGGGAACTTACTAGAGGTTCATTCTAAGTGATTGAGAGTGAGAACGACCGAGAGTGAGAGAAGAGAGAGAGAGAGAGAGAGAGAGAGAGAGAGAGAGAGAGAGAGAGAGAGAGAGAGACGTACCTAATAAGTGAGGAGGAGTGGCCGAAAGGAGTCGGAAACCATCGGCGTCGGCTTCAGGAGGGAGGCTGGGGAGGAGGATTAGGGCAAAAGTATTTTGCCCTAATCCTCCTCCTCTCAAGCAATAAAACATTGGGCATTTTTTTTAGTCTTAAATTTGGACAAAAATTACCTTGGGTGTGTTGACCGCATCCCACCCGCACGCGCACCGGCGCCGCATCACGTCGACGCGGGTGCGGCACCCGGTAGGCCGAATCCTTGTGACTTAGATAAAGAGCCTATTGTCTTTTATACCATATAATGAAATAAGGAAACAATGTGCACACACATAAGTCCACCAAGGGACATGCACATAAGCCACCAAGGGCTAGAAGGCAACACTCTAGCACACACAAGCCACTAACACGAAAGTAAAAGTATAATTTTATTAATCCAACAAATGCTCCAGAAAAGCACACATTAAATGGGACAAGATGTCCATTATATATACAAGAGACAAGTATTAAGTGTCGTGTAGTGCTGGACCCAGTTTGGGTCTGACCCAGACCCAAACTGGGATTGCGCATTGACGTGCTTATTGTGGCACAAATGTAAATATTGTAATCTGTTATGGGATAGCTTTGTACTTTGTAAACTAATACCTATTGTTTTAAATACAATATACCAGGCCACAATAACGCATGTTGAAATATCGTGAACCTGTGCAGCCTCATCAACACCGAGTTTTCCCTCTTCTTCTACCTCTCTTATTCTCTTACTTTTCTCTGTTGAAGATCAGGTCTGATGCAAACATAACTTATTTCAAAACTTATCATTGATTTATCTCAAATCACGATTCATCGTGATCTTGGTTCTTGCTAATCAAACACGGCATGGTCAGGTGGCTTGATTCATTAACATCGGATTAATATTCTGAATATTTACGTGATCTGATATCTGTAAAAAAAAAGCAGCAGATCCGAATTCCGTTATAATCAGTTCTCTTCTGGGTTGAACTTAGACAGTCACGTTATCCTGCAGTTTGATTAGTCATTTCATTAACCTTCTCTTAGAGTATTTTCTATGTTATATTCACGTGTCTAATAATCATGGATTCTTCTTCAACCCAGTTTAGTTTGTCATCAAACTTTCTTAGCCAAATCGGTTATGAAAAGTTAAATAATTCTAATTTCCTGACTTGGAAAAGACAAATAGTTCCCTTTATCAGGAGCCAATATCTCTTTGGTCACCTGGATGGATCAATACCTGCCCCACCAGAGCTTGTTCGCAACTCAGATTATGTCTCTTGGATGAGAAAGGATCAGGCATTAATTGCCTACATCACATCTACTCTGTCTTAGGAAGTACTAGTTGCTATTCTCGACGACTGCACAACGATGAAATTGTGGAACAGGTTGACACAAACATACTCTCAGGTACTCTCAGATATCTGAAGCAAGAGTTTTATTTCTCAAGCGTGAATTCCAGCTTCTTAAGAAAGGTGGTCTATCTATCATGGATTACTTGAATAAGATGAAAACTACTACAGATCAACTAGCCATTATTGGATATGAAGTGCCAGACAAGGCTAAAGTGCAACAAACATTGAATGGTTTAGGCCCAGATTATCATGTATTGCTGACATCACTGTTGTGCTTCCCACATTTGAAGACCTCCGGGCAAAACTTCTACAATACAGAATGTCATTGAAAGGCATCACTAAAGATTTTGGTGCTCAATCTGACTCCCAAGATGTCTTAGCCACTGGGTTCTCCTTTGGTCGTGGTCGTGGAGGAAATGGCTTCAGAGGTAGAAGAGGTTGTGGTAGATTTGGAGGTCCAGGTTTGCTTCCCACACCCAATATGCCGTTCAACTCTAATGCGAAGAATCAAACTCAAAGAATTGTCCTGACATGTTACCTGTGCAATAACAAGGGACATATTAAGGCACATTGTTGGTTTAATCCTCAAAATAAAGGCAAATTGCAAAACACTGAGAGCAAGAAGGAAGATAATGTTACCAAGTCTGATGGGGAGGTGAAACAACTTTTGCTGACAGTATTGTCTGGGTTACACTTGAAACAAAATGATCAAGGATCATGGTATGTTGATTCAGGAGCAGCGACCCATGTTACAAGCGATGTTGGTAAGCTTTCGAACTCGGTTCCTTACTTTGGTAAAAATAGTATTGTTACTAGAGATGGATCTCACCATCACATTTCTCACATTGGTAATGCAATCATTCCTCTGTCAAAATCGTATCTCAATTTGTCAAATGTTGTTCATGCTCCTAATATAAAAAAGAACATCATCTCTGTGTCTAAACTTGTTGATGATACACATTCTTATGTTGAATTCACTCCCTCTTCTATGTATGTCAAGGATCTTCAAACGAGGGAGATATTCACTGAAGGGGAGCGAAAATGAAATATGTACATCTTCAAGGAAGATCCATTTGCGCGTATCAGTTCAGTCTTGAAGCCCTTATTGAAGTCTAAGTCTTTTCAATTTGAGTCATCTAAGTCAGGTCCTGAGTCCATTTTTAGTCTTTCCAAATGTAATAAGTCAAGTCTTTGGCATGATCGTCCTGGTCATTGCAATTATTCTTTTCTTGAGAAACTTGTATCAAGCAAATTAATTCCTAAATTAAGTTTAACTCTTGAGATCAGTAATAAAAAGTGTCCCAGTTGTCAGATGCGTAAGAGTCATGTACTTCCTTTTGATTCTATAAATAAAAGAGCTTCAAGATCCTTTGAAATTGTTTATTCAGATGTTTGGGGTCCTGCGCCCGTATGCTCTTCTTCTTGCAGCATATATTATCTCATCTTTATTGACAGCTACTCTCGTTATACTTGGATATTCTTTATGAAGCATAAGTCTGAAACTTTTCTTATATTTCACAACTTTCATGCCTTTATTTGAAACCATTTCTCTACCAATATTCTGCATTTTCATTGTGATGGAGGTGGTGAGTATACATCAAGGGATTTTACTGATTTTCTCCAAAGTAATGGAATAAAGCGTAGAGTGTCTTATCCACATATGCCACAACAAAATGGGGTTGCCGAGAGAAAGCATAGACATATTGTTGAAACGGCCATGAGCATGATGCACGGCAGTAATTTTCTCATTAGTCTGTGGACAAAAGCATTCCATTCAACCGTCTATATCGTAAATCGTCTGCCTATGACAGTTTTGCAAAATAGTTCACCATTCTCTTCTCTTTTCGGCATTCAACCCGATTATAATGTTCTGGTTGTGTTTGGATGCATTTGTTATGTTCATATTGATGATTCTCTCAGGAATAAATTCCAACCAAAGGCTTCCAAGTGTAGATTTGTGGGATATGCTGATGATTATAAAGGTTATCGGTGTTATGACCTTATGACTAAGCGTGTTAAGATTTCCAGGAATGTTGTGTTTGACGAGAATAATCTTGGAAATGTATCATTTAATACCTGTCAAAGAATTCCCAGAGATGAAGTTTATCATCCGTGGATGAATGCAAAATTATTTGCAGATGCTTATGGTGATTGCTCACCTCAATGTACTCAAGAAACTAATTCAGCTGACCAAAATGATATTAACTCAGGTCAAGAATGCTTACCTCAATCTGGTGATCAGGTCGGTGGAGCTTCACACACTGAAGGAGGGGCAGACCCACAATCGCATCCTATTGACAAATTTAAAGGGTATGTATATGCGCGAAGAGAAAAAGGTACTCCCCCTGCTCCTCACACTGGATCAGATACTTATGTGCCTGTTCAAAATCTGAGGAGTTCAAATAGAATCAGACATCCTATTGACAGGTGGGTCAGTTACAATAATTTTTCTATGGACCTTCAACTTTTCCTGTCCATGAATGAAGAAGTGGAAGCGCTTCATGAATGTCAGACATGGGAAATTGTTGTCAGACCTCCTAACAAAAATGTTGTTGATTCCAAGTGGGTTTATAAAATCAAATATAAACCCGATGGTACTATAGAACGATACAAAGCAAGACTTGTTACAAAGGGGTTTACACAGGAATATGGTCAGGATTATGATGAGACTTTCAGTCCATGAATGAAGAAGTGGAAGCGCTTCATGAATGTCAGACATGGGAAATTGTTGTCAGACCTCCTAACAAAAATGTTGTTGATTCCAAGTGGGTTTATAAAATCAAATATAAACCCGATGGTACTATAGAACGATACAAAGCAAGACTTGTTACAAAGGGGTTTACACAGGAATATGGTCAGGATTATGATGAGACTTTCAGTCCCGTGGTCAAAATGGAAACAATAAGAATTATATTGTCTTTAACTGTCAAACATGGATGACATTAAGTCAATTAGATGTCAAAAATGCATTTCTTCATGGAGACTTGAAGGAAGAAGTTTACATGGAACAACCTTCAGGATATGTTGAGGGAGACCCAAGCACATATGTATGCAGACTAAAAAGAGCCATATATGGTTTGAAGTAGGCCTCTCGCTCGTGGTTTAAGAGTTTCTCCTTAGAAATACAGAGGCATGGGTTCTCTAGATCTCTCTTAGACCACTCATTGTTTATCTTCAAGGATAAAGGCATAACCACCTTATTGTTGATATATGTTGATGATATTATAGTTACAGGGAATTCAATGAATCACATTAAAGAAATAAAAAGACTATTAAGTCAAAGGTTTAAGATGAAAGATTTGGGAGATTTGCATTATTTCCTTGGTGTCGAGGTAGACAGGAAGGATGGTTACCTGACCTTGACATAACATAAATACACACTGGATTTATTGAAGAAATTTGGCATGCAAGATTGCAAGCCTTTGTCTACACCGAGTGTCTTACATCAAAAGCTCAGTTCACAAGATGGAGATTTGTACCCCGACCCTACAAGATATCGAAGTGTAGTTGGTATGCTTCAATATCTTACCTTTACTCGCCCTGACATTGTTTATTCTGTTAATCAAGTGTTGCAGTTCATGCATGAGCCACGAACATGGCATATGGATGCAGTCAAGAGAATGTTGAAATACTTAAAAGGTACCATTGGAGATGGGTCGGTGTATCAGAAAAGTTGGAAAAGAGGAAGCATGCATGATGCCACGATCTACAGTGATGCGGACTGGGCAGGAGATCCTGATGAAAGGAGGTCGGTTTCCGGATATTGCATCTTCCTTGGGGAAAACCTAGTATCCTAGAGCAGTAGAAAACAAAAAGCAGTAGCTAGATCAAGCACTGAGGCTGAATATCGATCAATGGCTGCTGCAACTGCTGAAGCTACTTGGACAAGACGTTTGTTGAATGAATTGGAGGAACAGATCTCCAAATCTATCTTATTGTGTGACAATCAAAGTGCCATTAATATATCCTTTAATCCTATTTTCCACAGTAAGATAAAACACATTGAGATAGATCGGCATTTCATTCGACAGAAGGTTGAAGACAAAGAGATTGAGCCTCATTTCATTCCTATAGAAGACCAGGTGGCAGATTTATTTACAAAGGGCTTGACGAAAAACAAATTTTGGTTCTTGAAGAACAAGTTGTCCATGGTTCAAGACCATGCACAACTTGAGGGAGGGTATTAAGTGTCGTGCAATGCTGAACCCAGTTTGGGTCTGACCCAGACCCAAACTGGGATTGCGCATTGACGTGCTTATTATGGCACATATGTAAATATTGTAATTTGTTATGGGATAGCTTTGTACTTTGTAAACTAATACCTAATGTTTTAAATACAATATACCAGGCCACGATAACGCATGTTGAAATATCGTGAACCTGTGCATCCTCATCAACACCGAGTTTTCCCTCTTCTACCTCTCTTCTTCTCTTACTTTTCTCTGTTGAAGATCAGGTTTGATGCAAACGTAACATCTAACAACAAGGTCTTAAGGGAGCCCAATATAGCCGTTGGGGAGCTTTCAATGGCTAGAATATCTAGCTGTCGAGAGCCCCCAACGACTATATGGTCTAATGGCTAAAAAACCCTTGTAACAACAAATAACAGACAAAACAACAAAAAAAAATAAAAATACCAAATCTCCCCTATGGCCGGTACCTATTATACCATGAAAAAGTACCAAAATACCCCTAAAAGGCATTACTTATTACAAAATAAGAAACACACACACACACACACATATATATATATATATCTATCTCTCTCTCTCTCTCTCTCTCTATATATATATATATATATATATATATATATAAACACCCCCACCCCTTTCCTCCTTTGAGGCTACCTAGATTGCCTTTTGTTGTTTGATACTTTGTTCATACTTTGGACTGTGAAAGTGATTTTCTGTTTTCTGATTAGTCTTTTTCACAATAATGTTTTGCCATAGTTTTTTTTAGATAGGCATGTTTTGCAAGCATTGCAATCATGTTTTGCCATAGTTACCAAAGCTGAGCATAACATACTGTACTATTTACTCAAAACCTCTAGTAAGAAATATGCTTTGGATCTAATTGTTTATGTAAAAAATGTCTCTTGCATACAACTTGCCTCCATGGATGTGTGTGAAGCAGTGTTACATGATGATGTCATTGCTTATTTGTGGACTACAATCTTTTGAGAATAACATCGATGTGTTTTTGAAACCTCTTATTGAGGAGTAGAAGACATTGTGGGCCGATGGTGTTCACACTTATGATGCATCAAATAGCGAGTACTTTCAGCTACGTTTTGCTTTTTTTTTAGTTTATAACCTGAAGAAACTGCACCTGGCACGAAGACCTGATCGCACTGGCTCAGCCTGCCATACATATGATCATCGTGCCAACAACTTAAAACTCTGAGGCTAGGACCCCTGCCTCCGAGGCTTATGCTACGCATTGGCTTGTGCAAGGGGTGACACCCATGAGAATCAAACCTTGACTGCCCGTCTAGCAGCCAAGGCCCCACCCACTACGCCAACCCCCCCCCCCCCTTAGGGCTCATCCACTACATGCAGCTTTGATGTGGATTATCAACAAATTTCCTGCATACACAGATCTATCAACATGGAGTACAAAAGAGAAGTTAGCATGCTCGTATTGCCATAAGGGCATGTGTTCTATGCGGCTAAAAAACAACAAGAAAATGTGTTATATGGGGCATCGCAGGTTCTTGCCCATGGATCATAGATATTGACAAGGTAAACACGCATTCAATGACACAATTAAAATGAATACAGCTCCATACAGATGCACATATCTCAGTTGCTAGTGAACTTACTCTTCCATGGAACTAGTAAAACAACAATTTTTTGAGTTGCCTTATTGGGAACATAATTTGTTTCGTCATAACTTGGATGTCATGCACATTGATAAGAACAAATGTTTTATTGAACATGGATAAGAAGTGAAAGGATCATCTCAATGCTCGACTCGATTTGCAAACGATGAATATACGACATGCATTTCATACATGAAGGCATGCTAATTCTACTAGAGTGTTCATACTTGCTGCATGCTTTTGTATGAGCAAGAGGGAGAAAACTACATTATGTAAAGTGTTTGAAGAAAATAAAAGTTCCAAATGGCTATTCAGCAAACATGTCGCGATGTGTATGTACGAAAGAGCATAAGATTTTTGACCTGAAGAGTCATGACTGCATCTGATGTTGCATCAATTTCTTCCTTTGGCGCTAAGAAATACGTTACCCAAGAAGGTCAATGCAGTGCTTATTGAGTTATGCGCGTTTTTAAAGGACTTGTTTTCAAAGGTTGTGAATGGGGATGAGCTGAGTTGTAGATTTCTTCGTAAGCTTGTCTACACATGAAGGTCTCCTAATTTTATGTGTGAATATAGATAGATTATGTGAATGTAATCCAAGTGAATTTCACTATTTCATTACAAGGTTCTCATTTTGCAAGCATTGCAATATGTGTGAAATTAAAGATGTACCTTTTAGCTCTTGGACTCTATAGTAACTCGCTTTGCGTTTGAGTATAATATGAATTTTTCTCTATCTATGAAGTGAAACATAAACCATGTTAATTCAGAAAGCTGAGAATGGATTCTTTCAGGGGTATCCAACAAGTGAAAATAAAAAGGATGAAACTTTCCCATTTCAGGATACCAAAATGTTTGTGAAAGACCAATATAAGTAATTCAACTTGTGCCATCCAAGCTTCATTTAATTATTCCTGTTACCCTTATCCAATTAAATGAGTCACATCTTGACCGAACAGAGATTCAATATCAATTAGATCTTGCATGCGACAATCAATGGTGGAAATCAAAAGGAGTGGCTATAAAGTTGGTCATCATAGGAGAATGGCCTCCATAAGCAACATATACAACAGCTATTGAGTCTGTGAATGCAAGCTGTCAACAAGAGAAAATCCTTGGATTATGTTCCCATTGGACCAGCTATGCAGATAAGCATGTTGGATGATATCTATGATCAGCTAGAACAGGTGACAGGAAATCTAGAGTTCATCACTAAACTTATTAATATATGCTAGACATCTATTGGGTACATATTCTCTCCTCCATTCTTACCTCTCTCTCTCTCTCACACACACACGCACCCACACCCCAATCACAAAACAAAATTAATCGGGGGGAGGGGCGTTGTTGTTTTCCTGTTGAATTGTGCCCCTTAGGGTGCGTTTGATCGTGGGTCCACTGGGCACAAGTTTTTTGTACTGACCCCCACCCTGGAACAGTGGGACAGGACACTGGACAGTGCATCCCGGACAGGACCACTGTCCTTTCTGTCCTGATCAAGATGTTCTGTCCTAACCTGTACAGGGAGTCAATTTCACACTTACGTTGCAAGTTTGCAACTGCATCAGTGCTGTGGGTCTCTTCTGTATGCCATGCAAATGGAGTCCGGGAGTAGCCTATTTCAATTATCAGATTATGAACATTTTTAATCTTATTTTTTTTCTATGTTACCAGTGTGAGTCTAGATTTTTAATGGATTTATAATGCTATTTGGTTATAAATTGGGTCCGATTCTTCCATATCAATATCATTGTATTCCATTTAAACTTTGGGTTTCTCTTTCTTGTTTATTATGACCATCTTTGCTTCTGAGGTTATCGATTAATCATACTGTTTCTTAAAGTTTTCTTTTGGTTTGGTTGTGCTTTTTAATGCAGGTGTCTTCTTTGCGGTGTTAGGATCCGTTCTTTTTCTTCCTGGATTTTACTACACAAGGATTGCATACTATGCATACAAGGGTTATAAGGGATTCTCATTCTCGAATATTCCACCAGTATAGACCATATCAAAGCTTCTGCAACACATCCCTAAACAGCATTGCTGAGATGAAGTGGGTGGATTTACAATGTTTATGTACAGAACCTGGGGTTGCTAAAAGTTTACTTGGAACTGACTCCTGTATATGATCTTTTATATAGTAATAGCAACAAATGGACATTGTTCTGTGTATTGGTTTGAAATAATGTCGTCTAATTCTTTGTTTTGCTTAGGAAGATGTCTAGTTATGTGTATTTACAGCTACAATCACTCGTCCATTCTGTTATAATCTTCATTGTCTCAGGATAGCATTATCTCTTGCAGGTACAATGGGATTGATAAGTCCTGGGAATGTAATTTCTTACGATATCTTAGTCTTGAATCAAGAATATGGATGGCTGTAATTATGTCATTGATGCTAAGATAAATTTAATTATGCCATTGACACTAATGATAAATTTAATATGTTTTTGCTATAGGGCTTTAAAGTTAATGTGATTCCTATTGCTAGTAGGCTTATCTTATCTTATTCTGGCACTCTAACTTCAGCCATCCGTTTGAGAACATAAGTGTATGTTTGATCGCCCGTCCCGCGCATCGTGCGGGATGCGGTGGCCGATAGGATCATGTTTTTTAACAAACATAGGATGCAGCGGATGTGCGGAACACCATCTGCCGCTTCCAGCTTTGGGGGTAAACATCGTTCTACCCCCTCCCCCTGTTACAAAATGAACAGGGATGAACACAGTTAAAAAAAAAGGCTCTATGGGGGCGGTCCCTCCGGCAAACTCTCTCTGGCGAACCTCTCACACATCTCTCTCTCTTTCCCTCTCTTGGTTTTGCATCTAAACCTCATTTTTTCAATCTAGGGTGAGAGAGGAAAACCTCTCACAACCTATTGAGTGAATGCATTGTAAGGTTGGTTAGGGTTTAGGGTTTGCTCATAAGTCATTTTTTAGGAGTTTTGCTTATTAATTGTTTGTGATGTTAGAGCATCTGGTTTAAGGTTTCTATCGAGAATCAGCAGTCGGCTTAGGGTTAGGGGTTTTGTTTCTCCCTCATTTCCTACATAACAGATTCTACCTGTGCATTTTTCCTCATTTTTTTGGGGTTAGGGTTAAGCGTTTTGTTTACTCCCTCATTTGTGAGTGATCTGGAGCTGAGATTTGGTCCACACTTAGTTTGGAGTTTGTAGAATGGCGTGGACCAGGGTGTTGTGGGGAAATTTTTGCCATTTTGATGCTCGTTTGGGTGATTTTTGGCAGACTGTCCAGTTCTGGAACGGAACACAGTCATATTTCCTGTAATACTTTGCGCGTGTGCAGATGAGGATTGGTTTGTGCATTTTGGCTGATTTTTTGTCAGTGTGATCTCTGTATTACCGACTGTGTACACATTTGTGCCAAGAGATTCCTTGTTTTTTATGTACTTTTGTTGTGTCAAAGTTGGGTTCAGAATAAGTATGCGTTCTGTATTTTCTGTTTGTTGCCAAGTTTGTAAAGTGTTTGATAATCTGTTTTTGAAAGTTTACATAACATGAAGAAGAATTATGATAGGTTTTGGGTAAATATAGGTGGCTCTTGCCATGCTAGTTGCAACCGTGGTTTGCAATTTGAAAAGACTCAACCACTTGCAAAAGTTTTGTGGAAGACTTGCATGAATGGGACAGGATGTTAATCTCTGTCTCTCTTTCTAGCAGATGTGGTGGGTTTCAAAATTGTGAATGTTTACTTCCTATTTTGCTTCTAATTTGTGTAGGTTTTGTTCTAAGATTTTGGTCATTTCTTTTCATCGTTTTTCCTTTTCTTCTTGTTGAAAATGATACTTCCTCATGCCATGATGTACTGCATGATTGGATTATCACCAATCTGTAATTACATTGAAAGTCCTACAAAGAAGCATCTTTATCTTCTGTCATTTTGTTGGCATGCTGCAAGTATACTCGCATCTTTGCCCACTGTCATTTTGATGGTTGTTATTTGATGTTTGATGGTTGATAGTTGATAGTTGATAGTTGATAGTTGATAGTTGATAGTTGATAGTTGATACTTCTTAGATATTATATTGGAATTGAAAATATATTTTATGTTTTGGTGGGTGGGACATATTACTGATGATTTGTTATTTGCTTGATACCATTTGGGAGTTCTCATTTTGACTCGTGAAAGTTACAAATTATTGTGGAAAGGAAAACCATTGATTCTCCCTTCCCCTGAGTGTGCGTACACAAACTCATTCCCTGTCTGGACACGATACAAACTGTGATGAAATTTATGCTTAACCACTGCAGATTTTTGTCTTAGAAATTAGAATACGTTTCTGAAGTTTTCTTTTCCTTTATATATCATTTGCATAACCCATACTATGGGTGATTGATCACAACAAACTGAAAGAATATCTATATATCATTTGCATAATGCATGCTATGTTTTCAAAAAAATGTTTTGGTAGAAATGTTTTTTCTTTGTCTTCTATCACTACGATTACAATGGTATGCATGTTACTCGGTAAGAAAACTGTAAGATGATTATTAGCATGTAATATATCTTTCTTTGCATGTTTATTATGTAATATATCTTTCTTTGCATGTTTATTAGAATCTAGAATGACCGATGCTATAATGAGTGAGGTACAAGAAGTGTAGCCAAGCCTGATAGAGAAAATGCAATGGAGTACACCTCAAGTGGACTTTTTATTTGACTGCATGTTAGAGCAGTCCAGAATAACTGCAATGAAATGTTTTGGGGGAGTGAAAGAGAAGGTCACAAGGATGGTGGACAGTCAGATGAAGGAGAAGTTTGTGGCTGAATTTACCTTATAAAAAAATAAAAAACAAGTTGAAGCATGTCAGAACCAACTTGACAGTAATATACAAAATCTTAAACACATTGGGCTTTGGATGGGATGCTGAACTAAGGATGCCTTTTGCAAATACCAAAATATGAATAGAGTGTGTTAGAAAACTCAACATGGAAGAATGATGAGAGACCCAAAAAATAATGATATTTTGAACAAGTTTCAAAAACTTATGGTGAATCAACTGCTATATGTCCATTCAATCGGAGGTACAACCACCACCATCATCTCTCATTGATCTCGGTTTGGAGGAAGAATGAACGGGATGAATGTATATTTTCTTATTTAGTTGAACACAAGGAGTGAAAGGTTTTGCTGAACACAATGGAATGAATGAATGGTTATTTCTGTTATGATGTCTTCATAAATAAACTTGCTAAGCATACTCGCTACAAGCTCTAATGTTATCAACTTTAGTTGAACTCATGTTCTGGGCATTTTCATGCTTTTCTAATTGCTAGTTTGTACAGATCCTTTTCCAATTACTGTTTGCATTTATGTCTCAAGTTAAGCCTATCATTTTAAACTTTGTGTTCTGAGCAGTGAGCACATAAAAAACGAAGTATTTAGAAACTCACTTTTCTATGTAACAATTGGTGCAAATGATTTTATCATAAGATGCTTTGCATCCAGATCATTGTACCAAATGAAAGGTAAAGATAAATACACGTTCTCATGAGAAACTAGTTACTTTTTAATAGAATTGAATGTCATATTTTTCTGTAAATGTGATGGATGTGCATTTGTGTATTGGTGAAGTTTGTTTATTATTGTGATTAAACTGCAGCTTACTAAGGTCTGTATGCTCAGTGATATGCTAGCTGAAACACTAGCTCCTGGTGGATATGTGCTGGTAATGATGTAATTAGAACATCAATAATGTACTTCGATGACCATCAATGTGATAAAGTGCTAGTGCTTCATGTTGTATTCCCTCTCATTTTTTTATATAAACGTGATGGATGTGCATTTGATCATCAATACTGTTTTTCTTTAAACCCTGTTTGCATATATACCATGATAATTTTTCAGTGTCTCATGGATTAGAAATTGTTGAATTATTTGAGTACCCTTGCACCATATTGCATTAGCTGAATCTATTGTCGAATCCCATGATTCCTATTGATAATTCCAGGGAATTCTTTGACTTCTAAGCATTTGATTTGTTGTTCAAGTAAAGTTAGAGATCAATGTTGAAGGATTCCTAAACACCAACATATAGACATGAAAATTGCTTGCAGATCTTAGACTCATCGGAAGCTGCTGGAGATATGTCAAAGCCATCGCATAAATAAGGGTCATTACCATTTTCTCTGTACTAATAGCATTCTTCTGTAAAAATCGCATGATAGTTGTTCTTTCACGAGTACTCGTGAATTCCTTAAGAGTATGGTAAAATTAGACTCTATAATCCTGTCTAATGGTAAAGACAAAATGATAGACTGAGCAATTTTTTTCGAAGTTCTTGAGTCACTGCATGTGAGGTTGAACTTTTTAGGATCCTGACGACGAATTCACCACAATGGGCTCCTTGTGAGGAATTCAAGTAGGATTATCCCCAATCTGTAGATATCATTTTCTGTGCTTGCTTCCTTCATCTTGATCAGCTCGGGGGCTTAGTAACCTTGAGCTGCTGAGGCATCGATCATCTCTTTATTTGCGGTTGGATTAAGCAGTAAGTGAATGCCAAAATCAGAGAGCAAAGGTTGGTAATTTGTGTCGAGTCATATGTTATTTGATTTCAGATTGCCATGAACTAATGTCCTGCTAATCCAGTGTGAAGATATTCCAATTCTTTGGCAATCCCAATGGAGATGCTATAAAGCTTGGCCCCTCTCAGTGATTGAGCATGTTTATCTGTTTAGTTAAAGGTGAAAAATTAGTGCAAAATTCATGAATCCAATGGGGGTTGAAACAAGTTTGATATTAGCATAGATATGATTAAAGAAAAGAAAAATCATAAACATAGAAACAAGCCAGTATGTGCATGTGCACACACACACACACACAATTAAAAAACAGAAGACAACAAAAAATCGCCAATTACATATAGAGTAAACTATGTAGTAAAAGAACAAGGTGCAGCAAAAACTTAAACTTACTTAGAATGAACTGGGATAGTGTTCCTCTACGAAAAAAAGGATGAACACAATGGGCTCCTTCCCTGTGAACTGACCGGTCAAGGTCCATATCCAGCAAAAACTCTACAATAAACTTGTTAAAACATGTAAAATGGTAGACGGATTGGGTCATACGATCCAAAATGAGGTAATTTGACCCAAAATCCGTGATCTTAGACATGCATTTTTTATGTTTTGGTATTTGGATCCAATTTGTGATCCATATTTGGGTCAAAAATCCATATTCAAGGCAAAAATCTATGATTTTAGACATAGGTTTGTATTTGGATCCTTATCCAGGATAAAAATCAATAATAAACTTGTTAAACATGTAAAATGGTAGACGGATCGGGTCATATAATCCAAAACAAAGTAATTTGACTCAGTATCTATGATTTTAGACATACCTTTTCGTATGTGTTGGTATTAGAATCCAATTTGATATCCATACTCGGGCAAAAATCCATATTCAAAGAAAAAATCCATGATTTTAGATAGTTTCGTAATTGGATCTATATCCAGGCTAAAAATCCATAATAAACTTGTTTAAATGTAAATTGGTAGACAGATCACATCGTACGATCCAAAACAAAGTAATTTGACCCAGTATTTATGATTTTAAACATATGTTTTCGTATATTTTGGTATTTTGATCCAATTCAAGATCCATGTTCGGGTAAAATATCCATGATTTTAGATATAGTTTTGTAATTGGATCCATATCTGAGCTAAAAATCCCTAATAAACTTGTTAAAACATGTAAAATGGTAGACGGTCATATAATTCAAAACAAAGTAATCTGACCCATTATCCATGACTGTTCAAGTAGACCACACTTTGTTATCAAACAACGAATATTTGAAATATAGCATCTGAGTATAGTCCAAATAAACATTGGACTTGGTACAGTTGTTACAGAATGAACAAAACCAATGTTTTGTTCTATCTTTTTTGTTTATTTCGTCTTATCCCGGACAAGCCATCAAACATACCTTAAGGAGACAAGGTGGGGAACAACTCTCAGCCAGGTCTGCTACTACTTTTTATTCATGAAGGTCGTGTTTTCTAACTTTGTCTGACATGGATGATGTTGTATTCTAGGTGTTAAGTAGCTGCTAGGCTTGTGCAGTTTTGTTAAGTTCTTGGCTCAGCTGGTTGGCTTACCTTGTCCTTTAGTTGTTTTCAATGCTGCATTCGTTTATGACTAAAAGCATCTCAAATCTCATGCTTATCTCGAAAATTTTTGCTTTATGCAATATTGTTAGTTGGATTGATATGTGGCTAATTAGCATAACTTGATTTGAAGCTATGTAACGTGTACTTCAAAAAACCCACTGTAGCCATGCCATCTCTAGTATGTTAGGGTGCTGGTGCTCCTGTGGTGCTTCCACATAACATCTACTATATATGTTATCCAAAAAACATAGTATAAACATAAGTTTGGTTGTTTGTTTATAGATTTTTTATTGATTGCTTATACGGTTAAAGAAGGCTCTACTGGCAAGGAAGTTGAACATGTTTCTTAACAATACAGACAATGTGAGGATGTGGAGAATTGTGAGAATGTAGACATGTGTTTGACTGTGGATGATGATGAAGAATTTGTTACAGAATTATATAAAGAATATGATGTTGGTCTTACATTTACTTATGAAAAATGAAAATGGTGTTTTGGAAATGAAATAAGTAAAGAATACGTGTCATCGTTAGAACATATACCTATTAAGGGCATGGAATTTGAGAGCAATGTGGATGCACATGAGTTCTACCGTAAGTATGTTAGGATGAGTGAATTTGATACTAAAATAAATACTTCAAAAAAAAACAAGGAGAGTATTTGTTTGGAGACAATTTGCATGCACAAAGCAAGGCTATAAGAGACTAATAGGAGCGTTGAAGAAAAAAAAAGTTATTAAGAGATGTGGTTGTAAAGCAATAATGACCATTCGATTATGTTTCAATAAAAAGAAATGGATTGTTTATAATGTTCGATTGGGACACAGTCATGTATTGCATCTCCATCCAAAATAAATATGCACAAGTCAACAAAAAGAATCAACATGCCTCAGAAAAATGTTATAAATATATGGTCCAAATCAAGCATGAGACTTTCTCATATGATGGATCTATTTGCTGCTGAAGCAGAAGGAATAAAAAATATCTTTTACTAAGGACAACTTAGGGTGCATATTGGAAAGAAGAATAAAAAATATCAAGGCAAAGGTTGCCAAATTGCATTATAATATTTTATGCAAAAGAAAAGAGAAAATATAGTTTTTTACTACGCTATTCAGGTTGATGACAATGAAGATATCGACAATTGTTTTTATGCTGATGATAGACGCATGAAGATTATTATTATTTTGAAGATACAATTGTATTTAACACAACATATAAAACAAACAATGTTGTTTGCTCCATTCACTGGAATTAATCGATCGTCTTTGGATGTGCGTTACTTGTAGATGAAAAAACAAAAAGGTTTCTTTGAATTTTTCAATCTCGATTATCACTAATTCAGATCCAATAATGTTTGCAACAATAAAAAAGGTATTCTCAAATACATTGCATCAATTGTGTATGTGGCATATCCTGCAAAAGGTTTCAGGATATGTGGAGAATTTGTATAAAAGTTATTTAGATTTTAAAATGCATTGGGATGCATGGTTTTACTGTTTAAAAATAATTAAAGAATTTGATGCTAGATGGTATCAGATGATATCTATGTATCTTGACATGTGAAATAGTAAGTGGATTATGGATCTTTAAGATGATCGTGTGGCATGGGCTTCAGCATATTGCAATGATATATTTACAGTAGGAATGTCTACATCTCAACGTAGCGAGAGTATGGATAATTTGTTTAAGAAGTGGATTGATGTACATACTTCATTGCACCCGTTTATAGAAAAATATGATGTTGCACTAGACAGACGTAATTACAAAGAAAAAAAATATGACTTTCAAATTATAGAAGAAAATCTACCCATTCAAACATGTAGCATAATGGAGTTTCAACTGCAAACAGTCTTTACTCTAATAATGTTTTCAAAATTAAAGGATGAATATTTGAAAGTTATCTATTGTTTTGTAAAGCTTCAAAGTGCAGTTGAAGTTAAAACATATAAAGTGACACGTGCGATGAAAGATGAGATAAAATTGTGATATTGAAAAAGAGTACATCTTTACATATGAGAAAAACATGCAATAATTAAGATGTCAATGTCGCTTATGAGAATCATCTAGCATTGTATGTTGTCACATGTTTTCTATTTTTTACCTTAAACAAATTTGTGAACTACATTCTCAAAAGATGGAAAAATTTGTACATCAATTAGGTTGTTCATCAATATTGAGTGAATCATCACAAAGTACTTGATAGCACAATTAAGCTTCCAACTCTCATGGCCCCAAAGGAGTTAGCTTAGTTGGGTTGGGCCTTGGCTATCATATGGGCAGCTGGGGTTTGATTCATAAGAATGCTATCCCTTGCGTAAGCTGAAACCCAATCCCAGTCATATGGGCAGTTTGGGTTAACAAATTAAAAATAAAATTTTCAACTCTCACATTCAGTCTAACTTATGTGCTTGATATATCTGCTTGGATGATTTTTCATTTTTGATGAGGGTAAGACATTGTTCTGGTGGTGGGATCTGAAAGAGAATATTGCCCTGCTGTATGGGCCAACCCCAAGCTGGTTATGAGTATGAATGCATGGAGGAAAATGATGTCACTAATAAAATGATTTTCAACAAGTAAATAAAACTGTTTTTCTGTATCCAAAAAGATGAAAAAGGGGCACAATCAATCCCTCTACATCGTAGAAACCACACAGTGAAATCTAATAAAAATATAATGATTTTCAATAACTAAATAAAAGCATTCTTCTATACCTTAAAGATGAGAAAAAAAAACAACACAATTAATCCCTCACCCATTACAAAAACTACACAAATCCAATTGAAAAAATAAAAAATTTACTTTCTTTGGTGATCATATAACATTACAACCACTCATTATTGTAATAAAAGTTAACATAATTGTTTATGCTCAAATTTTGTAATCTAGCAATTACTGCTTCATGAGATGTGGATGCACGATTGACCCCATAATGCTTCTTTACTTCACGCAATTGTCGAAGTTCTTTATTTGCATGTACTAATTCTTTATGTGTCTCCTCCAATTTGGACGCCAAAATTTCACCCTTCAAGCTTTATGTGCACGTTGTTTGAATTACAACACCATTGAAAGAAGCCATAAAAGTTAGCAGTCCCTGAAACATTTAAAATAAAAAGTTAAAATCATAATCTTGTTTAAAACTTATTATTTGTAATAAATACATACATATTTTGAACATCTATAAAACAATTTTCTTGGGTTAGCCTTGCTTTTTGATACACAAATAGGTGCTAAAATTTCACAATGACAATAAGCACCTTTATGGATTTTGACGCTTTTCATAAATGCTGCAAAAATAAAACACAAACAAACAACAACAACAACTACGCCTTCATCCCAAAACAATTGGGTCGGCGATATGAACCAAAAAAGAAAATCATTCTGGGTCTTCTACATGAATCCTTCTCCTCCAATCATTTCTATCCAATGCCATGTCCTCGGTGAGGTTCAATGCATTCATACCCTTTCCTATCACCTCCATCCATGTCTTCCTAGGCCTACCCTAACCTCTTTTAACTAATATATTTTTCCATTTCTCCATCCTTCTAACTGGAGCATCATTAGGCCTTCACCAAATATGTCCAAACCACCGTAAACGATTCTCTCTCATCTTATTTTCAATGGGTGCAATGCCTACGTTCATATATGTTAAAAAAATATGCTCGATTATGAATAGCTGAAAAAAAATACAATATTATTTGAACCACAACAAAGAGATATTAGTTCAAAAACAAAGGATTTAAGATTAACTAGGAATACTGTCATATTATCATGTTAGCAATAAAGAGAGCAGATCGAGACTTTAAAGGCTAAACTCCAAAACAACAAATCATAGCATGAGAAACAAAAATATCATAAATGAAGCCCAAAAAAACCAGATTAAACACTAATTTGATCAGGAAATAAAATACATGCCTTCTCTCATAAGGCAGTCAATTTGGTTCATAGAAGGCTCAAAATGGCAGGGGACGGAAGAGTCGGAAGAAGTGGTTATGGCAGAAAAATGATAGAAAAATGATGATGGTAGAATTTCCCCTGCCCCTGACATCTTGAAAGCACTACAAAATTTTGTATTATTAAATATGGTTGCTAGCATAGTTAATGCTAAAAAAGCCATAGTAAATAAACTTTAACTACGGCCAACAACTGCAGTAGATAATACTGTGCCTAATACCATTAACTATGGCTGAGTCATAGCGAATATAACATTAATTATGGCCAATAGTCATAGAAAATGAGTATACTGACCCGATAATGACAAACTATTAACTATGACCGTCGGGCAGTAGTTCGGGTTCGGGCTGTAGTTAATGATGAATATTAAGTATGGCTAGGGGCCATAATTAATGATAGTACGACCAAGGGCTATAGCGACACTGATGATTATTAACTATGATCAATGGCCCTAGTTAATGATATATATATATATATATATATATATATATATATATATATATATATATATAATTAATGATAGTACGACCAAGGGCTATAGCGACACTGATGATTATTAACTATGATCAATGGCCCTAATTAATGATATATATATATATATATATATATATATATATATATATATATATATATATATATATATATATACAGTTGAAAGATCTAAGAGTACCAGAAATTGAAAGCTTTTTTTCTGTTGGAGTTATCAAACATGGAAAACAAATATCAGCTAGTGATTAAGAGCAGTGATGAGTGATTAATGGCCCATTTGGTGCTAAACCACGAGCTAAATAGTTTTTTCAGGATTTTTTCATTTTATTTTTAAATTCTGACTGTACAGATGTAATCTATGTACTTGATTTTATAGGGATCAACTCTTGAAGTGATTGATTCCGACACATGGGTGAGATTTTATAAAGTTTGAAAAATCAATGGTTCAGAATCCTTGTAAATTTTTGAGGCTCCAAACATCATTTTTCCCTCGAAAACACATGATCCAAGTGTGGATTCTTAGTAAATCGACCATGTCCAACACATTTATAGGGCTGGAATCGCATAAAAAGCACCGGAGAAGTTGAAAAACCGATTTAGCATCAAATGGGTTTAGCACATATATATATATATATATAGTAGATTACTTTCGAGCATGATCAAAATGAACTTTCGCCACGATGGATGCTCAACGCAAGTGTTTTCACGTTCGGACTTTTGTTGCCACTAAAGGTGTTGGCAGTGAGTTCATTCTGGTTATATTTGAAAGTGATCATACACACACACACACACACACACACACACACATATATATATATATATATATATATATATATATATATATATATATATATATATATATATATATATATATATATATATATATATATATATATGAGAACTGAACATATTAGGCCCCCATTTCTCATTCTGGCCTCATAGGTTTTAAGTGTTTTATGATAGATTTAAACTGTTAGGTGTATTTAGGCATGTTCGATTTAATGTGAATTGACTCTTGGATCATGTTTTTTTGATGAAAAAATATAATTTTCTGGTCGGAAAAAACTAGCACCTTCATAGCCATTGATTTTGGATCATCGAAAAAACCTGCAGATTCTGGCTATCCAAAAGCCTGTTCCCACTAAACAAAACCTATAGATCACATCTGAGAAAAAATACTTAAAACTACCATTTTTGAAGGAGCCTAACAAAAAAGGGGGCCTAAGAAACGCACTACTATATATGTATGAAAATATTGACTACCCTTTAGTTCATAGAACTCTCTAGCTGAATCTCATAGGTGTGAACTTCATTTAACATTTTGACCCCCCAAAACGCTTTCAGCGTGTTTGATTTATTAGGAAATGTTTGACGCATTGTAGGCTGTTGAATTTTGCAACCCTTAGAAAATCTGCTTTTGCACCATGATTAGTCAATTTAAAACATATTTTTTACTAAACAAACTATATAGATGATATCCTTAAGGTTTGATTCACAAAAATAAGTCAAGAAAATGTGGAAGAATGGGCAGTTTCTATTAGAGGGATCGTTTCACGCTATATATATATATGTGTGTGCGTGTGTGTGCCATGTTTCAATTAATTAATTATATTTGATGTGAATGAGTTCCTTTGTCTTTCTATTTTCAGAAGTACCAAAGGAAAGAAATTTAAAGGAACCCTTCTGATCTAACAGGTGGAAGGATGTCACTGGATATGTTGAGATTGTTGATTGCAAAAGCAATTAGACTATCAACACTAATGCTGCTAGGAAGGTGACTGTAGGTACGGCAGGTTAAACCAGCGCAACCAAGTCTCGAGCCAGGGATCAGGTGCCATCACATGGCACACTTTGAGTGTGCCACTGCATCTGGTGGCCCTCCATCTTTGGCTGACAGTCTGTCAGTTGTGGGGCCCAAAAGCAGATGGAAGACAGCAAAGGCGCACTCAAAGTGTGGCATGTGATGGCACCTGATCCTGGCTCCCAAGTCTCTGTTTCCAGATGCAGTTTTTCCGCCCCCCATTGAAGAAAAAGAGCATTTAGACTATCGGTACCGTCTGCATACTGCTCTAAGTTTACCTGGTTCATGTTTTAAGTACCTGTCAATGCTTGAGTTTTCCTTGCAGCATCTTTTAGGTAAATCAAGGATTGTAAAGCAATTAACATGCTAGTCTATAAGTGGGAAAGTTTGACCTAATGTGGCTTCAAAATTCAAATATCTTATGTTTTAAAATTTACTATGTTTTTCTCTTGAAATAAATTGGTGCCCCTGTTTTTTTTCCACAATCTTATTTTTTAATTGCAGTAGCCATCAAGTTGTCTTGTGGAGACACATTGAGGCCAGGGCTTGACAATCTGGTCAAGCCTATATGAGCAAAACATTTACGTCTCTATGTTGTTGAGCTCCTCTTGCAGTTGAACCCTCTCCTCAAAAACTTTAAACCTTTCCACAATGTTTTTTCGACAGTGTTGTTTGTGGAGGATTTGCCATCCTCTATTAATTAATTTTTGAGAACCTTGTCTTATGGCAGTGGAGAATGTAGCTACCAGTAGGAGTGTCAATGGGTCGGGTGCGATCCAGAACCGACCAGACCGATACCATTAAGGTCCAATTAAAATCTGGGTCGGACTCTTCGGGTTTGATTAATATATGAAGCTGGGTATGGTTTGTGAAATTTTATACCAGACCCGAGCAGAGTTTCGACTATGATTCACAATTTTTCAATGTAAAAAACAACAAAAAATATTATTTAATTTTACAAAGTCTGGTTCATATTATCCTTATAGGATCTGGGTATGGTTTATCTTACGGTGGGCCTGATTAGACCCGAGTTTGGACCCGGTACCATAATCTCAAATCAGGTCTGAGTCTGGTTCCACATGAGTTCAAAACAAACCTGACCCGTTGACACCCCTAATTACCAGTAACTTGATTCATTTATAAAAGCTAAAACATTTATTTAGTATTTTGAATGCCATACTTGACATGCACCGTAAGAAAGAACACCCGGAACTAATCTGTACAAAATCTTGAATATGCAATTGAATTATTGATAAGTAATAGACATGATTTTTTAAATGATCCCTTCTTTTGTAATCATTTGTTCATGTAGTCCTAGTCACCGAAAGCTTCTTTGCTTATGCTTAGTAAGCTGGAAACTCCTTACTTTTTCGGAAGGAGGGAAAGTTTTGAGATATCCACTTCCAAGGATACTTGATTCTCCTCAGTGGGAAGTCCGCTTCTTTTCGTTTCTGAAATAGATTCTCTTTTGTTTCCTTAACATTTTTCTCTGGCTTTCCTCTCACTTGTTATGTTTTTTAGATTAAAAAATTATAATTTTTTATAACAAGCTTGCATGTTAGTTTTATATCATTTTATATGTGTATTCATGTCATTTATATGAATCCTTTTGACATGAGTTTCTGTCTGATAATCCTTTTGAATATATGAATCCTCAGGCAACCTATGGGCGCCAGCATAAATAAATCAGTGATATTACATGAATGGCATATTCAAATATTTTTTGAAAAAAAAATATTCATTTATTAGAAGAAAGAAAAGACCGCTATTCTGGTAGGTCCAGCTCATGGGCGCCACCAAGACGTCATAAGTTCAAAAACCATGGGCGTGTGTCCTTTATTGCAAGGTAAGATGGGTGTAGTCTCAGGTGGGGCAAGGAGATTTAGGGTTTTACACCAATTAAATTGATGACCGAGGCGGCTTTTTCCCGGTTATCATAAAAGCAAAATAAAAAGAAAAAGTTTCATGTGCCAATAGAACAGGAGCTTCTTTGATAAGTGCTGCAGATGGTTTTGTGATCTTCGATCTCCAATGAATCTGGTTGCGTGAAACGTCTAAAACTTTATGGAGACAAAACAAAACAGCAATGAAAGTGGTTGCTTGCTTTGCATTTTGCTTTATGCTGTCAGATTCGAGCATTTTGCACCGCTGCTGGTTTTGTTTGAAAAAACAGGCAATGGCTTAGCCCAATTCTGTGGCTACCAGTTACTTGATTCATTTATAAAAGCTAAAACATTTATTTAGTATTTTGAATGCCATACTTGACATGCGCCGTAAGAAAGTACACCCGGAACTTATCTGTACAAAATCTTAAATATGCAATTGAATTATTGATAAGTAATAGACGTGATTTTTTAAATGATCCCCTCTTTTGTAATCATCTGTTCATGTAGTCATACGCATGTTGGCGAATCCATTAAAACAAATACTACAAATACTGACAGGAAGCATACAAATTCGCCATAGTGTGTGTAGGAAATTCGTTGTTCTCCTCATCCAGTCGACGCCCACAATGAGCCCAGGCCTTAGGTCGATGGTGAGCAGGACCCTGTTCCGCTGTATCCGAATGCAGAACTGAATTTGGCATGGTGAATGCTATGAATGTCTCATCATCCTCACAGCCCCTAACCCCTTATGTAATGAGAGATTAGGCAGTTACGTGAATGTGGTTATTCCACATTCACGTAACTCCCACCCATTATCCTCATTACGTGGCCACTAACGTGACCCACTAATGGGTGTCAATCCGGGTCACACTGTGGGTTGGACTCATAACCCATAATGTCCAACATTCTCCCACTTGACCCATTGACACCAAAAGCGTACTAAATCGAGGTATATACCGTTATCTCGATTTAATTCTTTATGTGGGTTCACATGCCACCCTTTATCATAAAGATGAATCGTATGAGTCATGGATATGAACACCCCTTTATGAAATGTCATATTTTCATGTACTACGCTACAATTTACCCTCAGTGCTTAGGCATGTAGAAAATTACCTTTATGAATAGGTTGGTCTCTTATCTATTCTATTGATCCTTTAATATTGTTATTCTGTTATTCTCTCTAACTCATATGAGAGATTCTTTATGCAAAATCAACAATAACACAAAACCTTAGAGAATCAAAACATAAACACAAATGTGATCATATAATGTATTGTCATACATCAGAAGGAATAAAAAAGACCCATCCCTTTTACATGTTGGTAATACAATCCCGGTGCTAGCCCTTTAGTAAGGGGATCTGTAGTTATTTCCTTTGTCCCAATTGTATCAATACATACCAGATGATTCTCAATCCTTTCTTTAACAACAAAATATTTTAACTCCATGTGTCAACACGATGTTGAGCTCGTGTTGTTATTTGAAAAAGACACGGCTGCTTCATTGTCACAAAAGATCTTTAGTGGTCTCTCAATAGAGTCCACTATACCAAGACCCATAATGAAGTTTCTTATCCAAATGGCCTGTGACGAAGTCTCGTATAGAGCAATAAATTTTGCCTCCATAGTATGAGCAACAGTGGTAGACTGTTTTTCACTTCTCCATGAGACATCACCACCCGCTAGAAGGAAAATGTATCAAGTAGTGGATTTTCTACTATCAATACATCCTCCTAAGTCCGCATCAGAGTATCCAACGACCTCTAGGTGGTCAGCTTTCCTATAGGTCAATATATAGTCTTTCGTTTCTTGTAAATAGTGCATGAACTTCTTCGTTGTCTTCCCGTGCGCAATGTCTGGATTTGACTGATATCTACCAAGCATTCCCACAACAAATGCTATATCAGGTTGAGTGCATGTTTGCGCATACTGTAAACTCCCAACTACCGAAGCATATGGGACAACATTCATCTGAGCCATCGCAATATCATCCCAAGGACAGTCCTTTAAGCTCAATTTATCCTCTTTCACTATAGGTGTTGAACAAGGAGAACAATTCTCCATTCCATATCTTTTAAGAACCTTAAGGATATAGGATTTCTGAGATAGGCCAAGGACACACTTAGTTCTGTTACGACAGATCTCGATTTCAAGGACATAAGTGGCCTCACCCATGTCTTTCATATCAAAATTAGAGGAAAGAAAATCTTTTGTTTTATATAAAAGACTCAAATCATTAGTTGCAAGAAGAATATCGTCAACATATAAAACCAAAATTATGAACTTACTCCCACTAGTCTTAATGTAAATACACTGATCAACAATGTTTTCAGTGAATCCAAAGTTCATTATTACGTGATTAAACTTCTTATGCCACTGGCAGGAGGCATGTTTAAGTTCATAAATTGACTTATTCAATTTGCAAACTAAGTTATTCGAGTTATCTATACTGAAACCAGGAGGTTATTGCATGTATACCTCCTCATCCAGATCCCCATTCAGGAAGGCAATTTTCACATCCATCTGATGCAACTCTAAATCAAAATGAGCTACGAGAGCCATGATTATCCTCAATGATTCCTTAGTTGAGACAAGAGAAAAAGTCTCATTATAATCAATGCCCTCTATCTGTGTGAAACATTTTGCAACAAGCCTAGCCTTGTACCTCTCCACATGACCTTTATAGTCTGTTTTGGTTTTATAAACCCATTTACAACCAACAGGTCTAACTCCATCAGGTCGAGGTACAAGATCCCACACTTGGTTCTTTGCCATAGAGTCAAGCTCTTCTTTCATGACATTAATCCAATGCGTTGATCTTTCACTTTCAATGGCTTCTGCAAATGTGAAGGGATCTTCATCAATGTCTATGAAATCATTTGACTCTTGTAAATACACCACATAGTCTGGATGGATAGCAGATTTCTTAATTCTGGTGGACCTCCATACAGGTGCTACAGGTGGTTCAAAATGAGCCTCTGTATCCTGTTGTTGTTGTATATTCTCATCAACAACCGGATCTAGTTGAGATTGATATTCATTGACTGAACTTTCTCTTACATTACTCGAAGGAACAATGATAGAGAAAATCGGGTCTTTATCCTTAGCAGGTGATAAACCTGAATCCTGTATTTCCTCAAAATCAATATTTTGAGACGCATCTATCCCAACAAAACCATTTTCAAGAAATATTGCTTTATCTGTTTCCACTATCTGTGGTGTATGAGATGGACAATAAAACCTAAAGCCTTTTAATCTTTCTGGATAACCAATGAAGAAACCACTAGTTGTCCTATGATCAAAAGTTTTTATATGTAGGTTATACAATTTAGCTTCTGCTGGACATCCCCATATGTGCATATATGATAAAAAAGGTTTTCTACCTGTCCATAACTCGTAAGGAGTCTTTTGAATAGCCTTCGTAGGAACCTTATTCAGAATATGCATTGTTGTCCTAAGAGCTTCACCCCACAAGGTCAAAGGAAGGTTTGAGTGATTGAACATCGCTCGAACCATTTCTTCAAGCGTACGGTTTCTCCTTTCAACTATACCATTTTGGTAAGCACTATCAGGCATGGTATACTGAGCTACAATGCCTTCTTCTTTAAGAAACCACGCTAATGGACCTTCCTTTTGTCCCATCTCAGTGAAACGACCATAATATCCACCACCTTTATCAGACCTGACAATCTTAATAACTTCACCGGTTTGTTTCTCTACTTCTTTCTTGAAGTCCTTAAAACCCTGAAAGACCTCTGATTTTTCAGATAATAAGTAGAGATACATATACTATGAGTAGTCGTCTATAAAGGTGACAAAATATTTTTCACCCGTATAACACGGTGAAAAAGGGCTGCAGACATCTGTATGCACTATTTCTAACTTTTTATTACTGCGTTTGACATCTTTCTTATATTGTTAGACTGCTTAGCCTTTATGCAGTCAACACATGGTTCTATATTCGTAAAATCAAGGGATCCAAGGATTCTCTCTTTCACGAGTCTTTGGACTCTCTGTTTCAAGATATGTCCTAACCTCTGATGCCAAAGCAAATAGGATTGATCATTCTTTAGGCCACGTTTATTGCCAATCATTGTGTTCTCAATGGAGTGACATTCTCAAATTTGGAATTTGGTTCTTAATCGATACAAACCATCACTCATATATGCAGAACCTATATTTATTGATTTTTTCATAATAATAAGTTCAGATTTTTCAAATTTAAATACAAAGTCAAACTTATCAAGTTTTGAAAGTGAAATTAGATTCCGACTATAAGATGACACATAAAATGCATCGACCAAATCCAATATAAATCCTGACTCCAACACAATTTTGCAGGTCCCAATGCTCTTGACATGCGAACACATCTTATTTCCTGAGAAGATGTTTTTTTCATGCTCCGTTGGTTCCCTTTTGTTCAGAAATGCCTGCAAAGAGTTGGCAATGTGCATCGTGACACTAGAATCAATCCACCAACTATGCAATGGAACATGAATTAGATTGCACTCATGAGAAATGAATGACTTATTACCTTTATTTTCAAGCAACTTCTTGTACTTCAAACAGTCCACCTTCTTATGCCCTTTCTTTTTGCAGAAGAAACACTTTATAGAAGGGCCTCCTAACTGGGATTTAGCTTTCGCCTGAGAGTTTGAGCTCTCCACAGTGGCTCTCTTCTGATTCTTCCTTTTGAATGAGCTTTTCTTTGACCTCGACCTCTGTTTATCCTTATGAGAGGCCATATGTGCACTTGACACCCTCTCACTCTTCAATCTCTCCTCTTCCTCAACACACTTGGCCAAGAGGTCATTAAAAGACCACTCATCATTATGTGTGTTGTAGGAGATTTTAAATGGTCCATACTCAGTAGGTAACAAGGTTAAGATCAGATGAACTAAGAAGGAGTTAGAGATGGCGAACTTCATGTCATTCAGTTGAGTCGCAATATTCCTTATTTTCAAAATGTGCTGTCGGATGTGACTGTCACCAACATATTTCATAGACACTAATTTGGACATGAGCGTATTGGCCCTTGCCTTATTAGAAGTGACAAACTGAGCCTCAATGGCTCACAGAAATTCCTTAACAGTCCTTCAATGAGGAATGACGCCTCGAATATTCTTAGCCACTCGAGATTGCAAAAGCAATAAGCTAAGTCTGTTCGAGCGCTCCCACTTCTCAAAGGCAGCCTTCTGATCGGTTGTATTCTGCTCTGTAAGAGCGAGAAGTTCATCAATTCTAAGGGCCAGATCTAAATCCATATAGTCCAAAGTGAATAACACGATTTTTTTTCAATCAGAAAAATTCGATCCGTCTAAAATATGGATATTACTAGAATCGTCGATAACGAAGGAACCTGATAAAACAAGGAACGAAAACGAAAAGACATTACTATTATTGCTCAGACGAGACGTGTGTTGAAAAGGTAAAAGTGAGACCCTTTATTTTCACCTTTTTTGAGACAAGCATAGTTGAGCCATTATCGTTCCACTTTGGTGAAAACGATAATACTTATAGTTGCTTCGTCTCTTTAATTCTCAAGGAATTGACTTCAGTTGATGAAATTAGCAGATCATGTAACTAGAGGCAATTCGGCACTATACCTTTGGGTACGAACATGCTTCATGGGTTGAAATACACATCTACTATCACACCCTGTGTAAATTTGGAACACAACGACCTACCTTTGGGTAGAATCGATGTTTCATAAATTTATACACAATCATAATTACGAATCTTAATATGGTTCAAAGAATCCTTAATTAACACGACTCAGATCACTTTGGTGATTACATGAATCGGTTAATCAAGATCTTTTACCGAAAAATCTATTTTTATTATGGAGCACGCCCATGCACACATTTTAATGCATGTATATTCATGACATGATATAAGTTCATACTTCAACTAATATATATAAACTAATTGTCATGAATTTAGTTATAATTCATGCTTAAAATTATCATGCACAACTTAACCAATGCAAAATACATGATATAACATGCATAAGTCATGCATTATTCAAAATAAATACTTTATAAAGCATGAAAAATAACAAAAACATGCTCTTATGGGTAAAACCCATGGTTTTCTAGTAGGAATCGGTCTAAAAACACTCTGAACCGGTCAGAAACCGCCCCAAACCGGTCATCTAAGGGTCCGAACCGGTTCTAAACCTTATAAACTGATACTTAATATGAACAAAAGTTCATAAAACCTTATAATTGTATGCCAAAATCCCTGTATCTTTTCATATTTATGAAAACAGGGTTTCAGCATCTCGAAACTGGTGAAAAACCAGAAAGAATTGGTCAAAAATGACTCCGAACCGGTTCTGGAAGGGGTCAGATCAGGTTCCTGATTCGATTCAATCTTAATAGTGTTCGGATACTGGTTAACATGGATCTGGCCCAGTTCAAATGGGATCCGAGTCTGACCCGACCCATACTTGATATAGGTCAGACCCAGCCCGAACAGAACCCGGGTTAGACCCGGTCCGAAACATACCTCGGGTTAGACCCGGTCCAAAATAGACCCAGGTCGGACCCGGTCCAAAATGGACCCGGGTCAGACTCGACTCTTAATGGATCCGGATCGGACCCAGTCCTAAATAGACATGGTCTAACCCGATCCGAGAGAGACCCGATTCTTTCCGGATTAGACCTAGACCCGGAACCATTATGGGTCCGGGTCAGATACAAGAAAAAGCGGCAGACCCGATCCACCCGAGATAGGTTTGGATCGGGTCACCTGTCGGATCTGATCCGATCCACTGTTAAAATGAAACAGAAACCCGATTTCTGTTTTCATTTTAACAGGGAAACCGAAAAGGTTTCCACCCTTTTCGGTTCCACGGCGACCCACGTCGCCAAACGGCGATCGTCGCCGTCTGCCGGCGACCGACGACATTCCACCAACGACTGACGTTGCCCCACGATGACGTCTATCTAGCGACAGTCTCCTGGCCCTGACAGATCCGAATGGCGGCAACAACCATTTACAAATGCCCCAAAGACCCCCGGCGACACCCCAGCGGCGCCAGCAAGGCCGTCGGCGACCGACGGCTGCCCATGTCAGCAAATCGCCCCACGACGATCAACTCCGGCGAACCCACCCTCCCGGCGACAGGTAAGGGTTACAATTTTATTTTATTTTTGTCGCCGGAGTAACCTGTAAACCGGCGATGAGGTTGGGCAACCCGTGGCACCGACAAGGCCGCTGCTGCTACCTGCAGCTCTCTAGCAAAAGCCCCCAGCCGAAACCCCTGTCCGACGGTTGAATTCAAAAAACAGAGAAAAAAAATTTTAATCCCCTGATTCGATGCGTCGCCAGACAGACGCCGGCAATCCGACAACCTTCCCTCTGGCGTGTCTCCGACGACGCTCCAGGTATAAAACCCAGATACCTTATGTCGTCGGCGATCAAAGTGAGGCAATCCCGGCACCGGCAAAACCCTCTGCAGCCTGACAACTACAGGGGATCTCAGGCGACGGCTCCAGCGACCATCCTGGCAACGGTAGATCCTCCCTGCAGCCCGACGACCACAGGTATATGTTGATCCTCCTTTCTTTTCTTTTATAAGGATCTGATCTTCTGCCCGAGATGTTTGTCGCCTCACGACGACCATCGCCGCGTACCGGTGGTTGTCGCCCCACGACGACTTCACGGACGCCCAATGGCAAAGGTTTTTCGTGGATGTGATGCTGAAAAAACGTTGTCGCTCCATGGCGGCAGCGACTGTATTCTGAATACAGATAAGTCAAGCTCAATCTGTTACAGTCGCCCGACAGCCACATACACTGCAATACGCCAAAAGGTTTTACACGACCACGCACAGCTCAATGCTTGCACCGTGGGCCCATAACCCAATGTTGGCGAATCCATTAAAACAAATACTGACAGAAAGCGTACCTGAATTCGCCATAGTGCGTGTAGGAAATTCGGCGTTCTCCTCAGCCGGTCGACGCCCACAATGAGCTCAGGCCTTAGGTCAACGGTGAGCAGGACCCTGTTCCGCTGTATCCGAATGCGGAACTGAATTTGGCAGGGTAAATGCTATGAATGTCTCATCATCCTCACAGCCCCTAACCCCTTATGTAATGAGAGATTAGGTAGTTACGTGAATGTGGTTATTCCACATTCACGTAACTCCCACCCACTATCCCCATTACATGGCCACTAACGTGACCTACTAATCAGTGTCAATCTGGGTCACACTGTGGGTTGGACCCATAACCCATAATGTCCAACAACACATAGTTACAGAGCTTCTTGCTACATGGGAAAGTTTGTTCTGCATGCTCGTCTTTTTCGTTTCTCAAATAGATTCTCTTTTATTTCCTTGACGTTTTTCTCTGGCTTCCCTCTCACTTGTTATATTTTTTAGATCAGAAAATTATAAATTTTTTTATAACAAGCTTGCATGTTAGTTTAATATCATTTTATATTTGTATTCATGTCATTTTTTAATTGCTTTCACTCATTTTTTTCATGCATAATCGCTTCTGCCTTCTGTTTCTAACCGCTTTTTAACACTCATTCCCCGCTTCTACTTCATGCATGGCTTCTCCTATCCATTTCATTTCCTGGTAACTAAGTTCCTATGTGAATTCCGTCCAAGCTACGTTTAATTCTATATCTCAATCTATTATTAAAAGAAGGCTGCTTGTTACTGCTTGCCACAGATGACCACTATACCTCGAAAGTACCAACATGACATGAGTTTCTGTCTGATAATCCTTTTGAATATATGAGTCCTCAGGCAACCTATGGGCGCAATCCGAAATAAATCAGTGATATTACATGAATGGCATATTAAAAAAAAAATTTAAAGAAAAATATTCATTTATTAGAAAGAAAAGACCCTGGTGATTACACCAAGCAAGAGGCGACCACCCAGGAAACATGAAAAACAGGTAAAAAAATTTCCTTCGTGAGACCAGACTCTAAACTTTAGCTAGAGAAACATGAATGGCATATTCAAAATTGATCAATGAATATTTAGAAGTTTCCTGTGTGCTGCCCAAGAGAGCTCCGCTATTCTGGTAGGTCCAGCTCATGGGCGCCACCAAGACGTCATAAGTTCAAAAACCATGGGTGTGTCCTTTATTGCAAGGTAAGCTGGGTGTACTCTCAGGTGGGGCAAGGAGATTTAGGGTTTTACACCAATGAAATTGATGACCAAGGTGGCTTTTCCCCGGTTATCAGAAAAGCAAAAGAAAAAGAAAAAGTTTCATGTGCCAATAGAACAGGAGCTTCTTGATAAGTGCTGCAGATGGTTTTGTGATCTTGGATCTCCAATGAATCTGGTTGCGTGAAACGTCTAAAACTTTATGGGGACAAAACAAAACAGCAATGAAAGTGGTTGCTTGCTTTGCATTTTGCTTTATTCTGTCAGATTCGAGCATTTTGCACCGCTGCTGGTTTTGTTTGAAAAACAGGCAATGGCTTAGCCCAATTCTGTGGATACTACTTTTTTTCCTTGTTAAAACAGTATCTGGTTGCTGCTAGGTTCATAAAATAAAGAACAACGTTTAGTGCTTTGCCTTTTATCTCTTTTTCATTTTACAGGTAAATGACAAGGACTTCTAGGTTAGATGACACCAAGTGGGCAGAAGAACCGATGCAGAGTTGGTGGGGCTAGCTTTTCTGCCTTCATTGATTGCTTTGAGATACTCCGGTAAGATCTCTATGTTGGTAGTTTTGAGTTGAATGTCTTGCATTCACATTGATTAGAGGATTGAGACTTTTTGGGAAATGAGGTATTCATGTTTGTGGAAGTATGAAGTTGGTAAAACTTTTATTGGGGAGGCCATAGAAAATGTTAGATAATGTCTCATCATTCACATCGATAGCGCGCGGGTTTGATGCCGTGTTAAAGATAGTAGGTGCAATCAGGAACTAGAAATTCCCACTCTGTGAGCCATTTTGAGATTTTCTTTTGAAGTTTTTTTTTTATAACAAAGAGAATGCACCATTTTGGTTCAAACTTCTGGTTATGGGCTCCCCCCTGCACACTAGGGATAGTTTCTTGTCGGCTTCAATACGTGTCTTTTTTTTTTTTTTGGTGTTTTGTGAAATTCATATAGCACAATTCCCAATTCTACGCATTGGGCCTTCTCAGTCCCACTAACCAAACAGTTGGAGGTCTATGTTTCATCCCAATCAAAAGGATGTTAGAGAGCACACCCTTGGTTTGTAGGTCAGTTTGAGGTCTATGTTTCATCATTCATTACTCAAATGTACGGT